>NC_140025.1:12011454-12406454 GCF_964263955.1 Coregonus lavaretus
TCAGATCCTCATGTGCTTCTCTTATAGGTTTGAATGTGTGTCCTCTGTCGTCTCACCCATCTCTGCAGATCACAGAGATCAGCTTACTGTCCGTCTCACAGAACAGCTTCAGAAGCTCTCCATGTTCACGACATTCATCTCTCTACTGTTTCCTCTCTCGGCTGTAGCTCTCTGTCTTTTAGCATTTTCCTCCAGTTTCAGCTGGTAGGCCACGTTCCTGATCAGTCTGTTGATCTGGAAGATTCTGTCTCTGACCAGAGCCCTTCCCACTTGACAGAGTTGGTGTCCAGCATTCAGGCTGTCTTGGAGGCATCTCTTGCAGAAGGTGTGCTGATAGCTTAGAGACACAGGCTCAGTGTAGATGTCTGTGCAGATGGAACAGCACAGGTGGTCTGCCAGGTCAGAGGAAGCTGTGGCCATAATGACTGTGCTCGTGCTCAGTGTGTGAGAGACAAAGAGGCAGTGTCCAAATACCCATATTAGAGTAATAAATAGAATGTAAAAACATTTAGCTTTATAGTATGTGAAATTTAGAAACTATGCCTCGTTCACATTCTAGTCGGACCTATGAAACTCTGAAATGTCCGACTTGCTGTTCTTAGAATGCGACACGTGTATAACTACAACCAGTAAGTAAGTCTGACATTTCCGGGGTTCCAAGTTCCGACTAGCATGTGAATGCGGCAATAGTACTCAGAATTTGTCATCTAATGCACGATTGCATTGACTCCCGTCATTCGTTCATTTCGGTACAGCGCGTCAATTTACCTGACTATCCGCTGTTGCCAAACAAGTGAGTCAGAAAAGAAGAGTGAATTCTACTAGATCAAAGGCGAATTTAGTATGCAGTTTAAGTATGTATTACGCTAGAATGGATTTTTAGACACAGCCAGTAACAGGTCTGTCTTGGAAAATACATGTATGTTCTTGAAGTAAACAGTCAAATTAACATTAGCTTTAAAGCCCTCATGAAGAATACTGGCAGACATCTTGTAAAGGGAGAGGCATGTGACTATCATAAAGCAAGACAGACTAAAGTAATAGTAACATCTTTCAGTGTGGGTGTGGGGAAAAAGCTAAAACACAAGTGAATAAAGGATGGGTTTTATTATCCATACAGTATAAATAGGAAATGTCTAATAAACAAATGATTCCAACTAATTCTTTGGATTGGAGATGACTGCTTTAGACTGTTGATATGCATGCACACATTGAGGTCAGCAAGCACCAAATAAGTGTCCAGCATGCTCTAGTGCAGGGATGTCAATCATACGGCCCGCGGGCCAGAACCGGCCCGCCAGATGGTTCAATCCGGCCCGCGAGACGACGTCCACTTTTTTTTTTTTTAAAGGAACAGATATTCCAAATTTGTCCAGCAGAGGTGTCACTAAAATAACGAGAGATCCTGAAATAAACAGCACGTGACAGCAACGCGCCCAGAATGCGCCATCTGCCGATCTTGCCTTATCGTTATTAAGCTCTTGTTGTCAAAATTACCCACATTACCAAAATGTCTTTATCAAAAAGGAGAAAAGTTGACACAGAGTGCAGAGTTTTCCAAGAAAAAGGGACTGATTCATATTTATTCACAGAAGTGAATGGGAAATCTGTGTGCTTGGTGTGTAATCAGCAAGTTTCAGTGCTCAAGGGATATAATATTTGGCGCCACTATGAGACTCATCATGGTGAAAAATACAACCATTTGCGAGGACAACTGAGAATAGAGAAGATAATTTAATTGTTAGTGGGTCTGAAGAAACAGCAGTCTGTTTTTACCCGTAGCCGAGAGGTCAGTGATGCAGCGGTGAAAGCTAGCTACCTTATTGCTAATGAGATAACGTTAGGATCCAAGCCATTTTCTGAGGGTGAGTTCGTGAAAACATGCATGCTAAAGGCTGCAGAAATCATGTGCCCCGAAAAGCGACAGGCCTTTGCCAACATTAGCCTAACGAGAAACACTGTCGCAGATAGAATTTCAGATCTCTCGGCAGACTTGGAGAGCCAAATGAATCACAAAGTCAAGTTATTTGTTGCATTTTCGCTTGCAATTGATGAGAGCACTGATATTACAGATGTTGCTCAACTGGCCATATTCATTCGTGGTGTTGATGCGACTTTGACAGTCACCGAGGAGTTCTTTGGGTTGGTACCTATGACGGATACTACAACAGCGGATGAAATTATGACCTCTCTCGTTGGAGCGCTGGACAGAGTCGGAGTGGACTGGTCCCGTGCCGTCAGCCTGGCTACAGATGGTGCGCCATCAATGATTGGGAGAAAAGCAGGCGTTGTGACAAAATTCAGAGATAAAGTACAGGCCGCAAATGGAGGACAAGAGTTTTGGACATTTCACTGTATTTTGTACCAGGAAGCATTGTGTTGCAAATCATTAAAAATGGATCATGTCATGGAGGTGGTTGTCCGCGCTGTTAATTTCATCCGAGCAAGAGGTTTGAATCACCATCAGTTTGACAGTCTTCTCAGTGATAAAGACATTACGCATGGCTTGCCATACCACACTGAAGTACGGTGGTTAAGCCGAGGTGCCGTGCTGAAGCGTTTCTTTGAGCTACGAGAGCAAATTGAACAGTTCATGGAGAAAAAAGGCATACCAGTGAAGGAACTTAAATGCCCAGAATGGGTGCAGGATATTGCCTTTCTGGTGGATATTACAGAGCACCTGAATAATCTTAACAAAATGTTGCAGGGCTGCAAAAAAGTTGTCACTCAGTATTATGACAGCATACGCGCATTCAAGTTGAAACTGTCACTCTGGGAGACACAACTATCTAGCGGTGACACCGCTCATTTCCCTTGTCTAAGAGATGTGCGTGCGACCGGATTCAATGCTGACATGGCTCAATACAAAGACAAGATTACAGGATTGCTGCGGGAGTTTGAGCGACGGTTTCAGGTCTTCGGTGAACTTGAGACAGAATTTGCCGTTTTTTGCTCGCCATTCACAGTCAAGGCTTCTGATCTGCCCGCTGACATCCAACTCGAAATAATTGACTTGCAGTGTGATTCAGGTATGAAGGACAAATTTGCCTCTGTGGGCTTGGACACATTTTATCAGTATCTCTTGCCAGGGTGCCCCAAATTAACAGCCCTGGCTGCAAAGGTTTTATGCATGTTTGGGACTACCTATCTTTGTGAACAGGTTTTCTCTGTAATGAACATTAATAAAACAAAGCTGCGCTCAAGGCTAACACACAAGCACTTAAATGACATTATGATATTGGCTGCTATTCAGGATTTGACACCTGATATTGATGCAATCGTGAAGGCTAAAAGATGCCAAGTTTCAGGAGCAGCCGGTAGGCCGCAGTGAGAGAAAGAGAGGGGAGGGGGTTAAATAGCGATGTCACGGTTTCGGCCGAGGCTGCTCCTCCTCCTGGTTCGGGCAGGCTTCGGCGTTCGCCGTCCCCGGAGTACTAGCTGCCACCGCTCTATGTTTCTGTGGTACATTGCTTTTGTCTGTCTGTTTTAGTGTTGATTACGTGTCTTATAAGTTCAGTGGTGTGATCTAGGTTAGTTGTGTGTTGTTTTTCCTGTTGCCTCCGTATTTGATACGTGTTTGTTGTTTTTCCTTATTAGTTATTCCTGTTTAGTGTTTTACGCGTATGCGTAAATTCTCCCTCGCTACTTTTGTTTTATGTCGATGTTGTATTTATATGTTTACGACTATTAAAAGTCTTGTTGGACTATACCTCTGTTCTCCTGCGCCTGACTACTCCACAACACAAACGACGGAGCATTGACAGAACAACACACCATCATGGAGTTAGCAGGAACAGCGGCGGCACCCGAATCCCTGGAGGACCGGATCAATTACCAGGACACCTTGATCCGGCAACTCGGGGCCGCCGTGGAAGAGGTGTCCAACCATCTGCGCCGTTTGGTGAACCGAGAGGTGCCCACGCACTCTCACAACATCCCCTCACCAACGGCCAGTCCTCCTCTCTCAGCACCGGAACCCAGTGGCATTCGGCTCTCACTCCCGAGGGCATATGACGGTTCTGCAGCCGGGTGTCAGGGATTTCTTCTGCAGGTGGAACTTTAACTGGCCACCATACACCCGGCGCCCTCGGGATACGAGAGCGTCTCCGCCCTCATCTCCTGTCTCTCCGGCAAGGCGTTGGAGTGGGCCAACGCCGAATGGAGGGGAATAGACGCCGCAACCGTCACCTACGCAGAGTTCTCCCGCCGCTTCAGGGCTGTCTTCGATCATCCACCTGAGGGGAAAGCGGCGGGAGAGCGTCTGTTCCACCTCCGACAGGAGAAGAGGAGCGCACAGGAGTTCGCACTGGAGTTCCGGACACTAGCAGCGGATGCGGGGTGGAATGAGAGGGCCCTCATCGACCACTACCGGTGTAGCCTACGAGAGGACGTTCATCGTGAGCTGGCCTGCAGGGACACCAACCTATCGTTCGACCAGTTGGTGGACATTTCCATCCGTCTAGACACCCTGCTGGCTACCCGCGGACGTCCCGAGTGGGGGTCGTCCATTCCGCCCTCCAACACCTCCGAGCCGATTCCTATGGAGCTCAGGGGTGCTGGCGCTAGAGAGAGGAGGAGAGGTAACCCGAGGGGGGCCATCCCCTGAACCACCTGTGGTCGTGGAGGACACACCGCGGCCAGGTGCTGGGGAGGGTCTCCTGAGGGGGGTGACGTCAGGCCACGCACTGGGGAGTCATTTCAGGTGAGTAGGCGCCCCACTTACCCAGAGCTCTCTGTTGGTCACATGAGTATTCCTGTGAGATTTCCACAGGTGGCACCTCTTTCCCAGCATAAGGAACTAGTAGATTCAGGCGCAGCTGGGAACTTTATTGATCGGGCTTTTTGTCGTAGGTTAGGAATTCCCCTTCGGCCGGTAGAAACTCCATTTACTGTCCATGCTTTAGACAGCCGGCCGTTGGGGTCGGGCCTGATCAGGGAGGTCACAGCACCACTGACTATGACGACGCAGGGGGGTCATGAGGAGATCATTCAGTTTTATCTGATTGACTCTCCTGCGTATCCCGTGGTGCTGGGTCTTCCCTGGTTAAGTACCCATGATCCTACCATAGCGTGGCAACAGAGGGCTCTTATGGAGTGGTCTGCTCAGTGTGTAGGGAGATGTCTAGGTGTTTCCGTAGGGGCGACCTCGGTCGAGAGTCCGAACCAAGTGCCCGCACTACGCATTCCCCCTGAGTATGAGGATTTAGCACTTGTGTTTAGTAAATCGAGGGCAACACGGCTACCTCCTCATAGACAGGGGGACTGTGCGATAAATCTCCAAACAGGAGCGGCTCTGCCACGGAGTCATGGGTATCCCCTGTCTCAAGAGGAGACAGCGGCTATGGAGACTTACATAGCCGAGTCCTTGGCACAGGGATACATACGGTCCTCTACTTCCCCGGTCTCCTCGAGTTTCTTCTTTGTGAAGAAGAAGGACGGGGGATTGCGCCCGTGTATTGATTAATGTAGTCTCAATCAGATCACAGTTAAGTACAGCTACCCACTTCCTCTGATTGCGACGATGACGGAGTCGTTACGCGGAGCGCGCTTCTTCACAAAGTTGGATCTCAGGAGCGCGTATAATCTGGTGCGCATTAGGGAGGGGGATGAATGGAAAACAGCATTTAGCACCACCTCGGGTCATTACGAGTATCTCGTCATGCCATACGGGTTAATGAATGCTCCTTCAGTCTTCCAATCCTTTGTTGACGAGATTTTCCGGGACATGCATGGGCAGGGTGTAGTAGTTTACATCGACGACATCCTAGTGTATTCTTCTACACGAGCCGAGCATGTAGCCCAGGTGCGCCGAGTGTTGAGAAGACTGTTGGAGCATGACTTGTATGTCAAGGCAGAGAAATGCCTGTTCTTCCAGGAGTCCGTCTCCTTTTTGGGTTATCGGTTGTCCGCGTCTGGTGTGGAGATAGAGGTAGACCGGGTATCGGCCGTGCGTAATTGGCAAACTCCAACTACTGTAAAGGAGGTGCAGCAGTTCTTGGGTTTTGCTAATTACTACCGGAGGTTTATTCGGGGCTTTGGACAGGTTGCAGCTCCCATTACGTCCCTGCTAAAGGGGGGTCCGGTTTGTTTGCAGTGGTCGGCTGAGGCGGACAGGGCATTTGTCAAACTAAAGAACCTGTTCACCTCGGCTCCCGTGCTGGCGCATCCGGATCCCTCTTTGCCATTCCAAGTAGAGGTTGACGCGTCCGAGACCGGTATTGGGGCAGTTCTATCACAACGGTCCGGCACGCCACCTAAACTCCGCCCCTGTGCGTTCTACTCCAAGAAGCTCAGCTCGGCGGAGCGCAACTATGATGTAGGGGACAGGGAGCTGTTAGCAGTAGTCCAGGCCCTAAAGGTGTGGAGGCATTGGCTAGAGGGGGCTCAACACCCTTTCCTCATTCTGACTGATCACCGTAACCTGGAGTACATCCGGGCAGCTAGGAGATTAAACCCTTGTCAGGGTAGGTGGAACATGTTCCTAACCCGGTTTGTTTTTAAGATCACGTACATCCCTGGGTCCCAGAATGGTAAGGCAGACGCCCTGTCCCGGCGGTATGACACAGAGGAGAGGTCCAACGAGCCTACTTCCATATTGCCGGAGTCTTGTTTGGTGGCTCCGGTGGTATGGGAGGTCGATGCGGAAATCGAGCGGGCACTGCGTACCGACCCTACTCCCCCCGAGTGTCCTGTGGGGCGGACGTACGTGCCGCTCGAGATTCGTGATCGTCTTATTTATTGGGCTCATACATCGCCCTCCTCTGGACATCCAGGTATTGGCCGGACAGTGCACTGTCTTAGCATGAAATACTGGTGGCCAACGTTAGCTAGGGATGTGAGGGTTTATGTCTCCTCCTGCTCGGTGTGTGCCCAGTGTAAGGCGCCTAGACATTTGCCCAGGGGAAAGCTACATCCCCTGCCCGTTCCACAACGACCATGGTCCCACTTCTCGGTAGATTTTGTTACCGATCTACCCCCCTCCGAGGGGAATACCACCATTTTGGTCGTTGTGGATCGGTTTTCCAAGGCCTGTCGTCTCCTTCCCATGCCGGGTCTCCCTACTGCCCTACAAACCGCTGAGGCCCTATTTACCCATGTGTTCCGGCACTATGGGGTCCCCGAGGATATAGTGTCTGACCGAGGTCCCCAGTTCACCTCCAGAGTTTGGGGGGCATTTATGGAACGGTTGGGGGTCTCGGTAAGCCTTACCTCGGGGTATCACCCAAAGAGCAATGGGCAGGTAGAACGTGTCAACCAGGATGTGGGTAGGTTTTTGAGGTCCTATTGCCGGGACCAGCCGGAGGAGTGGTCGAGGTTCATCCCCTGGGCAGAGATGGCCCAGAACTCTCTCCGCCACTCCTCCACCAATTTAACACCCTTCCAGTGTGTTTTAGGTTATCAGCCGGTCCTGGCGCCATGGCACGAGAGCCAGATCGAGGCCCCTGCGGTGGACGATTGGATTCGGCGCTCGGAGGACACGTGGGACGCTGCCCATGTCCATCTGCAGCGTGCCATCCGTCAACAAAAGGCGAGCGCCGACTGCCACCGCAGTGAGGGACCGGTGTACGCACCGGGAGATCGAGTCTGGCTCTCGACTCGAAACCTGCCCCTCCGCCTGCCCTGCCGGAAGCTGGGTCGGCGGTTTGTGGGACCCTTCAAAGTCCTGAGAAGATTGAACGAGGTGTGTTACAGGTTACAATTGACTATAGAGTACAAAAATATTAACCCCTCGTTCCATGTGTCTCTTCTCAGGCCGGTGGTAGCTGGTCCACTCCAAGAAGATGAGATAGGAGAGACCCCTCCGCCCCCTTTGGACATCGAGGGGGCCCCGGCGTACAGGGTCCGGACCATCTTGGACTCGAGGCGCCGGAGGAGTGGTCTCCAGTATCTCGTGGAGTGGGAGGGGTACGGTCCGGAGGAACGGTGCTGGGTGTTCAGGAGGGACATTCTCAATCCATCCCTCCTGACTGAGTTTCACCATGGGCATCCCACGCGCCCGGGTCCGCGTCCTCCTGGCCGTCCCCGAGGCCGGGGGGGGGCCTGTCACGGTTTCGGCCGAGGCTGCTCCTCCTCCTGGTTCGGGCAGGCTTCGGCGTTCGCCGTCCCCGGAGTACTAGCTGCCACTGCTCTATGTTTCTGTGGTAGATTGCTTTTGTCTGTCTGTCACACCTGTGTCTGTTTTAGTGTTGATTACGTGTCTTATAAGTTCAGTGGTGTGATCTAGGTTAGTTGTGTGTTGTTTTTCCTGTTGCCTCCGTATTTGATACGTGTTTGTTGTTTTTCCTTATTAGTTATTCATGTTTAGTGTTTTACGCGTATGCGTAAATTCTCCCTCGCTACTTTTGTTTTATGTCGAGGTTGTATTTATATGTTTAAGACTATTAAAAGTCTTGTTGGACTATACCTCTGTTCTCCTGCGCCTGACTCCTCCACCACACCCACGACGGAGCATTGACAAGCGAGTAGGTCAAGTCTAATTGTAAGACTTGTAATGCTCTTTAAGAGACTTTTTTCACTCTGAAGAATACAGTTCTGTGAAAAAATAACATTTACTGTGGTAATGTAATATTTAAAGACCATGAACATTGTGATAACGTTCTTCAATGCTCCGACTTTAGTTTGTGCATAGTGTGGTGAGTCAGTTCAGGTGGTCAGAATGTATACTGTACATTAAAATAAGTTACGTTAATAAGTTAATAAAACAAGTTGTTTTAATCAAAGTAAAATGCAATTTATTCAGTTCCATAGGCCTATCTGTGAATAAATGTTTTGTGCCTTTGTAGATCCACTGTGATCTGTGAGTTATAATGCACATATGTAGGCTAAATGATAAATTAAGGCATAATATTGAAAAACAAAGGTAAAGATTTGTTGACGTTATTTATAGGTTATTTTGCTATTATTTTTGACTGGCCCGGCCCACTTGAGATCAGATTGCGCTGTATGTGGCCCCTGAACCAAAATGAGTTTGACACCCATGCTCTAGTGGTTATTACAAGTAACTACATATATCACACCACAACAGCTAACATAGTGTCTCACTCCCTCTCCTCCTCTCCTCCTCTCCCTCTTGTCTCCTCTGGTCTTCCTCTATACCTATCCTCTACTCCTCGCCCTCTCAGTGGAGTGGCTCCAGCTGGATAGAGTGACGGCGAGGTGACCTGCCTCTCTCACTGGAGGGCGGGAGAGGGGGAACAAAGAGGAGGAGGAGGTGGAGAGAAAGAGAGTAGGAATGGAAGAGGAGGTGGAGAGGGGTAGAGGAGGCAGAAAGCCTGGTCTAAGTATTGCTTTAAAGGGAAGAGAGGGGGAGGAGGAGAGAGCGCGAGAGATGGGGGGAGTGGGAGAAAGAGGGAAGGAGGGGGAGGAGGGGGATGAGGGGGAGGAGGTGGAGGGCAGCTGTGTCCGACACACCATACTTATACCTGCAACAGGTAGGCCAGGGGGCGGGACCTGTAGGTGAGACTCATAACATGATAAGGGGGGCAGGTGAAGAAGGAGTGTTGCTGGAGTCAAGGAAGGGAGGGTGTTCCTACGAGCCCCCTGCCAGCGAGACGGGGAGCAGGGAGGAAGTCTGTCCATGGAGCATTTCTGGGTCATTGGGTCGCCTCCAATGAGATTAGATCACCCTCTACAATGTAAAGCAGTTTGAGTACTGGGGGGTTCTCTGTATAAATCCAAGGTGAAACCTCCAGGGGCTAGCCTTCTCTCAGCGGAGAGTCTGCTCTGGGCTGCCTGCGAAAGGTGCTCCTCTGTGGGAAAGAGGAGAGAACAAGAGGCCCCAGAAGAGATCTCCTTATGGTAGTGATGGACAGATCAACTCTCCTTGTTATCTTCCACCTCTTCCTCTTCCTCTTGCTCGGCCTTCTCCCTCCTTTCCTTCTTACAGTCGTGATGGAGAGAACCCTTTTCTCCCTTTCCTCCTTCCTCTCCTCCCTCTTTCTCTTCCTCTACCTTCCTCTCCCTCCTTCCCTCTTGGTAGACCTTGTTTAGTCAAGCCAGATTGTGGATAGCTAGCCATGGTTCAGACCACTGTCGCTCTCTGGGAGGTGGGATACAGGACTGGTCCACTGGACTCAGCTCACATGGGGAGAACCTGCTGCTGCTGCCACTCCCCCTCTTACCTGGGATGAGATCACGTTTGGAGGAAACCTGGCACCATCCCTACGGTGAAGCATGGTGGTTGCAGCATCATGCTGTGGGGAGGATTTTCAGGAACAGGGACTGGGAACACGCCCCATTCACATCGACGGGGCTGTAGTGGAGCAGGTCGAGAGTTTCAAGTTCCTCGGTGTCCACATCACCAACAAACTATCATGGTTCAAACACACCAAGACAGTCGTGAAGAGGGCACGACAACACCTTTTCCACCTCAGGAGACTGAAAAGATTTGGCATTGGTCCCAAGATCCTCAAAAAGTTCTACAATTGCACCATCGAGAGCATCCTGACCGGTTGCATCACCGCCTAGTATGGCAACTGCTCGGCATCCGACCGTAAGGCGCTACAGAGGGTAGTGCGTACGGCCGAGTACATCACTGGAGCCAAGCTTCCTGCCATCCAGGACCTATATACTAGGAGGTGTAAGAGGGAGGCCCAAAAAATTGACAAAGACTCCAGTCACCCAAGTCATAGACTGTTCTCTCTGCTACCGCACAGCAAGCGGTACCAGAGTGCTAAGTCTAGGTCCAAAAGGCTCCTTAACAGCTTCTATCCCCAATTCATAAGACTGATGAACAATTAATCAAATGGCCACCCGGACTATTTTCATTGACCCTCCCCCCTTTGTTTTTACACTGCTGCTACTCGCTGTTTATTAACTATGCATAGTTACTTTACCCCTACCTACATGTACAAATTACCTCAACTAACCTGTACTACCACACATTGACTCGGTACCGGTACCCCTTGTATATAGCCTCATTAATATTTTATTGTGTTACTTTTTATTTTATTTTTTACTTTAGTGTTTTTAGTAAATATTTTCTTAACTCTATTTCTTGAACTGCATTGTTGGTTAAGGGCTTGTAAGTAAGCATTTCACTGTAAGGTCTACACCTGTTGTATTCGGCATATAACAAATACAATTTGATTTTATTTGATTTGTAGACTAGTCAGGATCAAGGGAAAGATGAACAGAGCAATGTACAGAGAAATCCTTGATGAAAACCTGCTCCAGAGCGCTCAGGACCTCAGACTGGGGCGAAGGTTCACCTTCCAACAGGACAACGACCCTAAGCACACAGCCAAGACAGCGCAGGAGTGGCTTCGGGACAAGTCTCTGAATGTCCTTGAGTGGCCCAGCCAGAAACCGGACTTGAACCCGATCTAACATCTCTGGAGAGACCGGAAAATAGCTGTGCAGCGACACGCCCTATCCAACCTGACAGAGCTTGAGAGGATCTGCAGAGAAGAATGGGAGAAACTCCTCAAATACAGGTGTGCCAAGCTTGTAGCGTCATACACCAAGAAGACTCGAGGCTGTAATCGCTGCAAAAGGTGCTTCAACAAAGTACTGAGTAAAGGGTCTGAATACTTATGTAAATGTAATATTTCCATTTGTTATTTTTAATACATTTATAATAAAGTCTAAAAACCTGTTCTCACTTTGTCATTATGGGGTATTGTGTGTAGATTGATGAGGGAAAAAAAAAACAATTTAATACATTTTAGAATAAGACAAAGTGTGGAAAAAGTCAAGGGGTCTGAATACTTTACAAATGCACTCAATTAGATTTTGTTCAAAATAATATATAGGGCAGCCAATAATTGTGACACGCATGTTTTTGAATAAAATAATGATTTGTTGATGACGATTATTTTTTTATTTGAACAATTTTTACTAAATTAAAGGATAGATTCATATTATATTTTGAGTGTAAGATCAAGCTGATAGACCACAATGACATGTTTTCACAGCCTTTTTTGTTCATATTTCTTTCTGGTGCCAATAATTCAGGAGAGCACTGTACACTTCCACTCATCACTTAGTAATGGAAGAGTGTCTTCATTGTTACCCTTATCTCTTTCCCTTTGATTACCCTCATGTCAGTCATACATTATATTACAAAATATTAAGCTTCAAAGGCAAAAAATATGATTAGACAAATAGTAATATTTATTTGAATGATACAGTATGTTACTAAATTGAAATTAAAATGAAATGATTTTGTAATTATAAAATTTTACGAAATGTAAAAAGAAAACTTTAAAAAATAATAATAATAACAAAAGCAAGGTAAAAAGAAAAGGAAACAGATCCAGATTCCTATTACCTTTACGAGTCGTCTTTGATCATATCCAGTTAATCACATATAGCTGTTGGTCTTTCAGTACATTTATGAAAAAAAAAGTTTGGTGTGTTTTTTTATCATTTCCTTGACAGTCGGCCATTCAAGTGCATTATGTAATTCTATGGAGAACATCTCATAACCACATTGCAGACCCTTTCTTGCTGCCGTATTTTTGTCATGAATAAACTGGATATGAACCATAATGTAGACAACTACACAGAGCCAGAGTAAGTTTAACAAGTTTATTGCAAAGTAAAATTGTCCAGGTTTCCAAAAAGGGGGAAGAGCAAGTCCAGGTCTACAGGGAGGGTAACAGATCCAGGTTCTGAGCAGGAGTGGTACCGTAACGTCCTAGTGTCCGGCGTGAGTCCAAAAGGGAAGTCCAGTAGTGGTAAACGGGATGGTGGTGGCAGGAGTGAAGTGGAGGCAGGAGTCAGGTTCCAATAATCTGTGACACAGGAAAAATTTAAATAGAATAGGCCAAAAACACAAAGAGCGAAAACAAGCAGGTTGAATCAGCAGCGAGACTAACATGGTTGTCTTGACTATGATCTGACGATGAGTGGCAAGTTTGACCGGGTCTTTAAGGCTGAGGTGATTATGGTGAATGAGCTGTAGCTGGAACTCTGACTCCCAGACTTCACTTCTGCAATCAAGAACATACAGAGGGGAGGGGGAGAGCAGATAGAGAGCTACCTAGCAGCAGTAGGCCTAACAATTTTGTGCTATTTGCAGTCTCTTTAGGTCACCAACACCTGCATTACTCCAGACAACAGTAGTTCATTTGACTATGGATGAGAGCTTGTGAGATTTGTTTTAGAATTTTCTCTACCTATCCCATAGGTATAAACACTGGTAATGGCTCTACCTTTCCCTCTGATAGGCTTTGTTTGCCATATTACACCTAATGTATATGTACACCTATCCAATCCTTTCAACATGTAGGAGTGCTTAGTGTCGATTTAGGATTCAACATTTAAACTGTGCAACACTCCACAAATTTGCGAAAAGTAAAATGTTTTTTGTTTATAATGTTTTGTACGGTATGCCTTGACAAAAAACAAACAGAGTAAATATTTGTTTTTTTATTCTTTGTTTTTCATTGCATGCAAAAATACAGTATATCTCTTTTCTCTCTCTCTCTCTTACCCAGTCTACTCATTCATCTTCAAGCTTTCATCCCTTCCCTGCTCTTCTATCACCCTCTCAGTTCCACCTCCACTTGGCTCCCTCTTTTCCTCTTCTCCAGTCTCTTCCTCTCCTCTTTCCTCCTCTTTTCTCTCTTATTCTCCTCCTTTTTTTGAATCTTTCGCTCCATCTCCAGGAGCTCAGCTTGAGCTTTCTCTCTCTTTTTCAGCTCCTCAGACCACTTCTTCTCTTTCTTAATCCTGTCTTTCATCATGGCATTGTGTATCTTAATCAGCCCCTCTAACCTCTTTTTCTATGCCTTTTCCTTCTCTTTTCATTCCTTTTCTCTCTTTTTCTGTTCTAACTTGTCCCTCTTTTTCTCAGCTTTCATGGCTTTCTTTTGCTCTTTCTCTCTCGCCTTCATCTCCTTTCTCTCTTTCTCGTCATCTTTCAACTTCTT
Source organism: Coregonus lavaretus (assembly GCF_964263955.1). Classification (NCBI taxonomy): domain Eukaryota; kingdom Metazoa; phylum Chordata; class Actinopteri; order Salmoniformes; family Salmonidae; genus Coregonus; species Coregonus lavaretus. The sequence continues at coordinate 12,025,332 of NC_140025.1, forward strand.
ATTCAGTTCCTTATTTTTCTCTTTTTCCTCCATCTTTAAAAATGTGACTTTCTGCTTGAGGTTCATGGCCAGAAAGCCCACTCTTCCCAGGATGGTCTCTGCTCTCTCTGATGAAACCGTCCCATTGGAGCTCTTGGAATGGGCACGGTCCGCCTCACGCTTCAAACCCTCCCCCGGGCTCACCTCCTCCTTGACGCTCCTCTCTTCACTCTCAATGTCAATGCCTGTCCAATAATCCTAACAGGAAGACATTGACTCTAGATGTAATAATGTTCCAATGTGGCACATTCAATACACATTTGAGTGATCAACATACATTGATGGCCTCATGGGGCACACAATTTAGAGGACAGTAATTGAGGTAACTTGTTTATTTGTATCCCAAACCGATTTTGTAATAGCCATAGATGTTCTTCCTGGGTCCACACCAAACGTATTACAAATGTTAACCCTAGTAAGGGGTGATGTTTTATACTATGAGCATAGATTAGCAGGGTTGGGGTCAATTCAATTTCAATTCCAGACAATTCAGGAAGTACTTAATTCAATGCTTTGAATTGAAATGGAACAGACCCCCAACCCTGTAGAGTAGAAGTGTAAAATAGGACACCTACCTTTGCCTCTTTCAGCGTCCAGGGCCTGGGTTCCACATCCTCTGACCTGCATATGGAGGCTCTCACACTAACAGCCGTCTTAGTGGCCAAGCAGAGCAGAGGGGTTGCCAGAGTTAAGTTAGCATCTGGGACCAGCTGGTGAGCATGAGGGCAGCGATCCACCTCTTCACTAGTGCCCTTCCCTTTCTGCTCTGGCTGCTTGTGGTCCTTGTCATGGATGCATGCCAGGCTTGGAGGAAGTGCTAGGACAGGGCTTTTATCACTCATCAGTTCCTCTCTCTTGACAGTGGATGCAACTGCACTTGCCTCTGTGTTAACTAAGCACTCTGTGGTGTCCTCAACTGTCTCCTCTGGCTGCTTGTGGTCATTGTTGTTGTGAATGCATTGCAGACCTGGAGGACTTTTATCGTCCCAGGTGTAAATAGCAACAGTTGCCTCTGTGTCGACTGAGCACTTTGTAGTGCACTCAACTGTCTTCCATAGCTGTTTGTGGTCATTGTTGTGGGTGCAGGTCAGGATTAGAGGCAGTGTTGCAGGTGCAGGAGGACTTTTATCAGCCAAACACTCCTCTGTGTGGACAGTGGACACGGAAACGGCTGCTTCCATGGCAACTGGACACTTGTTGGTGTCCTCTACTGCCTCCCCTGGCAGATTGTGGACAGTGGAGACGGAAACGGCCGCTTCCCTGGACACTTGACTCTTGGTGGTGTCCTCTACTGCCTCCTCTGGCTGCTTGTGGCCATTGTCTAGAATGTGTGGCAACTTTGAAGGCAGCATTGGAGCCGGGCTTTTATCACCCAACATGTCCTCTCCCTGGACAATGGATGTGCCTGCAGTGATCGCTGTGGTAACAGAGGACTCGGTGGCATCCTCTTTTGTCTCCTCTGTCAGTTTGTGGTCAGAGTCTCGGATACATGGCGAGCTTGGAGGCAGTGCTGCAGGGTCAGGAGGGCTTTGATCAGCTGCCATGTCCTCTTTGAGGTGAGTGGACACATCGTTGTTTGTTTCACTGATAACTGGACACTTGGAGGTGCCCTCTACTGCCTCCCCTGGCAGTTTGTAGTCAACTTCAAAGACAAGTGGCAGACTTGGAGGCAGCATTGGGACAGGGCATTTAGCTGCTGATCTGTACACTCCAAAATCAACAGTAGCTGTGCCTGCAGTGGTCTCTGTAGCAACTGAGACCTCATAGGTATTCTCTACTGTCTGCTCTGGTGGCATGAAGTCATCGTCAAAGACTGTTGGCAGGCATGGAGGCAGCACTGAAGGAAGACTTCTAGCTGCCCATCGATTCTCTCCCTTGACAGTGGCTGTGGTAGCAGTGGACTCTGTGGCAACTGGGCACTCTGTGGCTGAAACAGCAGGCAGGGAGGTTTCGAGGAAATTGAATTAATTGGAGCCAGTGGTGGGAGGGAGTAAGGATAGAATCTGTCCTCTTCCTCGACATTAGATATTGCTAATGGAGCAACTGAGACCTCAGTGGTGCCCTCTACTGCCTGATGTGGCTGCATGGAGTCTTCGTCAAAGAAGTGTGGCAGGTATCGATGCAGCATTGAGGAAAGATGTATATCTGTCCATAGGTCCTCTCGTATACCTGTAGATACATCTGCAGTGGCCTCTGTGGCAACTGGGCATTCAGCAGACTGGCAGGTTTCAGGGACAAAGTATGAAAATACAATGAACCGCTGTGCATCCTGAGCGCGTATGGCAAATGGAGAGGGGGGATGCAACATGGTAGGTATAGGCCTCTGATTGGTGAAAGCCAGTGGTGGGAGGGAGTCAATACAGGGAGCCATGAACTCAGTGAGAGGACAGTTGCTCACATCTCACACATTCTGCGTGAGAAAAGAAACAGACATGATGAAAGTGATCACATTCAGTACATACATACATACTGTATGAGTCAGCACTACTTACTTATACATCACATATATATATATATATATATATATATATATATATATATATATATATATATATATATATATATATATATATATATGTGATGTATAAGTAAGTAGTGCTATATATATATATATATATATATAGTGTCCTCTAAGATGCTCTGCACCAGTCTGTCCCAACCCTTGGTCCCCTAGCCAATGGGCCAGCTAAGTGTAAAAATACATGCCCCACACCCAGCATAACATTTGACATTTTAGCCATTTATCAGACGCTTTTATCCAGAACGACTTATAGTTAGTTAGTGCATTCAACTTAAGGTAGCTAGGTGAGACAACCACATAATCCTGATATGAGCGTCTATGATAGAACGGTTGTTTATTTTTTATGACCAGACAACCATAAGAACTGAGGACATAAATTCACTGAAACAGACAGACACGATACAACACATTTAGACAAGAACAGTTATAAGCATTGCCATGGTGTAGCCTAATACAAAAAGAAATAAGGACAAAACATTGTTAGCTTACATTCCATGGCATATGGAACATTTTGCCCTTACAATAACTTATATTTGCTTTAATTAATATTGTTAAACAGAACTCTTGTCGACTTTGTCAAAGTTGGTCTTGTTACCTCCTCAATCAGTCTTGGCATTTTCCTCGTCTTGAACCAAATCCTCTTCATCTTCTTCTCCTGATCCTTCTGGATCTGCAAAACCAGAGCCAACCTGGCTCCCAGCTCCATCACGTAGTCTGTCTAGATCGCCCTTTCCTCCAACCGACACTCACCCCTCCTCTGTGTCAGCGTTGAACCCTCCATGTCTTCCTCTTAGCTAACAATAACTCTGGAAAATACACAACGTTGTAGTAAGTGGGTGTTGCTAACCAAATAATAATGCATCTCTTTACAATGTGCACACGTTTTCTTCCCAGCTACTTACAATTAATCAAGTGAGAATCCTGATCCAGATATGTTTAGGCAATAGGCCTATCTGAATTACTAGTAAAAAGTTGGCTACTGGAAAAGCGACCAAGTTCAAATGAATCGATTTTGGCTGTTCTTATCATTTCGTGAACAATATCCTTCATGACATCATCATTGTGATGCAAGGCGTTGCCATGGCAGATGAAAAAGCACAACACAGACTTTAAAAAGCAAACTTCAGGGTCTTTCTGTACCTTACTATTGAGCCTTATTCAACCCCTCATGTAGCTCTACTCCATATTGGGCCTGGTTCTCACAAACCACACTAATCACTTCCATCATATCATTGAAAACACTGTGTTTTGGGTAGAAAATGACTCTATATCCATGCAGGACCTAACTTGTACAGTTTCATCTATTTTAAAAACCAAGGAGGTAAAAATGCCAGTCTTCTCTTTGAGTGCCCTTGAGTGCACCTCAATTTAAAGAGGTCTATCAATTCAACCATTTGAAATGGATGTCCATTCAATTAAGAACATATTATTCTTATTAGAAATGAATCAGCTACAAATTAGGTAGGCGTACTTGTTCTTTTACACAACCTACTCTTTTGGTACATATTTATTGAGATAATTGATTACAACATATGTTGGTGATTAACACAGAGAGAGGTTTTTTTTCTGTCATCAATAGAATGCATTAGCCATTAGGCTGGCTCACTACAATTGTAACATGACATCTCAGGTGTCAGGATGAAGCATTTTCTCACAAAAAGAGGACTCAAGCAAACTATCTCTCTTCAACAGTTTCACTAGTCATGTTAGGTCTACTTAAAATGTCACATTCATACACAAGTAATTTGAAAATAAGTTATACTACTGAAACACATTCACAATAAGTTATATTACAACCTACCTCTGAAGTAAGCAGTGTGTTCTCTCACTAATGAAATAGGACATTAATAATTTGTCAGTGGTTAGTTGAATCAGTCTCTTTGCACTGTTCAGTTTGTCTGTGCAACAGGTAACCTTCCAGAATCGGAATCTTGTGATGTCACAATGGAGTCCCCATTGCCATGGTTACCCACAGCAGCTTTCATGTGTTATGAAATGCTGGCACAATTTCGTTTATTTATTTTAGATTTTTTGTACCTATGCAGCACAGTCATACCTAATATATACAATGAATCCATATAACCTAATTTTTTATTAAAATAAAATGCTGTAACTCATGTAAAATGGTTGACTATTCAAACGACATGTGTTTTGCCTAATTAAAAGTCTATATGTTTTAGATATCATAAATAGCAGCCAGGCTTACTTAGGTTGTTTGTTCGATCTCAGCCTACCACTAATGCCAATATTTTTCATCATCATCATCATCATCATAAATGAAATACATAGGCTACCTTACTACAGTAAAACAAGTCTTCCATAGTCTATGTCACCTCAGTAACAAAGTTCCAAAAAAGAAATGAGGGTTCAAGAAAACATCTCTCTTCAATGGCCTCAGCTATTAGCCATATGATCAACAAGGTCAACTGCAGCACTAAAATCAAGAAGCAGCTCATCCACAAGTTTATCTTGGTCAAGTGATCTGAGCCATTGATCGATTAAATCAACGAGAGCTGTTGCAGTCGAGTGATCCTTACGGTATCTTTACGGTACGCATGCTCATAGAGGGATAAAATTAGCTGGATGTGTAATTATATAGGCCCAAAAAATGTAATTGAAGAGTAGGTGTCATTGATGTTTAGCATTTAAGTTTAATAAATAATTAAATAAAGAAATCAATATCAGCTGACTATAGAAAAGTATTGTTTAAAATTATGTTTGAACATTTTCTTATCCGTGTCTTTCCAGTTGATATAACCAAACAGACAACCTTTGTTGCTCAAGAGCGTCACACATTCCTCCATTCATTCTCTATCATATTCCCCTCCATCAAATTCCTCTATCATATTCCCTCCATCATATTCTCTCTATTATATTTCTCTCCATCATATTCCACTCCATCATAATACTCGATATCATATTCCCTCTATCATATTCCTCTTTATTTTTACAGGGAATCCCAATTGAGACCAGTGTCTCTTTTTCAATGGTGCCCTGTGTTATATCAATTAACAATCCAAACAGCTTAAACAGATAAAATTACATACAGAGTAGAAAATATATAGAGCAAAATTATTAGACTTGAACACATACATTTCACAATGAACAGGTCTTGTATTTAACCAGTTGAGCTGACAACCATTTTGCACTGTTTCACTAGGGCTTTAGTCATCAATCTAGCAAGAGGGAAATATTTTATTAATGTAGTGGTGTCCCTCCCCCCAGGAAGCTACGACCTTTAGCTTTCACCTGGAATTGTTCATTTATGTCTGAGAAAAAAAACACTTTCCAAACCATATGATCTAGTACACAAGAAAAGTATAATACAACCTTCTTTACTACTTTGCCAAACATTTCATGACATTAGTGAGAGTCAAAATCTGTAAAATTTGTGAATGTCTAAATTAACATTTGGGCAATTTGACCAGTGTAAATCACTCCTATAGACAATGAGAGATGGGCCATGTAAAGGTCTCGATTTTGTCGTTCTGAACAAATGTTTGACTTCCACACAAAATTACTTCTTGACATATTTTAGGTTGAAGGAAGTGTGTAGGTTTAAACTATTGCTTTAAAGGGAAGAGAGGGGGAGGAGGAGAGAGCGCGAGAGATGGGGGGAGTGGGAGAAAGAGGGAAGGAGGGGGAGGAGGGGGAGGAGGGGGAGGAGGTGGAGGGCAGCTGTGTCCGACACACCATACTTACACCTGCAACAGGTAGGCCAGGGGGCGGGACCTGTAGGTGAGACTCACACCATGATAAGGGGGGCAGGTGAAGAAGGGGTGTTGCTGGAGTCAAGGAAGGGAGGGTGTTCCTACGAGCCCCCTGCCAGCGAGACGGGGAGCAGGGAGGAAGTCTGTCCATGGAGCATTTCTGGGTCATTGGGTCGCCTCCAATGAGATTAGATCACCCTCTACAATGTAAAGCAGTTTGAGTACTGGGGGGTTCTCTGTATTAATCCAAGGTGAAACCTCCAGGGGCTAGCCTTCTCTCAGCGGAGAGTCTGCTCTGGGCTGCCTGCGAAAGGTGCTCCTCTGTGGGAAAGAGGAGAGAACAAGAGGCCCCAGAAGAGATCTCCTTATGGTAGTGATGGACAGATCAACTCTCCTTGTTATCTTCCACCTCTTCCTCTTCCTCTTGCTCGGCCTTCTCCCTCCTTTCCTTCTTACAGTCTTACAGTCCTTCTTACAGTCATTTTCTCCCTTTCCTCCTTCCTCTCCTCCCTCTTTCTCTTCCTCTACCTTCCTCTCCCTCCTTCCCTCTTGGTAAACCTTGTTTAGCCGAGCCAGATTGTGGATAGCTAGCCATGGTTTAGACAACTGTCGCTGTCTGGGTGGGGGGATACAGGACTGGTCCACTGGACTCAGCTCACATGGGGAGAACCTGCTACTGCTGCCACTCCCCCTCTTACCTGGGATGAGATCACGTTTGGAGGAAACCTGGCACCATCCCTACGGTGAAGCATGGTGGTGGCAGCATCATGCTCCGGGGAGGATTTTCAGGGACAGGGACTGGGAACACGCCCCATTCACATCGACGGGGCTGTAGTGGAGCAGGTCGAGAGTTTCAAGTTCCTTGGTGTCCACATCACCAACAAACTATCATGGTTCAAACACAACAAGACAGTCGTGAAGAGGGCACGACAACGCCTTTTCCACCTCAGGAGACTGAAAAGATTTGGCATTGGTCCCAAGATCCTCAAAAAGTTCTACAGCTGCACCGTCGAGAGCTTCCTGACCAGTTGCATCACCGCCTGGTATGGCAACTGCTCGGCATCCGACCGTAAGGCGCTACAGAGGGTAGTGCGTACGGCCCAGTACATCACTGGAGCCAAGCTTCCTGCCATCCAGGACCTATATACTTGGAGGTGTAAGAGGGAGGCCCAAAAAATTGACAAAGACTCCAGTCACCCAAGTCATAGACTGTTATCTCTGCTACCGCACAGCAAGCGGTACCAGAGTGCCAAGTCTAGGTCCAAAAGGGTCCTTAACAGCTTCTATCCCCAATTCATAAGACTGCTGAACAATTAATCAAATGGCCACCCGGACAATTTACATTGACACCTCCCCCCTTTGTTTTTACACTGGTAATAGGAATCTGGATCGGTTTCATTTTCTTTTTACCTTGCTTTTGTTATTATTATTATTTTTTAAAGTTTTCTTTTTACATTTCGTAAAATGTTATAATTACAAAAACATGTCATTTTAATTTCAATTTAGTAACATACTGTATCATTCAAATAAATATTATTATTTGTCTAATCATATTTTGCCAGCTAACTGGGTGGCAGGCTGCAATCAGTAGCTGTAATTAAGTACAGCAGCCACCAACCATCTAACGTTAATGCCTCGGATAATGAGGTTAGAAGAACAGCTGAATGGTCGGTAGCTAGCTGGCTCAATTACAGGTACTCTTAAGCGTGAAATAACATTGGAAACAACTAACCAGCCACTGTCAAGGGAGAGAATCGATGGGCAGCTAGAAGTCTTCCTTCAGTGCTGCCTACATGCCTGCCAACAGTCTTTGACGATGACTTCATGCCATCAGAGCAGACAGTAGAGGATACCTATGAGGTCTCAGTTGCTACAGAGACCACTGCAGGCACAGCTACTGTTGATTTTGCAGTGTACAGATCAGCAGCTAAATGCCCTGTCCCAATGCTGCCTCCAAGTCTGCCACTTGTCTTTGAAGTTGACTACAAACTGCCAGGGGAGGCAGTAGAGGACACCACCAAGTGTCCAGTTATCAGTGAAACAAACAATGATGTGTCCACTCACCTCAAAGAGGACATGGCAGCTGATCAAAGCCCTCCTGACCCTGCAGCACTGCCTCCAAGCTCGCCATGTATCCGAGACTCTGACAACAAACTGACAGAGGAGACAAAAGAGGATGCCACCGAGTCCTCCGTTACCACAGCGATCACTGCAGGCACATCCATTGTCCAGGGAGAGAACCTGTTGGGTGATAAAAGCCCGGCTCCATTGCTGCCTTCAAAGTTGCCACACATTCTAGACAATGGCCACAAGCAGCCAGAGGAGGCAGTAGAGGACACCACCAAGAGTCAAGTGTCCAGGGAAGCGGCCGTTTCCATCTCCACTGTCCACACTCTGCCAGGGGAGGCAGTAGAGGACACCAACAAGTGTCCAGTTGCCAGGGAAGCAGCCGTTTCTGTGTCCACTGTCCACACGGAGGAGTGTTTGGCTGATAAAAGTCCTCCTGCACCTGCAAAACACTGCCTCTAATCCTGACCTGCACCCACAACAATGACCACAAACCGCTATGGAAGACAGTTGAGTGCACTACAAAGTGCTCAGTCGACACAGAGGCAACTGTTGCCATTTACACCTGGGATGATAAAAGTCCTCCAGGTCTGCAATGCATTCACAACAACAATGACCACAAGCAGCCAGAGGAGACAGTTGAGGACACCACATAGTGCTCAGTTAACACAGAGGCAAGTGCAGTTGCATCCACTGTCAAGAGAGAGGAACTGATGAGTGATAAAAGCCCTGTCCTAGCACTTCCTCCAAGCCTGGCATGCATCCATGACAAGGACCACAAGCAGCCAGAGCAGAAAGGGAAGGGCACTAGTGAAGAGGTGGATCGCTGCCCTCATGCTCACCAGCTGGTCCCAGATGCTAACTTAACTCTGGCAACCCCTCTGCTCTGCATGGCCACTAAGACGCCTGTTAGAGTGAGAGCCTCCATATGCAGGTCAGAGGATGAGGAACCCAGGCCCTGGACGCTGAAAAAGGCAAAGGTAGGTGTCCTATTTTACACTTCTACTCTACAGGGTTGGGGGTCTGTTCCATTTCAATTCAAAGCATTGAATTAAGTACTTCCTGAATTGACTGGAATTGAAATTGAATTGACACCAACCCTGCTAATCTATGCTCATAGTATAAAACATCACCCCTTACTAGGGTTAACATTTGTATTACGTTTGGTGTGGACCCAGGAAGAACATCTATGGCTATTACAAAATCGGTTTGGGATACAAATAAACAAGTTACCTCAATTACTGTCCTCTAAATTGTGTGCCCCATGAGGCCATCAATGTATGTTGATCACTCAAATGTGTATTGAATGTGCCACATTGGAACAATATTACATCTAGAGTCAATGTTTTCCTGTTAGGATTATTGGACAGGCATTGACATTGAGAGTGAAGAGAGGAGCGTCAAGGAGGAGGTGAGCCCGAGGGAGGGTTTGAAGAGTGAGGCGGACCGTGTCCATTCCAAGAGCTCCAATGGGACGGTTTCATCAGAGAGAGCAGAGACCATCCTGGGAAGAGTGGGCTTTCTGGCCATGAACCTCAAGCAGAAAGTCAAATTTTTAAAGATGGAGGAAAAAGAGAAAAATGAGGAACTGAATAAGAAGTTGAAAGATGACGAGAAAGAGAGAAAGGTCTCTTGCCTCGAGGTTGTCGGGAGAGGTTGTGTTTTCTCTAGCAGGAGATAAGCTGGCTTCTTATATATTGTTGAGTAAAGCTTAAACCATGTATTTAGATTGTATGTAGGTATTGTAGTCAGGTATTATAGGTAGTTTACTTAGGTAGTTATTGTAGGTTATTGTAGGTAATTATTGTAGGTAAGTATTCTATTCGGTGGACCCCGGCGAAGCACGAGTGCTAGCTAACCCACCACTTGGACCAACAAAGCTAGCTAGCTAGTGGGTAGCTACTGGTAACTTTTAGCAACTGTGGTTAGTTGTTTCCAATGTTATTTCACGCTTAAGAGTACCTGTAATTGAGCCAGCTAGCTACCGACCATTCAGCTGTTCTTCTAACCTCATTATCCGAGGCATTAACGTTAGATGGTTGGTGGCTGCTGTACTTAATCACAGCTACTGATTGCAGCCTGCCACCCAGTTAGCTGGCAAAATATGATAAGACAAATAATAATATTTATTTGAATGATACAGTATGTTACTAAATTGAAATTAAAATGAAATGTTTTTGTAATTATAACATTTTACGAAATGTAAAAAGAAAAGTTTAAAAAATAATAATAATGACAAAAGCAAGGTAAAAAGAAAAGGAAACCGATCCAGATTCCTATTACCAGTGTAAAAACAAAGGGGGGAGGTGTCAATGTAAATAGTCCGGGTGGCCATTTGATTAATTGTTCAGCAGTCTTATGAATTGGGGATAGAAGCTGTTAAGGAGCCTTTTGGACCTAGACTTGGCACTCTGGTACCGCTTGCTGTGCGGTAGCAGAGAGAACAGTCTATGACTTGGGTGACTGGAGTCTTTGTCAATTTTTTGGGCCTCCCTCTTACACCTCCAAGTATATAGGTCCTGGATGGCAGGAAGCTTGGCTCCAGTGATGTACTGGGCCGTACGCACTACCCTCTGTAGCGCCTTACGGTCGGATGCCGAGCAGTTGCCATACCAGGCGGTGATGCAACTGGTCAGGAAGCTCTCGATGGTGTAGCTGTAGAACTTTTTGAGGATCTTGGGACCAATGCCAAATCTTTTCAGTCTCCTGAGGTGGAAAAGGCGTTGTCGTGCCCTCTTCACGACTGTCTTGGTGTGTTTGAACCATGATAGTTTGTTGGTGATGTGGACACCAAGGAACTTGAAACTCTCGACCTGCTCCACTCCAGCCCCGTCGATGTGAATGGGGCGTGTTCCCAGTCCCTGTCCCTGAAAATCCTCCCCGGAGCATGATGCTGCCACCACCATGCTTCACCGTAGGGATGGTGCCAGGTTTCCTCCAAACGTGATCTCATCCCAGGTAAGAGGGGGAGTGGCAGCAGCAGCAGGTTCTCCCCATGTGAGCTGAGTCCAGTGGACCAGTCCTGTATCCCCCCACCCAGACAGCGACAGTGGTCTAAACCATGGCTAGCTATCCACAATCTGGCTCGACTAAACAAGGTTTACCAAGAGGGAAGGAGGGAGAGGAAGGTAGAGGAAGAGAAAGAGGGAGGAGAGGAAGGATGAAAGGGAGAAAATGACTGTAAGAAGGACTGTAAGACTGTAAGAAGGAAAGGAGGGAGAAGGCCGAGCAAGAGGAAGAGGAAGAGGTGGAAGATAACAAGGAGAGTTGATCTGTCCATCACTACCATAAGGAGATCTCTTCTGGGGCCTCTTGTTCTCTCCTCTTTCCCACAGAGGAGCACCTTTCGCAGGCAGCCCAGAGCAGACTCTCCGCTGAGAGAAGGCTAGCCCCTGGAGGTTTCACCTTGGATTTATACAGAGAACCCCCCAGTACTCAAACTGCTTTACATTGTAGAGGGTGATCTAATCTCATTGGAGGCGACCCAATGACCCAGAAATGCTCCATGGACAGACTTCCTCCCTGCTCCCCGTCTCGCTGGCAGGGGGCTCGTAGGAACACCCTCCCTTCCTTGACTCCAGCAACACCCCTTCTTCACCTGCCCCCCTTATCATGTTATGAGTCTCACCTACAGGTCCCGCCCCCTGGCCTACCTGTTGCAGGTGTAAGTATGGTGTGTCGGACACAGCTGCCCTCCACCTCCTCCCCCTCCTCCCCCTCCTCCCCCTCCTCCCCCTCCTTCCCTCTTTCTCCCACTCCCCCCATCTCTCGCGCTCTCTCCTCCTCCCCCTCTCTTCCCTTTAAAGCAATAGTTTAAACCTACACACTTCCTTAAACCTAAAATAAGTCAAGAAGTAATTTTGTGTGGAAGTCAAACATTTGTTCAGAACGACAAAATCGAGACCTTTACATAGCCCATCTCTCATTGTCTATAGGAGTGATTTACACTGGTCAAATTGCCCAAATGTTAATTTAGACATTCACAAATTTTACAGATTTTGACTCTCACTAATGTCATGAAATGTTTGGCAAAGTAGTAAAGAAGGTTGTATTATACTTTTCTTGTGTACTAGATCATATGGTTTGGAAAGTGTTTTTTTTCTCAGACATAAATGAACAATTCCAGGTGAAAGCTAAAGGTCGTAGCTTCCTGGGGGGAGGGACACCACTACATTAATAAAATATTTCCCTCTTGCTAGATTGATGACTAAAGCCCTAGTGAAACAGTGCAAAATGGTTGTCAGCTCAACTGGTTAAATACAAGACCTGTTCATTGTGAAATGTATGTGTTCAAGTCTAATAATTTTGCTCTATATATTTTCTACTCTGTATGTAATTTTATCTGTTTAAGCTGTTTGGATTGTTAATTGATATAACACAGGGCACCATTGAAAAAGAGACACTGGTCTCAATTGGGATTCCCTGTAAAAAATAAAGAGGAATATGATAGAGGGAATATGATAGCGAGTATTATGATGGAGTGGAATATGATGGAGAGAAATATAATAGAGAGAATATGATGGAGGGAATATGATAGAGGAATTTGATGGAGGGGAATATGATAGAGAATGAATGGAGGAATGTGTGACGCTCTTGAGCAACAAAGGTTGTCTGTTTGGTTATATCAACTGGAAAGACACGGATAAGAAAATGTTCAAACATAATTTTAAACAATACTTTTCTATAGTCAGCTGATATTGATTTCTTTATTTAATTATTTATTAAACTTAAATGCTAAACATCAATGACACCTACTCTTCAATTACATTTTTTGGGCCTATATAATTACACATCCAGCTAATTTGATCCCTCTATGAGCATGCGTACCGTAAAGATACCGTAAGGATCACTCGACTGCAACAGCTCTCGTTGATTTAATCGATCAATGGCTCAGATCACTTGACCAAGATAAACTTGTGGATGAGCTGCTTCTTGATTTTATTGCTGCAGTTGACCTTGTTGATCATATGGCTAATAGCTGAGGCCATTGAAGAGAGATGTTTTCTTGAACCCTCTTTTCTTTTTTGGAACTTTGTTACTGAGGTGACATAGACTATGGAAGACTTGTTTTACTGTAGTAAGGTAGCCTATGTATTTCATTGATGATGATGATGATGATGATGAAAAATATTGGCATTAGTGGTAGGCTGAGATCGAACAAACAACCTAAGTAAGCCTGGCTGCTATTTATGATATCTAAAACATATAGACTTTTAATTAGGCAAAACACATGTCGTTTGAATGGTCAACCATTTTACATGAGTTACAGCATTTTATTTTAATAAAAAATTAGGTTATATGGATTCATTGTATATATTAGGTATGACTGTGCTGCATAGGTACAAAAAATCTAAAATAAATAAACGAAATTGTGCCAGCATTTGATAACACATGAAAGCTGCTGTGGGTAACCATGGCAATGGGGACTCCATTGTGACATCACAAGATTCCGATTCTGGAAGGTTACCTGTTGCACAGACAAACTGAACAGTGCAAAGAGACTGATTCAACTAACCACTGACAAATTATTAATGTCCTATTTCATTAGTGAGAGAACACACTGCTTACTTCAGAGGTAGGTTGTAATATAACTTATTGTGAATGTGTTTCAGTAGTATAACTTATTTTCAAATTACTTGTGTATGAATGTGACATTTTAAGTAGACCTAACATGACTAGTGAAACTGTTGAAGAGAGATAATGTAACGCCCTGGCTCCGGGACTCTGAATATTGAGCCAGGGTTGTTCATTCGTTTGGGTTTATTTCTATGTTTGAGTTAATGACTCCCAATCAGGGGCAACGAGTGTCAGCTGTGGTCTGGTTGTCTCTGATTGGGAGCCATATTTAATCTGTATGTTTTCCTTTGGGTGTTGTGGGGTTTTGTTCCTTATGCGGTCAGGGTAACCGTGGACTTCATGAGTCGTCTTTTGTTTTGTAATTAGATACGTTAAGATAATAAAGTCATGTTTCTTGCACACGCTGCGCCTTGGTCTCCTTCGCTCCTAGACGACCGTGACAGATAATTTGCTTGAGTCCTCTTTTTGTGAGAAAATGCTTCATCCTGACACCTGAGATGTCATGTTACAATTGTAGTGAGCCAGCCTAAAGGCTGATGCATTCTATTGATGACAGAAAAAAAACCTCTCTCTGTGTTAATCACCAACATATGTTGTAATCAATTATCTCAATAAATATGTACCAAAACAGTAGGTTGTGTAAAAAAACAAGTATGCCTACCTAATTTGTAGCTGATTCATTTCTAATAAGAATAATATGTTCTTAATTGAATGGACATCCATTTCAAATGGTTGAATTTTTAGACCTCTTTAAATTGAGGTGCACTCAAGGGCACTCAAAGAGAAGACTGGCATTTTTACCTCCTTGGTTTTTAAAATAGATGAAACTGTACAAGTTAGGTCCTGCATGGATATAGAGTCATTTTCTACATAAAACACAGTGTTTTCAATGATATGATGGAAGTGATTAGTGTGGTTTGTGAGAACCAGGCCCAATATGGAGTAGAGCTACATGAGGGGTTGAATAAGGCTCAATAGTAAGGTACAGAAAGACCCTGAAGTTTGCTTTTTAAAGTCTGTGTTGTGCTTTTTCATCTGCCATGGCAACGCCTTGCATCACAATGATGATGTCATGAAGGATATTGTTCACGAAATGATAAGAACTGCCAAAATCGATTCATTTGAACTTGGTCGCTTTTCCAGTAGCCAACTTTTTACTAGTAATTCAGATAGGCCTATTGCCTAAACATATCTGGATCAGGATTCTCACTTGATTAATTGTAAGTAGCTGGGAAGAAAACGTGTGCACATTGTAAAGAGATGCATTATTATTTGGTTAGCAACACCCACTTACTACAACGTTGTGTATTTTCCAGAGTTATTGTTAGCTAAGAGGAAGACATGGAGGGTTCAACGCTGACACAGAGGAGGGGTGAGTGTCGGTTGGAGGAAAGGGCGATCTAGACAGACTACGTGATGGAGCTGGGAGCCAGGTTGGCTCTGGTTTTGCAGATCCAGAAGGATCAGGAGAAGAAGATGAAGAGGATTTGGTTCAAGACGAGGAAAATGCCAAGACTGATTGAGGAGGTAACAAGACCAACTTTGACAAAGTCGACAAGAGTTCTGTTTAACAATATTAATTAAAGCAAATATAAGTTATTGTAAGGGCAAAATGTTCCATATGCCATGGAATGTAAGCTAACAATGTTTTGTCCTTATTTCTTTTTGTATTAGGCTACACCATGGCAATGCTTATAACTGTTCTTGTCTAAATGTGTTGTATCGTGTCTGTCTGTTTCAGTGAATTTATGTCCTCAGTTCTTATGGTTGTCTGGTCATAAAAAATAAACAACCGTTCTATCATAGACGCTCATATCAGGATTATGTGGTTGTCTCACCTAGCTACCTTAAGTTGAATGCACTAACTAACTATAAGTCGTTCTGGATAAAAGCGTCTGATAAATGGCTAAAATGTCAAATGTTATGCTGGGTGTGGGGCATGTATTTTTACACTTAGCTGGCCCATTGGCTAGGGGACCAAGGGTTGGGACAGACTGGTGCAGAGCATCTTAGAGGACACTATATATATATATATATATATATATATATATATATATATATATATATATATATATATATATATATATATATATATATATATATATATATATATATATATATATGTATATGTGATGTATAAGTAAGTAGTGCTGACTCATACAGTATGTATGTATGTACTGAATGTGATCACTTTCATCATGTCTGTTTCTTTTCTCACGCAGAATGTGTGAGATGTGAGCAACTGTCCTCTCACTGAGTTCATGGCTCCCTGTATTGACTCCCTCCCACCACTGGCTTTCACCAATCAGAGGCCTATACCTACCATGTTGCATCCCCCCTCTCCATTTGCCTTACGCGCTCAGGATGCACAGCGGTTCATTGTATTTTCATACTTTGTCCCTGAAACCTGCCAGTCTGCTGAATGCCCAGTTGCCACAGAGGCCACTGCAGATGTATCTACAGGTATACGAGAGGACCTATGGACAGATATACATCTTTCCTCAATGCTGCATCGATACCTGCCACACTTCTTTGACGAAGACTCCATGCAGCCACATCAGGCAGTAGAGGGCACCACTGAGGTCTCAGTTGCTCCAGTGGCAATATCTAATGTTGAGGAAGAGGACAGATTCTATCATTACTCCCTCCCACCCCTGGCTCAGCGGTTCATTGGCAATTCATTCAATTTCCTCGAAACCTCTAAGCCTGCTGTTTCAGCCACAGAGTGCCCAGTTGCCACAGAGACCACTGCTACAAACAGCCACTGTCAAGGGAGAGAATCGATGGGCAGCTAGAAGTCTTCCTTCAGTGCTGCCTACATGCCTGCCAACAGTCTTTGACGATGACTTCATGCCATCAGAGCAGACAGTAGAGGATACCTATGAGGTCTCAGTTGCTACAGAGACCACTGCAGGCACAGCTACCGTTGATTTTGGAGTGTACAGATCAGCAGCTAAATGCCCTGTCCCAATGCTGCCTCCAAGTCTGCCACTTGTCTTTGAAGTTGACTACAAACTGCCAGGGGAGGCAGTAGAGGACACCACCAAGTGTCCAGTTATCAGTGAAACAAACAATGATGTGTCCACTCACCTCAAAGAGGACATGGCAGCTGATCAAAGCCCTCCTGACCCTACAGCACTGCCTCCAAGCTCGCCATGTATCCGAGACTCTGACCACAAACTGACAGAGGAGACAAAAGAGGATGCCACCGAGTCCTCCGTTACCACAGCGATCACTGCAGGCACATCCATTGTCCAGGGAGAGAACCTGTTGGGTGATAAAAGCCCGGCTCCAATGCTGCCTTCAAAGTTGCCACACATTCTAGACAATGGCCACAAGCAGCCAGAGGAGGCAGTAGAGGACACCACCAAGAGTCAAGTGTCCAAGGAAGCGGCCGTTTCCGTCTCCACTGTCCACACTCTGCCAGGGGAGGCAGTAGAGGACACCAACAAGTGTCCAGTTGCCAGGGAAGCAGCCGTTTCTGTGTCCACTGTCCACACAGAGGAGTGTTTGGCTGATAAAAGTCCTCCTGCACCTGCAACACTGCCTCTAATCCTGACCTGCACCCACAACAATGACCACAAACCGCTATGGAAGACAGTTGAGTGCACTACAAAGTGCTCAGTCGACACAGAGGCAACTGTTGCTATTTACACCTGGGATGATAAAAGTCCTCCAGGTCTGCAATGCATTCACAACAACAATGACCACAAGCAGCCAGAGGAGACAGTTGAGGACACCACATAGTGCTCAGTTAACACAGAGGCAAGTGCAGTTGCATCCACTGTCAAGAGAGAGGAACTGATGAGTGATAAAAGCCCTGTCCTAGCACTTCCTCCAAGCCTGGCATGCATCCATGACAAGGACCACAAGCAGCCAGAGCAGAAAGGGAAGGGCACTAGTGAAGAGGTGGATCACTGCCCTCATGCTCACCAGCTGGTCCCAGATGCTAATTTAACTCTGGTAACCCCTCTGCTCTGCATGGCCACTAAGACGCCTGTTAGAGTGAGAGCCTCCATATGCAGGTCAGAGGATGAGGAACCCAGGCCCTGGACGCTGAAAAAGGCAAAGGTAGGTGTCCTATTTTACACTTCTACTCTACAGGGTTGGGGGTCTGTTCCATTTCAATTCAAAGCATTGAATTAAGTACTTCCTGAATTGACTGGAATTGAAATTGAATTGACCCCAACCCTGCTAATCTATGCTCATAGTATAAAACATCACCCCTTACTAGGGTTAACATTTGTATTACGTTTGGTGTGGACCCAGGAAGAACATCTATGGCTATTACAAAATCGGTTTTTAGGTAGGGGTAAAGTAACTATGCATAGATAATAAACAGCGAGTAGCAGCAGTGTAAAAACAAAGGGGGGAGGTGTCAATGTAAATAGTCTGAGTGGCCATTTGATTAATTGTTCAGCAGTCTTATGGCTTGGGGGTAGAAGCTGTTAAGGAGCCTTTTGGACCTAGACTTGGCACTCTGGTACCGCTTGCCTTCTGACACCGCCTAGTATATAGGTCCAGGATGGCAGGAAGCTTGGCCCCAGTGATGTACTGGGCCGTACGCACTACCCTCTGTAGCGCCTTACGGTCGGATGCCGAGCAGTTGCCATACCAGGCGGTGATGCAACCGGTCAGGATGCTCTCGATGGTGCAGCTGTTTAACTTTTTGAGGATCTTGGGACCAATGTCAAATCTTTTCAGTCTCCTGAGGTGGAAAAGGCGTTGTCGTGCCCTCTTCACGACTGTCTTGGTGTGTTTGGACCATGATAGTTGGTTGGTGAGGCGGACACCAAGGAACTTGAAACTCTCGACCCGCTCCACTACAGCCCCGTCGATGTGAATGGGGCGTGTTCCCAGTCCCTGTCCCTGAAAATCCTCCCCACAGCATGATGCTGGCACCACCATGCTTCACCGTAGGGATGGTGCCAGGTTTCCTCCAAACGTGATCTCATCCTAGTTAAGAGGGGGAGTGGCAGCAGCAGCAGGTTCTCCCCATGTGAGCTGAGTCCAGTGGACCAGTCCTGTATCTCCCCTCCCAGAGAGCGACAGTGGTCTGAACCATGGCTAGCTATCCACAATCTGGCTTGACTAAACAAGGTCTACCAAGAGGGAAGGAGGGAGAGGAAGGTAGAGGAAGAGAAAGAGGGAGGAGAGGAAGGAGGAAAGGGAGAAAAGGGTTCTCTCCATCACGACTGTAAGAAGGAAAGGAGGGAGAAGGCCGAGCAAGAGGAAGAGGAAGAGGAAGAGGTGGAAGATGACAAGGATAGTTGATATGTCCATCACTACCATAAGGAGATCTCTTCTGGGGCCTCTTGTTCTCTCCTCTTTCCCACAGAGGAGCACCTTTCGCAGGCAGCCCAGAGCAGACTCTCTCCTGAGAGAAGGCTAGCCCCTGGAGGTTTCACCTTGGATTTATACAGAGAACCCCCCAGTACTCAAACTGCTTTACATTGTAGAGGGTGATCTAATCTCATTGGAGGTGACCCAATGACCCAGAAATGCTCCATGGACAGACTTCCTCCCTGCTCCCCGTCTCGCTGGCAGGGGGCTCGTAGGAACACCCTCCCTTCCTTGACTCCAGCTCCACCCCTTCTTCACCTGCCCCCCTTATCATGTTATGAGTCTCACCTACAGGTCCCACCCCCTGGCCTACCTGTTGCAGGTGTAAGGATGGAGTGTCGGAAACAGCTGCCCTCCCCCTCCTCCCCCTCCTCCCCTCTTTCTCCCACTCCCCCCATCTCTCGCACTCTCTCCTCGTCCCCCTCTCTTCCCTTTAAAGCAATACTTAGACCAGGCTTTCTGCCTCCTCTACCCCTCTCCACCTCCTCTTCCATTCCTACTCTCTTTCTCTCCACCTCCTCCTCCTCCTCTTTGTTCCCCCTCTCCCGCCCTCCAGTGAGAGAGGCAGGAGGCCACCTCGCCGTCACTCTATCCAGCTGGAGCCTCTGAGAGGGCGAGGAGGAGAGGAGGAGGAATAGAGGAAGAACAGAGAAGACAAGAGGGAGAGGTGGAGAGGAGGAGAGGGAGTGAGACACTATGTTAGCTGTTGTGGTGTGATATGTGTAGTTACTTGTAATAACCACTAGAGCATGCTGAACACTTATTTGGTGCTCGCTGACCTCAATGTGTGCATCAACAGTCTAAAGCAGTCATCTCCAATCCAAAGAATTATTTGGAATCATTTGTTTATTAGACATTTCCTATTTATACTGTATGGATAATAAAACCCATCCTTTATTTACTTGTGTTTTAGCTTTTTCCCCACACCCACACTGAAAGTTGTTACTGTTACTTTAGTCTGTCTTGCTTTATGATAGTCACATGCCTCTACCTTTACAAGAAGTCTATCAGTATTCTTCATGAGGGCTTTAAAGCTAATGTTAATTTGACTGTGTACTTCAAGAATATACATGTATTTTCCAAGACAGACCTGTTACTGGCCGTGTCTAAATATCCATTCTAGCGTAATACATACATAAACTGCATACTAATTTCGCCTTTGATCTAGTAGAATGCACTCTTCTTTTCTGACTCACTTGTTTTGCAACAGCTGATAGTCAGATAAATTGACGCGCTGTACCGAAATGAACGAATGACGGGAGTCAATGCAATCGCGCATTAGATGACGAATTCTGAGTACTATTGCCGCGTTCACATGCTAGTCGGAACTTGGAAACCCGGAAATGTCAGACTTGCTTACTGGTTGTAGTTATACACGTGGCGCATTCAACGAACAGCAAGTCAGACATTTCAGAGTTTCCTAGGTCCGACTAGCATGTGAACGCGGCATAATTTCTAAATTTCACATACTAAAAAACTAAATGTTTTTATATACTATTTAGTACTCTAATATGGGTATTCGGACACTGCCTCTTTGTCTCTCACACACTGAGCATGAGCACAGTCATTATGGCCACCTGTGCTGTTCCATCTGCACAGACATCTACACTGAGCCTGTGTCTCTAAGCTATCAGCACACCTTCTGCAAGAGATGCCTCCAAGACTCTCTGGTCAGAGACAGAATCTTCCAGATCAACAGACTGATCAGGAACGTGGCCTACGAGCTGAAGCTGGAGGAAAATGCTAAAAGACAGAGAGCTACAGCCGAGAGAGGAAACAGTAGAGAGATGAATGTCGTGAACATGGAGAGGCTCTGAAGCTGTTCTGTGAGACGGACAGTAATCTGATCTCTGTGATCTGCAGAGATGGGTGAGACGACAGAGGACACACATTCAAACCTATAAGAGAAGCACATGAGGATCTGAAAAAAGAGGTAGCCTCAGATTTATGCTACTTCAAGAAGGATATTTGTGTACTGGAATACTCAAGAGATGAGCAGCAAAGAGAAATGTCTCAAGCAAAAGAGACGTCAGATCATCTCAAAGTCCAGATCAGGTTGCTTGGTTGACAAGGAGATAGTACTTGCCAGGCTGGAGGAACAGCTAAAGGAGAAGAGAGTTAAAACGGCCTCTCTTCAGTCTGAGCTGGACCTCACTGAGCCCAGAGACTTCCTGCTCTAGTGGATGGAGAGGGGCTGCACTGAGATTAGGGAGAGGAGGAAGGAGGAGGAGTGGTTGGAGAGGAATATGATAGAGAGGAATATGATAGAGGGATTAGGATGGAGGGGAATATGATAGAGGGAATATATTGAGAGGAATGTGACAGAGAGGATTTGTTTTTTCATTAGATCACTTTAAGACATAAAATCTCTTAGGCTGACAGTCCCCGAAATCGGGCGCTAGAATTTCTTAAAAAAATATGTAAATGTTTACATGACTTATTTGATTGATTTCCCACCGTTTTATATTTCAGAAGACATCCATCCAGACCTTCCTAGAACTATGTAAACATCCTCTGTCGAATAAACTTGTATTTGCTTCCCTCTGGTGGTCGGCTGCATAATTACATCCATTTATATCACTTCACTGCAGCGCTACATCAAAGTGGCGTTCCAGGAAAAACTTTTATCCAGCTTGACTGCTTCACGGCACAGACATGGCAAAGCAATCACTGAATTTGTCTCGAGCAGGCAGAGCTAAATACATAACTTTCATAGCTCAACGATAAAGAACGCGACCTTCACACTTCCTTAAACCTAAAAGAAGTCAAGAAGTAATTTTGTGTGGAAGTCCAACATTTGTTCAGAACGACATTATCGAGACCTTTACATAGCCCTTCTCCCTTTGTCTATAGGAGGGATGAACACTGGTTAAATGGCCCAAATGTTAATTTAGACATCCACAAATTTAGCAGATTTTGACTATGACTAATGTCATGAAATGTTTGGCAAAGTAGTAAAGAAGGTTGTACTATACTTTTATTGTGTACTAGATCATATGGTTTGAATTTTTTTTTTTTTTCTCAGACATAAATGAACAATTCCAGGTGAAAGCTAAAGGTCATAGCTTCCTGGGGGGAGGGACACCACTACATTAATAAAATATTGCCCTCTTGCTAGATTGATGACTATAGCCCTAGTGAAACAGTGCAAAATGGTTGTCAGCTCAACTGGTTAAATATAAGACAGGCCCTCCTGTAGCTCAGTTGGTAGTGCTTGCAACGCCAGGGTTGTGGGTTCGTTTCCCACGGGGTTCCACTAACTGTAAGTCGCTTTGGATAAGAGCGTCTGCTAAATGACTAAAATGTAATGTAAATGTAAGACCTGTTCATTGTGAAATATATGTTTTCAAGTCTAATAATTTGGCTCTTTATATTTTCTGCTCTGTATGTAATTGTATCTATTTAAGCTGTTTGGATTGTTCATTGATATAACACTGGGCACCATTGAAAAAGAGACACTGGTCTCAATTGGGATTCCCTGTATAAATAAAGAGGAATATGATAGAGGGAATATGATAGCGAGTATTATGATGGAGTGGAATATGATGGAGAGGAATATAATAGAGGGAATATAATAGAGGGAATATGATAGAGGAATTTGATGGAGGGGAATATTATAGAGAATGAATGGAGGAATGTGTGACGCTCTTGAGCAACAAAGGTTGTCTGTTTGGTTATATCAACTGGAAAGACATGGATAAGAAAATGTACAAATATATTTTTAAACAATGGGCGCTGTTGGCAGGTCTACAAATACTGTTCTATAGTCAGCTGATATTGATTTCCTTATTTAATAATTTATTAAACTAAAATGCTAAACATCAATGACACCTACTCTTCAATTACATTTTTTGGGCCTATATAATTACACATCCAGCTAATGTTATCCCTCTATGAGCATGCATACCGTAAAGATACCGTAAGGATCACTCGACTGCAACAGCTCTCGTTGATTTAATCCATCAATGGCTCAGGTCACTTGACCAAGATAAACTTGTGGATGAGCTGCTTCTTGATTTTAGTGCTGCATTTGACCTTGTTGATCATATGGCTATATAAATTAGGTGTAATATGGCAAACAAAGCCTATCAGAGGGAAAGGTAGAGCCATTACCAGTGTTTATACCTATGGGATAGGTAGAGAAAATTAGGCACAAAATAAGGCAGCAAGAAAGGTTCTGCAATGTGGTTATGAGATGTTCTCCATAGAATTACATAATGCACTCGAATGGCCGACTGTCAAGGAAATTACAAAAAAAAACACACAACATTGTTTTTTTCATAAAATGTACTGAAAGACCAACCGCTATATGTGATTAACTGGATATGGTCAAAGACAACTCATAAAATCAATAGGAATCTGGATCTGTTTCTGTGTCCTTTTCTTTTTACCTTGCTTTTGTTATTTTTGAATTTCATTTAAATTTAAATATAGTAAAATACAGTATCATTCAAATAAATATTATTTGTCTAATCATATTTTTTGCCTTTGAAGCTTAATATTTTGTGATATAATGTATGACTGACATGAGGGTAATCAAAGGGAGAGAGATAAGGGTAACAATGAAGACTTCTTCCATTACAGTTTCTAAGTGATGAGTAGAAGTGTACAGTGCCCTCCTGAATTATTGGCACCTGTCACGATCGTTGGAGGAAGTGGACCAATGCGCAGCGTGATTTGCGAACATACTTATTTATTTTTACACGAAACAAAACAACAAAACAATACTTGACATCCTTGGTAACAGACACTAACCATACACGGAACAAGATCCCACAAAACACTGTGGAAAACAGGCTGCCTAAGTATGGTTCCCAATCAGAGACAACAAGCAACAGCTGATATTCGTTGCCTCTGATTGAGAACCACCCCGGCCAACACAGAAACACATGAGCTAGATAATCAACCTAGAACACAAAACACATAGAAACAACACACCCTGGCTCAACATAACAGAGTCCCAGAGCCAGGGCGTGACAGTATCCCCCCCCCCCAAAGGCGCGGACTGCGACCGTGCCAAATATAAACCGAACAGGGGAGGGCCAGGTGGGCATTCCTCCTCTGAGGCGGTTCCGGCTCCGGGCTTGACCACCACCCTCCAACAATCCCCCCATTGCGCCCCTAGTCCGGTCTGGCCCCGCTGGGCCACTCAAGGACATTCAGAGACTTGTCCCGAAGCCACTCCTGCGTTGTCTTGGCTGTGTGCTTAGGGTCGTTGTCCTGTAGGAAGGTGAACCTTAGCCACAGTCTGAGGTCCTGAGCGCTCTGGAGCAGGTTTTCATCAAGGATTTCTCTGTAAATTGCTCTGTTCATCTTTCCATTGATCCTTACTAGTCTCCAAATAAAATCAAATCAAACTGTATTTGGCATGTGCCGAATACAAGAGGTGTAGACCTTACCGTGAAATGCTTACTTATAAGCCCTTAACCAACAATGCAGTCCAAGAAATAGAGTTAAGAAAATATTTACTAAATACACTAAAGTAAAAAAAAAAAAAAAAGTCACACAATAAAATAATAACGAGGCTATATACAAGGGGTACCGGTACCGAGTCAAGGTTTGGGGGTACAGGTTAGTTGAGGTAATTTGTACATTTAGGTAGGTGTAAAGTAACTATACATAGATAATAAACAGCAAGTAGCAGCAGTGTAAAAACAAAGGGGGGAGGTGTCAATGTAAATAGTCTGGGTGGCCATTTGATTAATTGTTCAGCAGTCTTATGGCTTGGGGGTAGAAGCTGTTAAGGAGCCTTTTGGACCTAGACTTGGCACTCTGGTACCGCTTGCTGTGCTGTAGAAAAGTAAACATTTTGTGTTTATAATGTTTTGTACGGTATGCATTGACAAAAAACAAACAGAGGAAACATTTAATTTTTTATTCTTTGCTTTTCATTGCATGCAAAAATACAGTATCTCCCTTCTCACTCTTTCTTACCCAGTCTACTCATCCATCTTCAAGCTTTCATCCCTTCCCTGCTCTTCTATCACCCTCTCAGTTCCACCTCCAGCTGGCTCCCCTCTTTTTCCTCTTCTCCAGTCTCTTCCTCTCTTCTTTCCTCCTCTTTTCTATCTTCTTCTCCTCCTTTTTTTGAATCTTCGCTCCATCTCCAGGAGCTCAGCTTGAGCTTTCTCTCTCTTTTTCAGCTCCTCAGACCACTTCTTCTCTTTCCTAATCCTGTCTTTCATCATGGCATTGTGTATCTTAATCAGCCCCATTAACCTCTTTTTCTCTGCCTTTTCCTTCTCTTTTCTTTCCTTCTCTCTCTTTTTCTGTTCTAACTTGTCCCTCTTTTTCTCAGCCTTCATGGCTTTCTTTTGCTCTTTCTCTCTCGCCTTCATCTCCTTTCTCTCTTTCTCGTCACCGTTCAACATCTTATTCAGTTTCTTATTTTTCTCTTTTTCCTCCATCTTTATAAACGTGACTTAATGCTTGAGGTTCATGGCCAGAAAGCCCACTCTTCCCAGGATGGTCTCTGCTCTCTCTGATGAAACCGTCCCATTGGAGCTCTTGGAATGGGCACGGTCCGCCTCACGCTTCAATCCCTCCCTTGGGCTCAACTCCTCCTTGACGCTCCTCTCTTCACTCTCAATGTCAATGCCTGTCCAATAATCCTAACAGGAAGACATTGACTCTAGATGTAATATTGTTCCAATGTGGCACATTCAATACACATTTGAGTGATCAACATACATTGAAGGCCTCATGGGGCACACAATTTGGAGGACAGTAATTGAGGTAACTTGTTTATTTGTATCCCAAACCGATTTCATAATAGCCATAGATGTTCTTCCTGGGTCCACACCAAACGTAATACAAATGTTAACCCTAGTAAGGGGTGATGTTTTATACTATGAGCATAGAGTAGCAGGGTTGGGGTCAATTCCATTTCAATTCCAGTCAATTCAGGAAGTTCTTAATTCAATGCTTTGAATTGAAATGGAACAGACCCCCAACCCTGTAGAGTAGTAATGTAAAATAGGACACCTACCTTTGCCTCTTCCAGCGTCCAGGGCCTGGGTTCCTCATCCTCTGACCTGCATATGGAGGCTCTCACTCTAACAGGCGTCTTAGTGGCCAAGCAGAGCAGAGGGGTTGCCAGAGTTAAGTTAGCATCTGGGACCAGCTGGTGAGCATGAGGGCAGCGATCCACCTCTTCACTAGTGCCCTTCCCTTTCTGCTCTGGCTGCTTGTGGTCCTTGTCATGGATGCATGCCAGGCTTGGAGTTAGTGCTAGGACAGGGCTTTTATCACTCATCAGTTCCTTTCTCTTGACAGTGGATGCAACTGCACTTGCCTCTGTGTTAACTGAGCACTCTGTGGTGTCCTCAACTGTCTCCTTTGGCTGCTTGTGGTCATTGTTGTTGTGAATGCATTGCAGACCTGGAGGACTTTTATCATCCCAGTTGTAAATGGAAACAGTTGCCTCTCTGTTGACTGAGCACTTTGTAGTCCACTCAACTGTCTTCCATAGCTGGTTATGGGCATTGTTGTGGGTGCAGGTCAGGATTAGAGGCAGTGTTGCTGGTCCTCGGTCAGTTTGTGGTCAGAGTCTCGGATACATGGCGAGCTTGGAGGCAGTGCTGAAGGGTCAGGAGGGCTTTGATCAGCTGCCATGTCCTCTTTGAGGTGAGTGGACACATCATTGTTTGTTTCACTGATAACTGGACACTTGGTGGTGCCCTCTACTGCCTCTCCTGGCAGTTTATAGTCAACTTCAAAGACAAGTGGCAGACTTGGAGGCAGCATTGGGACAGGGCATTTAGCTGCTGATCTGTACACTCCAAAATCAACAGTAGCTGTGCCTGCAGTGGTCTCTGTAGCAACGGAGACCTCATAGGTATCCTCTACTGTCTGCTCTGGTGGCATGAAGTCATCGTCAAAGACTGTTGGCAGGCATGGAGGCAGCTCTGAAGGAAGACTTCTAGCTGCCCATCGATTCTCTCCCTTGACAGTGGCTGTGGTAGCAGTGGCCTCTGTGGTAACTGGGCACTCTGTGGCTGAAACAGCAGGCTGGGAGGTTTCGAGGAAATTGAATGAATTGCCAATGAACCACTGAGCCAGTGGTGGGAGGGAGTAAGGAGAGAATCTGTCCTCTTTCTCGACATTAGATATTGCCACTGGAGCAACTGAGAACTCAGTGGTGCCCTCTACTGCCTGATGTGGCTGCATGGAGTCTTCGTCAAAGAAGTGTGGCAGGTATCGATGCAGCATTGAGGAAAGATGTGTATCTGTCCATAGGTCCTCTCGTATACCTGTAGATACATCTGCAGTGGCCTCTGTGGCAATTGGGCATTCAGCAGACTGGCAGGTTTCAGGGACAAAGTATGAACATATAATGAACCGCTGTGCATCCTGAGCGCGTATGGCAAATGGAGAGTGGGGATGCAACATGGTTGGTATAGGCCTCTGATTGGTGAAAGCCAGTGGTGGGAGGGAGTCAATACAGGGAACCATAAACTCAGTGAGAGGACAGTTGCTCACATCTCTCACATTCTGCGTGAGAAAAGAAACAGACATGATGAAAGTGATCACATTCAGTACATACATACATACTGTATGAGTCAGCACTATTTACTTATACATCACATATATATATATATATATATATATATATATATATATATATATATATATATATATATATATATATATATATATATATATATATATATATATAGTGTCCTCTCAGATGCTCTGCACCAGTCTGTCCCAACCCTGGGTCCCCTAGCCAATGGGCCAGCTAAGTGTAAAAATACATGTCCCACACCCATCATAACATTTTACATTTTAGCCATTTATCAGACGCTTTCATCCAGAATGACTTATAGTTAGTTAGTGCATTCAACTTAAGGTAGCAAGGTGAGACAACCACATCATCCTGATATGAGCGTCTATGATAGAACGGTTGTTTATTTTTTATGACAAGACAACCATAAGAACTGAGGACATAAATACACTGAAACAGAAAGACATGATACAACACATTGAGACAAGAACAGATATAAGCATTGCCTTGGTGTGGCCTAATACAAAAATAAATAAGGACAAAACATTGTTAGCTTACATTCCATGGCATATGGAACATTTTGCCCTTACAATAACTTATATTTGCTTTATTTAATATTGTTAAATAGAACTTTGTCAAAGTTGGTCTTGTTACCTCCTCAATCAGTCTTGGCATTTTCCTCGTCTTGAACCAAATCCTCTTCATCTTCTTCTCCTGATCCTTCTGGATCTGCAAAACCAGAGCCAACCTGGCTCCCAGCTCCATCACGTAGTCTGTCTGGATCGCCCTTTCCTTCAACCGACACTCACCCCTCCTCTGTGTCAGCGTTGAACCCTCCATGTCTTCCTCTTAGCTAACAATAACTCTGGAAAATACATAACGTTGTAGTAAGTGGGTGTTGCTAACCAAATAATAATGCATCTCTTTACAATGTGCAAACGTTTTCTTCCCAGCTACTTACAATTAAGCAAGTGAGAATTCTGCTCCAGATATGTTTACGCAATAGGCCTATCTGAATTACTAGTAAAAAGTTGGCTACTGGAAAAGCGACCAAGTTCAAATGAATCGATTTTGGCTGTTCTTTGGCATCATCATTGTGATGCAAGGCGTTGCCATGGCAGATGAAAAAGCACAATACAGACTTTAAAAAGCAAACTTCTTGCTCTTTCTGTACCTTACTATTGAGCCTTATTCAACCCCTCATGTAGCTCTACTCCATATTGGGCTTGGTTCTCACAAACCACACTAATCAGTTCCATCATATCATTGAAAACACTGTGTTTTGGGTAGAAAATGACTCTATATCCATGCAGGACCTAACTTGTACAGTTTCATCTATTTAAAAAAACCAAGGAGGTAAAAACGCCAGTCTTCTCTTTGAGTGTCCCTGAGTGCACCTCAATTTAAAGAGGTCTATCAATTCAACCATTTGAAATGGATGTCCATTCAATTAAGAACATATGATTCTTATTAGAAATGAATCAGCTACAAATTAGGTAGGCGTACTTGTTTTTTTACACAACATACTCTTTTGGTACATATTTATTGAGATAATTGATTACAACATATGTTGGTGATTAACACAGAGAGAGGTTTTTTTTTTCTGTCATCAATAGAATGCATTAGCCATTAGGCTGGCTCACTACAATTGTAACATGGCATCTCAGGTGTCAGGATGAAGCATTTTCTCACAAAAAGAGGAATCAAGCAAACTATCTCTCTTCAACAGTTTCACTAGTCATGTTAGGTCTACTTAAAATGTCACATTCATACACAAGTAATTTGAAAATAAGTTATACTACTGAAACACATTCACAATAAGTTATATTACAAACCTACCTCTGAAGTAAGCAGTGTGTTCTCTCACTAATGAAATAGGACATTAATAATCTGTCAGTGGTTAGTTGAATCAGTCTCTTTGCACTGTTCAGTTTGTCTGTGCAACAGGTAACCTTCCAGAATCGGAATCTTGTGATGTCACAATGGAGTCCCCATTGCCATGGTTACCCACAGCAGCTTTCATGTGTAATCAAATGCTGGCACAATTTAGTTTATTTATTTTCTATTTTTTTGTACCTATGCAGCACAGTCATACCTAATATATACAATGAATCCATATAACCTAATTTTTTATTAAAATATAATGCTGTAACTCATATTAAATGGTTGACCATTCAAACGACATGTGTTTTGCCTAATTAAAAGTCAATTTGTTTTAGATATCATAACTAGCAGCCAGGCTTACTTAGGTTGTTTGTTCGATCTCAGCCTACCACTAATGTCAATATTTTTCATCATCATCATCATCAATGAAATACATAGGCTACCTTACTACAGTAAAACAAGTCTTCCATAGGATATGTCACCTCAGTAACAAAGTTCCAAAAAAGAAATGAGGGTTCAAGAAAACATCTCTCTTCAATGGCCTCAGCTATGAGCCATATGATCAACAAGGTCAAATGCAGCACTAAAATCAAGAAGTAGCTCATCCACAAGTTTATCTTGGTCAAGTGACCTGAGCCATTGATCGATTAAATCAACCAGAGCTGTTGCAGTCGAGTGATCCTTACGGTATCTTTACGGTATGCATGCTCATAGAGGAATAAAATTAGCTGGATGTGTAATTATATAGGCCCAAAAAATGTAATTGAAGAGTAGGTGTCATTGATGTTTAGCATTTAAGTTTAATCAATTATTAAATAAGGAAATCAATATCAGCTGACTATAGAACAGTATTGTTTAAAATTATGTTTGAACATTTTCTTATCCATGTCTTTCCAGATTATATAACCAAACAGACAACCTTTGTTGCTCAATAGCGTCACACATTCCTCCATTCATTCTCTATCATATTCCCCTACATCATATTCCTCTATCATATTCCCTCCATCATATTCCCTCTATCATATTCCCTCTATTATTTTCCCTCTATTATATACCTCTCCATCATATTCCACTCCAACATAATACTCGCTATCATATTCCTCTTTATTTATACAGGGAATCCCAATTGAGACCAGTGTCTCTTTTTCAATGGTGCCCTGTGTTATATCAATTAACAGTCCAAACAGCTTAAACAGATAAAATTACATACAGAGCAGAAAATATATAGAGCAAAATTATTAGACTTGAACACATACATTTCACAATGAACAGGTCTTGTATTTAACCAGTTGAGCTGACAACCATTTTGCACTGTTTCACTAGGGCTTTAGTCATCAATCTAGCAAGAGGGCAATATTTTATTAATGTAGTGGTGTCCCTCCCCCCAGGAAGCTATGACCTTTAGCTTTCACCTGGAATTGTTCATTTATGTCTAAGAAAAAAAAAAAAACTTTTCAAACCATATGATCTAGTACACAAGAAAAGTATAATACAACCTTCTTTACTACTTTGCCAAACATTTCATGACATTAGTGATAGTCAAAATCTGTAAAATTTGTGAATGTCTAAATTAACATTTGGGCCATTTAACCAGTGTGCATCCCTGCTATAGACAATGGGAGAAGGGCTATGTAAAGGTCTCAATTTTGTCGTTCTGAACAAATGTTTGACTTCCACACAAAATTACTTCTTGACTTATTTTAGGTTTAAGGAAGTGTGTAGGTCGCATTCTTTATAGTAAAGCTATGAAAGTTATGTATTTAGCTCTGCCTGCTCGAGACAAATTCAGTTATTGCTTTGCCATGTCTGTGCCGTGAAGCATTCAAGCTGGATAAATGTTTTTCCTGGAATGCCCCTTTGACTTAACGTTGCAGTTAAGTGATATAAATGGATGTAATGATGCAGCCGACCACCAGAGTGAGGCAAATACAAGTTTATTCGACAGAGGACGTTTACGTGGTTCTCGGAAGGTCTGGATGGATGTCTTCTGAAATATAAAACGGTTGGGAAATCAATCAAATAAGTCATGTAAACATTTACATATTTTTTACAGAAATTCTAGCGCCCAATTTCAGGGACTGTCAGCCTAAGAGATTTTCAGTCTTAAAGTGATCTAATGAAACAAATCCTCTCTCTCACATTCCTCTCAATATATTCCCTCTATCATATTCCCCTCTATCCTAATCCCTCTATCATATTCCTCTCAATCATATTCCTCTCCACCCACTCCTCCTCCTTCCTCCTCTCCCTCATCTCAGTGCAGCCCCTCTCCATCCACTAGAGCAGGAAGTCTCTGGTCTCAGTGAGGTCCAGCTCAAACCGAAGAGAGGCCGTTTTAACTCTCTTCACCTTTAGCTGTTCCTCCAGCCTGGCAAGTACTATCTCATTGTCAACCAAGCAACCTACTCTGGACTTTGAGATGATCTGACGTCTCTTTTGCTTGAGACATTTCTCTTTGCTGCTCATCTCTTGAGTATTCCAGCACACTAATGTCCTTCTTGAAGTAGCATAAATCTGAGGCTACCTCTTTTTTCAGATCCTCATGTGCTTCTCTTATAGGTTTGAATGTGTGTCCTCTGTCGTCTCACCCATCTCTGCAGATCACAGAGATCAACTTACTGTCCGTCTCACAGAACAGCTTCAGAGCCTCTCCATGCTGTACTCCTGAGTGGCGCAGTGGTCTAAGGCACTGCATCGCAGTGCTAACTGTGCCACTAGAGATCCTGGTTCGAATCCAGGCTCTGTCGCCGCCGGCCGCGACCGGGAGACTCATGGGCGGCGCACAATTCGCCCAGCGTCGTCCAGGGTAGGGGAGGGAATGGCCGGCAGGGATGTAGCTCAGTTGATAGAGCATGGCATTTGCAACACCAGGGTTGCGGGTTTGATTCCCACGGGTGGCCAGTATAAAAAAAAAAAAGATGTATTCACTAACTGTAAGTCGCTCTGGATAAGAGCGTCTGCTAAATGACTAAAAATGTAAGGGGTGGAGCTGGAGTCAAGGAGGGGAGGGTGTTCCTACGAGCCCCCTGCCAGTGAGACGGGGAGCAGGGAGGAAGTCTGTCCACGGAGCATTTCTGGGTCATTGGGTCGCCTCCAATGAGATTAGATCCCCCTCTACAATGTAAAGCAGTTTGAGTACTGGGGGTTTCTCTGTATAAATCCATGGTGAAACCTCCAGGGGCTAGCCTTCTCTCAGCGGAGAGTCTGCTCTGGGCTGCCTGCGAAAGGTGCTCCTCTGTGGGAAAGAGGAGAGAACAAGAGCCCCCAGAAGAGATCTCCTTATGGTAGTGATGGACAGATCAACTCTCCTTGTCATCTTCCACCTCTTCCTCTTCCTCTTGCTCGGCCTTCTCCCTCCTTTCCTTCTTACAGTCGTGATGGAGAGAAGCCTTTTCTCCCTTTCCTCCTTCCTTACCTCCCTCTTTCTCTTCCTCTACCTTCCTCTCCCTCCTTCCCTCTTGGTAAACCTTGTTTAGTCGAGCCAGATTGTGGATAGCTAGCCATGGTTTAGACCACTGTCACTGTCTGGGTGGGGGGATACAGGACTGGTCCACTGGACTCAGCTCACATGGGGAGAACCTGCTGCTGCTGCCACTCTCCCTCTTACCTGGGATGAGATCACGTTTGGAGGAAACCTGGCACCATCCCTACGGTGAAGCATGGTGGTGGCAGCATCATGCTCCGGGGAGGATTTTCAGGGACAGGGACTGGGAACACGCCCCATTCACATCGACGGGGCTGTAGTGGAGCAGGTCGAGAGTTTCAAGTTCCTTGGTGTCCACATCACCAACAAACTATCATGGTTCAAACACACCAAGACAGTCGTGAAGAGGGCACAACAACGCCTTTTCCACCTCAGGAGACTGAAAAGATTCGGCATTGGTCCCAAGATCCTCAAAAAGTTCTACAGCTGCACCATCGAGAGCTTCCTGACCAGTTGCATCACCGCCTGGTATGGCAACTGCTCGGCATCCGACCGTAAGGCGCTACAGAGGGTAGTGCGTACGGCCCAGTACATCACTGGAGCCAAGCTTCCTGCCATCCAGGACCTATATACTAGGAGGTGTCAGAGGGAGGCCCAAAAAATTTACAAAGACTCCAGTCACCCAAGTCATAGACTGTTCTCTCTGCTGCCGCATAGCAAGCGGTACCAGAGTGCCAAGTCTAGGTCCAAAAGGCTCCTTAACAGCTTCTATCCCCAAGCCATAAGACTGCTGAACAATTAATCAAATGGCCAGCCGGACTATTTACATTGACACCTCCCCCCTTTGTTTTTACACTGCTGCTACTCGCTGTTTATTATCTATGCATAGTTAATTTACCCCTACCTACATGTACAAATTACCTCAACTAACCTGTACCCCCACACATTGACTCGGTACCGGTACCCCTTGTAAATAGCCTCATTATTATTTTATTGTGTTACTTTTTATTTTATTTTTTACTTTAGTGTTTTTAGTAAATATTTTCTTAACTCTATTTCTTGAACTGCATTGTTGGTTAAGGGCTTGTAAGTAAGCATTTCACGGCAAGGTCTACACCTGTTGTATTCGGCACATGACAAATACCATTTTATTTTATTTTATTTGTAGACTAGTCAGAATCAAGGGAAAGATGAACAGAGCAATGTACAGAGAAATCATTGATGAAAACCTGCTCCAGAGCGCTCAGGACCTCAGACTGGGGCTAAGGTTCACCTTCCAACAGGACAACGACCCTAAGCACACAGCCAAGACAACGCAGGAGTGGCTTCGGGACAAGTCTCTGAATGTCCTTGAGTGGCCCAGCCAGAAACCGGACTTGAACCCGATCTAACATCTCTGGAGAGACCGGAAAATAGCTGTGCAGCGACACGCCCTATCCAACCTGACAGAGCTTGAGAGGATCTGCAGAGAAGAATGGGAGAAACTCCTCAAATACAGGTGTGCCAAGCTTGTAGCGTCATACCCAAAAAGACTTGAGGCTGTAATCGCTGCAAAAGGTGCTTCAACAAAGTACTAAGTAAAGGGTCTGAATACTTATGTAAATGTAATATTTCCATTTGTTATTTTTTAATACATTTATAAAAAAGTCTAAAAACCTGTTCTCACTTTGTCATTATGGGGTATTGTGTGTAGATTGATGAGGAAAAAAAACAATTTAATCAATTTTAGAATAAGACAAAGTGTGGAAAAAGTCAAGGGGTCTGAATACTTTACAAATGCACTCAATTAGATTTTGTTCAAAATAATAATGATTTGTTGATGACGATTATTTTTTTTATTTGAACAATTTTTACTCAATTAAAGGGTAGATTCATATGATCTTTTGAGTGTAAGATCAAGCTGATAGACCACAATGACATGTTTTCACAGCCTTTTTTGTTCATATTTCTTTCTGGTGCCAATAATTCAGGAGGGCACTGTACACTTCCACTCATCACTTAGTAATGGAAGAGTTTCTTCATTGTTACCCTTATCTCTCTCCCTTTGATTACCCTCATGTCAGTCATACATTATATTACAAAATATTAAGCTTCAAAGGATAAAAATATGATTAGACAAATAATAATATTCATTTGAATGATACAGTATGTTACTAAATTGAAATTATAATGAAATGTTTTTGTAATTATAACATTTTACGAAATGTAAAAAGAAAACTTAAAAAAATAATAATAATAACAAAAGCAAGGTAAAAAGAAAAGGAAACAGATCCAGATTCCTATTATCTTTACGAGTCGTCTTTGATCATATCCAGTTAATCACATTTTGCGGTTGGTCTTTCAGTACATTTATGAAAAATGTTTTTTTGTGTGTTTTTTTTATCATTTCCTTGACAGTCGGCCATTCGAGTGCATTATGTAATTCTATGGAGAACATCTCATAACCACATTGCAGACCCTTTCTTGCTGCCTTATTTTTGTCATGATTTAACTGGATATGAACCCAAATGTAGACAACTACACCGAGCCAGAGAAAGTTTAACAAGTTTATTGCAAAGTAAAATTGTCCAGGTTTCCAAAAAGGGGGAAGAGCAAGTCCAGGTCTACAGGGAGGGTAACAGATCCAGGTTCTGAGCAGGAGTGGTACCGTAACGTCCTAGTGTCCGGGGTGAGTCCAAAAGGGAAGTCCAGTAGTGGTAAACGGGATGGTGGTGGCAGGAGTGAAGTGGAGGCAGGAGTCAGTTTCCAATAATCTGTGACACAGGAAAAATGTAAATAGAATAGGCCAAAAACACAAAGAGCGAAAACAAGCAGGTTGAATCAGCAGCGAGACTAACATGGTTGTCTTGACTATGATCTGACGATGAGTGACGAGTTTGACCGGGTCTTTAAGGCTGAGGTGATTATGGTGAATGAGCTGTAGCTGGAACCCTGACTCCCGCACACCAGACTTCACTCCTGCTATCAAGAACATACAGAGGGGAGGGGGAGAGCAGAGAGAGAGCTACCTAGCAGCAGTAGGCCTAACAATTTTGTGCTATTTGCAGTCTCTTTAGGTCACCAACACCTGCATTACTCCAGACAACAGTAGTTCATTTGACTATGGATGAGAGCTTGTGAGATTTGGTTTAGAATTTTCTCTACCTATCCCATAGGTATAAACACTGGTAATGGCTCTACCTTTCCCTCTGATAGGCTTTGTTTGCCATATTACACCTAATGTATATGTACACCTATCCAATCCTTTCAACATGTAGGAGTGCTTAGTGTCGATTTAGGATTCAACATTTAAACTGTGCAACACTCCCCAAATTTGCGAAAAGTAAACATTTTGTGTTTATAATGTTTTGTACGGTATGCCTTGACAAAAAACAAACAGAGTAAATATTTATTTTTTTATTCTTTGTTTTTCATTGCATGCAAAAATACAGTATCTCTCTTTTCTCTCTCTCTCTCTTACCCAGTCTACTCATTCATCTTCAAGCTTTCATCCCTTCCCTGCTCTTCTATCACCCTCTCAGTTCCACCTCCACTTGGATCCCTCTTTTTCCTCTCCTCCAGTCTCTTCCTCTCCTCTTTCCTCCTCTTTTCTCTCTTATTCTCCTCCTTTTTTTGAATCTTTCGCTCCATCTCCAGGAGCTCAGCTTGAGCTTTCTCTCTCTTTTTCAGCTCCTCAGACCACTTCTTCTCTTTCTTAATCCTGTCTTTCATCATGGCATTGTGTATCTTAATCAGCCCCTCTAACCTCTTTGTCTCTGCCTTTTCCTTCTCTTTTCTTTCCTTTTCTCTCTTTTTCTGTTCTAACTTGTCCCTCTTTTTCTCAGCTTTCATGGCTTTCTTTTGCTCTTTCTCTCTCGCCTTCATCTCCTTTCTCTCTTTCACGTCATCTTTCAACTTCTTATTCAGTTCCTTATTTTTCTCTTTTTCCTCCATCTTTAAAAATGTGACTTTCTGCTTGAGGTTCATGGCCAGAAAACCCACTCTTCCCAGGATGGTCTCTGCTCTCTCTGATGAAACCGTCCCATTGGAGCTCTTGGAATGGGCACGGTCCGCCTCACTCTTCAAACCCTCCCTCGGGCTCACCTCCTCCTTGACGCTCCTCTCTTCACGCTCAATGTCAATGCCTGTCCAATAATCCTAACAGGAAGACATTGACTCTAGATGTAATATTGTTCCAATGTGGCACATTCAATACACATTTGAGTGATCAACATACATTGAAGGCCTCATGGGGCACACAATTTAGAGGACAGTAATTGAGGTAACTTGTTTATTTGTATCCCAAACCGATTTTGTAATAGCCATAGATGTTCTTCCTGGGTCCACACCAAACGTAATACAAATGTTAACTCTAGTAAGGGGTGATGTTTTATAATATGAGCATAGAGTAGCAGGGTTGGGGTCAATTCAATTTCAATTCCAGTCAATTCAGGAAGTACTTAATTCAATGCTTTGAATTGAAATGGAACAGACCCCCAACCCTGTAGAGTAGAAGTGTAAAATAGGACACCTACCTTTGCCTCTTTCAGCGTCCAGGGCCTGGGTTCTTCATCCTCTGACCTGCATATGGAGGCTCTCACTCTAACAGGCATCTTAGTGGCCATGCAGAGCAGAGGGGTTGCCAGAGTTAAGTTAGCATCTAGGACCAGCTGGTGAGCATGAGGGCAGCGATCCACCTCTTCACTAGTGCCCTTCCCTTTCTGCTCTGGCTGCTTGTGGTCCTTGTCATGGATTCATGCCAGGCTTGGAGGAAGTGCTAGGACAGGGCTTTTATCACTCATCAGTTCCTTTCTCTTGACAGTGGATGCAACTGCACTTGCCTCTGTGTTAACTGAGCACTATGTGGTGTCCTCAACTGTCTCCTCTGGCTGCTTGTGGTCATTGTTGTTGTGAATGCATTGCAGACCTGGAGGACTTTTATCATCCCAGGTGTAAATGGCAACAGTTGCCTCTGTGTCGACTGAGCACTTTGTAGTGCACTCAACTGTCTTCCAGAGCTGTTTGTGGTCAATGTTGTGGGTGCATGTCAGGATTAGAGGCAGTGTTGCAGGTGCAGGAGGACTTTTATCAGCCAAACACTCCTCTGTGTGGACAGTGGACACAGAAACGGCTGCTTCCCTGGCAACTGGACACGTG
Source organism: Coregonus lavaretus (assembly GCF_964263955.1). Lineage (NCBI taxonomy): Eukaryota > Metazoa > Chordata > Actinopteri > Salmoniformes > Salmonidae > Coregonus > Coregonus lavaretus. The sequence continues at coordinate 12,063,539 of NC_140025.1, forward strand.
TTGGTGTCCTCTACTGCCTCCCCTGGCAGATTGTGGACAGTGGAGACGGAAACGGCCGCTTCCCTGGACACTTGACTCTTGGTGGTGTCCTCTACTGCCTCCTCTGGCTGCTTGTGGTCATTGTCTAGAATGTGTGGCAACTTTGAAGGCAGCATTGGAGCCGGGCTTTTATCACCCAACAGGTCCTCTCCCTGGACAATGGATGTGCCTGTAGTGTTCGCTGTGGTAACGGAGGACTCGGTGTCATACTCTTTTGTCTCCTCTGTCAGTTTGTGGTCAGAGTCTCGGATACATGGCGAGCTTGGAGGCAGTGCTGCAGGGTCAGGAGGGCTTTGATCAGCTGCCATGTCCTCTTTTAGGTGAGTGGACACATCATTGTTTGTTTCACTGATAACTGGACACTTGGTGGTGGACTCTATTGCCTCCCCTGGCAGTTTGTAGTCAACTTCAAAGACAAGTGGCAGACTTGGAGGCAGCATTGGGACAGGGCATTTAGCTGCTGATCTGTACACTCCAAAATCAACAGTAGCTGTGCCTGCAGTGGTCTCTGTAGCAACTGAGACCTCATAGGTATCCTCTACTGTCTGCTCTGGTGGCATGAAGTCATCGTCAAAGACTGTTGGCAGGCATGGAGGCAGCACTGAAGGAAGACTTCTAGCTGCCCATCGATTCTCTCCCTTGAAAGTGGCTGTGGTAGCAGTGGCCTCTGTGGCAACTGGGCACTCTGTGGCTGAAACAGCAGGCTGGGAGGTTTCGAGGAAATTGAATGAATTGCCAATGAACCGCTGAGCCAGGGGTGGGAGGGAGTAAGGATAGAATCTGTCCTCTTCCTCGACATTAGATATTACCACTGGAGCAACTGAGACCTCAGTGGTGCCCTCTACTGCCTGATGTGGCTGCATGGAGTCTTCGTCAAAGAAGTGTGGCAGGTATCGATGCAGCATTGAGGAAAGATGTTTATCTGTCCATAGGTCCTCTCGTATACCTGTAGATACATCTGCAGTGGCCTCTGTGGCAACTGGGCATTCAGCAGACTGGCAGGTTTCGGGGACAAAGTATGAAAATACAATGAACCGCTGTGCATCCTGAGCGCGTATGGCCAATGGAGAGGGGGGATGCAACATGGTTGGTATAGGCCTCTGATTGGTGAAAGCCAGTGGTGGGAGGGAGTCAATACAGGGAGCCATGAACTCAGTGAGAGGACAGTTGCTCACATCTCTCACATTCTGCGTGAGAAAAGAAACAGACATGATGAAAGTGATCACATTCAGTACATACATACATACTGTATGAGTCAGCACTATTTACTTATAAATCACATATATATATATATATATATATATATATATATATATATATATATATATATATATATATATATATATATATATATATATATATAGTGTCCTCTAAGATGCTCTGCACCAGTCTGTCCCAACCCTGGGTCCCCTAGCCAATGGGCCAGCTAAGTGTAAAAATACATGCCCCACACCCAGCATAACATTTGACATTTTAGCCATTTATCAGACGCTTTTATCCAGAACGACTTATAGTTAGTTAGTGCATTCAACTTAAGGTAGCTAGGTGAGACAACCACATAATCCTGATATGAGCGTCTATGATAGAACGGTTGTTTATTTTTTATGACAAGACAACCATAAGAACTGAGGACATAAATACACTGAAACAAACAGACATGATACAACACATTTAGACAAGAACAGTTATAAGCATTGCCATGGTGTAGCCTAATACAAAAAGAAATAAGGACAAAACATTGTTAGCTTACATTCCATGGCATATGGAACATTTTGCCCTTACAATAACTTATATTTGCTTTAATTAATATTGTTAAAGAGAACTCTAGTCAACTTTGTCAAAGTTGGTCTTGTTACCTCCTCAATCAGTCTTGGCATTTTCCTCGTCTTGAACCAAATCCTCTTCATCTTCTTCTCCTGATCCTTCTGGATCTGCAACACCAGAGCCAACCTGGCTCTCAGCTCCATCACGTAGTCTGTCTAGATCGCCCTTTCCTCCAACCGACACTCACCCCTCCTCTGTGTCAGCGTTGAACCCTCCATGTCTTCCTCTTAGCTAACAATAACTCTGGAAAATACACAACGTTGTAGTAAGTGGGTGTTGCTAACCAAATAATAATGCATCTCTTTACAATGTGCACACGTTTTCTTCCCAGCTACTTACAATTAAGCAAGTGAGAATCCTGATCCAGATATGTTTAGGCAATAGGCCTATCTGAATTACTATTAAAAAGTTGGCTACTGGAAAAGCGACCAAGTTCAAATGAATCGATTTTGGCTGTTCTTATCATTTCGTGAACAATATCCTTCATGACATCATCATTGTGATCGAAGGCGTTGCCATGGCAGATGAAAAAGCACAACACAGACTTTAAAAAGCAAATTTCACACTCTTTCTGTACCTTACTATTGAGCCTTATTCAACCCCTCATGTAGCTCTACTCCATATTGGGCCTGGTTCTCACAAACCACACTAATCACTTCCATCATATCATTGAAAACACTGTGTTTTGGGTAGAAAATGACTCTATATCCATGCAGGACCTAACTTGTACAGTTTCATCTATTTTAAAAACCAAGGAGGTAAAAACGCCAGTCTTCTCTTTGAGTGCCCTTGAGTGCACCTCAATTGAAAGAGGTCTATCAATTCAACCATTTGAAATGGATGTCCATTCAATTAAGAACATATTATTCTTATTAGAAATGAATCAGCTACAAATTAGGTAGGCGTACTTGTTTTTTTACACAACCTACTCTTTTGGTACATATTTATTGAGATAATTGATTACAACATATGTTGGTGATTAACACAGAGAGAGGTTTTTTTTCAGTCATCAATAGAATGCATTAGCCATTAGGCTGGCTCACTACAATTGTAACATGGCATCTCAGGTGTCAGGATGAAGCATTTTCTCACAAAAAGAGGACTCAAGCAAACTATCTCTCTTCAACAGTTTCACTAGTCATGTTAGGTCTACTTAAAATGTCACATTCATACACAAGTAATTTGAAAATAAGTTATACTACTGAAACACATTCACACAATAAGTTATTTTACATCCTACCTCTGAAGTAAGCAGTGTGTTCTCTCACTAATGAAATAGGACATTAATGATTTGTCAGTGGTTAGTTGAATCAGTCTCTTTGCACTGTTCAGTTTGTCTGTGCAACAGGTAACCTTCCAGAATCGGAATCTTGTGATGTCACAATGGAGTCCCCATTGCCATGGTTACCCACAGCAGCTTTCATGTGTTATCAAATGCTGGCACAATTTTGTTTATTTATTTTAGATGTTTTGTACCTATGCAGCACAGTCATACCTAATATATACAATGAATCCATATAACCTAATTTTTTATTAAAATAAAATGCTGTAACTCATGTAAAATGGTTGACCATTCAAACGACATGTGTTTTGCCTAATTAAAAGTCTATATGTTTTAGATATCATAAATAGCAGCCAGGCTTACTTAGGTTGTTTGTTCGATCTCAGCCTACCAATAATGTCAATATTCATCATCATCATCATCATCATCATCATCATCAATGAAATACATAGGCTACCTTACTACAGTAAAACAAGTCTTCCATAGTCTACGTCACCTCAGTAACAAAGTTCCAAAAAAAGAAATGAGGGTTCAAGAAAACATCTCTCTTCAATGGCCTCAGCTATTAGCCATATGATCAACAAGGTCAAATGCAGCACTAAAATCAAGAAGCAGCTCATCCACAAGTTTATCTTGGTCAAGTGACCTGAGCCATTGATCGATTAAATCAACGAGAGCTGTTGCAGTCGAGTGATCCTTACGGTATCTTTACGGTACGCATGCTCATAGAGGGATAAAAGTAGCTGGATGTGTAATTATATAGGCCCAAAAAATGTAATTGAAGAGTAGGTGTCATTGATGTTTAGCATTTAAGTTTAATAAATAATTAAATAAAAAAATCAATATCAGCTGACTATAGAACAGTATTGTTTAAAATTGTTTGAACATTTTCTTATCCATGTCTTTCCAGTTGATATAACCAAACAGACAACCTTTGTTGCTCAAGAGCGTCACACATTCCTCCATTCATTCTCTATCATATTCCCCTCCATCATATTCCTCTATCATATTCCCTCCATCATATTCCCTCTATCATATTCCCTCTATTATATTCCCTCCATCATATTCCTCTATCATATTCCACTCCATCATAATACTCGCTATCATATTCCCTCTATCATATTCCTCTTTATTTTTACAGGGAATCCCAATTGAGACCAGTGTCTCTTTTTCAATGGTGCCCTGTGTTATATCAATTAACAATCCAAACAGCTTAAACAGATAAAATTACATACAGAGCAGAAAATATATAGAGCAAAATTATTAGACTTCATTTCACAATGAACAGGTCTTGTATTTAATCCGTTGAGCTGACAACCATTTTGCACTGTTTCACTAGGGCTTTAGTCATCAATCTAGCAAGAGGGAAATATTTTATTAATGTAGTGGTGTCCCTCCCCCCAGGAAGCTATGACCTTTAGCTTTCACCTGGAATTGTTCATTTATGTCTGAGAAAAAAAACACTTTTCAAACCATATGATCTAGTACACAAGAAAAGTATAATACAACCTTCTTTACTAATTTGCCAAACATTTCATGACATTAGTGAGAGTAAAAATCTGTAAAATTTGTGAATGTCTAAATTAACATTTGGGCAATTTGACCAGTGTACATCACTCCTATAGACAATGAGAGATGGGCTATGTAAAGGTCTCGATTTTGTCGTTCTGAACAAATGTTTGACTTCCACACAAAATTACTTCTTGACTTATTTTAGGTTTAAGGAAGTGTTTAGGTCGCATTCTTTATAGTAGAGCTATGAAAGTTATGTATTTAGCTCTGCCTGCTCGCAACAAATTCATTGATTGCTTTGCCATGTCTGTGCCATGAAGCAGTCAAGGATGGATAAATGTTTTTCCTGGAACGCCCCTTTGACTTAACGTTGCAGTTAAGTGATAAATGGATGTATTGATGCATCCGAACACCAGAGGGAGACAAATACAAGTTTATTCGACAGAGAACGTTTACGTGGTTCTAGGAATGTCTGGATGGATGTCTTCTGAAATATAAAATGGTGGGAAATCAATCAAATAAGTAATGCAAACAATTACATATTTTTTAAAGAAATTCTAGCGCCCGATTCCGGGGACTGTCAGCCTAAGAGATTTTAAGTCTTAAAGTGATCTAATGAAACAAATCCTCTCTGTCACATTCCTCTCAATATATTCCCTCTATCATATTCCCCTCTATCCTAATCCCTCTATCATATTCCTCTCCACCCACTCCTCCTCCTTCCTCCTCTCCCTAATCTCAGGGCAGCCCCTCTCCATCCACTAGAGCAGGAAGTCTCTGGGCTCAGTGAGGTCCAGCTCAGACTGAAGAGAGGCCGTTTTAACTGTCTTCTCCTTTAGCTGTTCTTCCAGCCTGGCAAGTACTATCTCCTTGTCAACCAAGCAACCTGATCTGGACTTTGAGATGATCTGACGTCTCGTTTGCTTGAGACATTTCTCTTTGCTGCTCATCTCTTGAGTGTTCCAGCACACGAATATCCTTCTTGAAGTAGCATAAATCTGAGGCTACCTCTTATTTCAGATCCTCATGTGCTTCTCTTATTGGTTTGAATGTGTGTCCTCTGTCGTCTCACCCATCTCTGCAGATCACAGAGATCAGCTTACTGTCCGTCTCACAGAACAGCTTCAGAGGCTCTCCATGTTCACGACATTCATCTCTCTACTGTTTCCTCTCTCGGCTGTAGCTCTCTGTCTTTTAGCATTTTCCTCCAGTTTCAGCTGGTAGCCCACGTTCCTGATCAGTCTGTTGATCTGGAAGATTATGTCTCTGACCAGAGCCCTTCCCACTTGACAAAGTTGGTGTCCAGCATTCAGGCTGTCTTGGAGGCATCTCTTGCAGAAGGTGTGCTGATAGCTTAGAGACACAGGCTCAGTGTAGATGTCTGTGCAGATGGAACAGCACAGGTGGTCTGCCAGGTCAGAGGAAGCTGTGGCCATAATGACTGTGCTCGTGCTCAGTGTGTGAGAGACAAAGAGGCAGTGTCCAAATACCCATATTAGAGTAATAAATAGAATGTAAAAACATTTAGCTTTATGTGAAATTTTGAAACTATGCCGCGTTCACATTCTAGTCGGACCTATGAAACTCTGAAATGTCCAACTTGCTGTTCTTAGATTGCGCCACGTGTATAACTACAACCAGTAAGCAAGTCTGACATTTCCGGGGTTCCAAGTTCCGACTAGCATGTGAATGCGGCAATAGTACTCAGAATTTGTCATCTAATGCGCGATTGCATTGACTCCCGTCATTCGTTCATTTCGGTACAGCGCATCAATTTATCTGACTATCAGCTGTTGCCAAACAAGTGAGTCAGAAAAGAAGAGTGAATTCTACTAGATCAAAGGCGAAATTAGTATGCAGTTTAAGTATGTATTACGCTAGAATGGATATTCAGACACAGCCAGTAACAGGTCTGTCTTGGAAAATACATGTATGTTCTTGAAGTACACAGTCAAATTAACATTAGCTTTAAAGCCCTCATGAAGAATACTGACAGACATCTTGTAAAGGTAGAGGCATGTGACTATCATAAAGCAAGACAGACTAAAGTAATAGTAACATTTTCAGTGTGGGTGTGGGGAAAAAGCTAAAACACAAGTGAATAAAGGATGGGTTTTATTATCCATACAGTATAAATAGGAAATGTCTAATAAACAAATGATTCCAACTAATTCTTTGGATTGAAGATGACTGCTTTAGACTGTTGATATGCATGCACACATTGAGGTCAGCAAGCACCAAATAAGTGTCCAGCATGCTCTAGTGCAGGGATGTCAATCATACGGCACTAGAGCGTCCACATTTTTTTTTTTTAAAGGAACAGATATTCCAAATATGTCCAGCAGAGGTGTCACTGAAATAACGAGAGATCCTGAAATAAACAGCACGTGACATTAACGCGCCCAGAATGCGCCATCTGCCGATCTTGCCTTATCGTTATTAAGCTCTTGTTGTCAAAATTACCCACATTACCAAAATGTCTTTATCAAAAAGGAGAAAAGTTGACACAGAGTGCAGAGTTTTCCAAGAAAAAGGGACTGATTCATATTTATTCACAGAAGTGAATGGGAAATATGTGTGCTTGGTGTGTAATCAGCAAGTTTCAGTGCTCAAGGAATATAATATTCGGCGCCACTATGAGACTCATCATGGTGAAAAATACAACCATTTGCGAGGACAACTGAGAATAGAGAAGATAAATTAATTGTTAGTGGGTCTGAAGAAACAGCAGTCTGTTTTTACCCGTAGCCGAGAGGTCAGTGATGCAGCGGTGAAAGCTAGCTACCTTATTGCTAATGAGATAGCGTTAGGATCCAAGCCATTTTCTGAGGGTGAGTTCGTGAAAATATGCATGCTAAAGGCTGCAGAAATCGTGTGCCCCGAAAAGCGACAGGCCTTTGCCAACATTAGCCTAACGAGAAACACTGTCGCAGATAGAATTTCAGATCTCTCGGCAGACTTGGAGAGCCAAATGAATCACAAAGGCAAGTTATTTGTTGCATTTTCGGTTGCAATTGATGAGAGCACTGATATTACAGATGTTGCTCAACTGGCCATATTCATTCGTGGTGTTGATGCGACTTTGACAGTCACCGAGGAGTTCCTTGGGTTGGTACCTATGACGGATACTACAACAGCGGATGAAATTATGACCTCTCTCGTTGGAGCGCTGGACAGAGTCGGAGTGGACTGGTCCCGTGCCGTCAGCCTGGCTACAGATGGTGCGCCATCAATGATTGGGAGAAAAGCAGGTGTTGTGACAAAATTCAGAGATAAAGTACAGGCCGCAAATGGAGGACAAGAGTTTTAGACATTTCACTGTATTTTGCACCAGGAAGCATTGTGTTGCAAATCATTAAAAATGGATCATGTCATGGAGGTGGTTGTCCGCACTGTTAATTTCATCCTAGCAAGAGGTTTGAATCACCATCAGTTTGACAGTCTGTCAGTGTGGCTGTAGGTGGGTGTGGTGGTGGAATCAGGCGCAGGACGCAGAAGCACAGTCCAAAGACTTTAGTGAAGAAATAACAGGGTCAAATGCCCAACTAGCCCGAAGGCGACAACTCCGCACGCAGGCGAGAAACAAAACGGGCGCACAAAACAGGTGCGTAATAAGGCTCCAACACAGTGGAGAACAGCTCTACCGAGCAAATACGAATGTAACGTCCAACAACGCAGTAAGAGAAAACAATAACACACAACACTAGACAAGACACAACGAGAACTTATAGGACACTAATTACACTAAACGAGAAACAGGTGTACAACAATCAGACCAAAGCAAACGAACATAGAAACATCCAACGGTGGCAGCTAGTATTCCGGAGACCACGAATGCCGAAGCCTGCCCGAGCAAGGGAGAGAGGCAGCCTCGGCCGAAACCGTGACAGTACCCCCCCCCCCTTGACGCGCGGCTCCAGACGTGCGCCGACTCCGGCCTCTGGGACGACCAGGAGGACGCGGAGCAGGGTGCGTCGGGTGCCCCTGATGGAATTCCGTCAGGAGAGACGGGTCCAAAATGACTCTCCTCGGCACCCAGCACCGTTCTTCCGGGCCGTACCCCTCCCACTCCACTAGATATTGGAGACCCCCCATCCGACGTCTCGAATCCAAGATGGACCGTACAGAGTACGCCGGTACCCCCTCGATGTCCAATGGGGCCGGAGGAGTCTCCATGATCTCATTTTCTTGGAGTGGACCAGCTACCACCGGCCTGAGAAGAGACACATGGAACGAGGGGTTAATACTCTTATACTCCACAGGTAGTTGTAATTTGTAACATACCTCGTTCAACCTTCTCAGGACTTTAAATGGCCCTACAAACTGCCGACCCAGTTTCCGACAGGGCAGGCGGAGGGGCAGGTTTCTGGTAGAGAGCCAGACTCGATCACCAGGTGCGTACACCGGTCCCTCACTGCGGTGGAGATCAGCGCTCGCCTTATGACGTCGGAGGGCCCGCTGCAGGTGGACGTGTGCAGCGTTCCATGTCTCCTCCGAGCGCCGCGCCCACTCATCCACCGCAGGAGCCTCGATCTGGCTCTGCTGCCAAGGTGCCAGAACCGGCTGGTAACCTAACACACATTGAAAAGGGGTTAGGTTAGTGGAGGAATGGCGTAGGGAATTCTGGGCCATCTCAGCCCAGGGAACGTACCTTGCCCACTCCTCCCGCCGGTCCTGACAGTATGTTCTGAGAAACCTACCCACATCCTGGTTCACGTGTTCCACCTGCCCATTACTCTCCGGGTGGTAACCCGAGGTGAGGCTCACCGAGACACCCAACCGCTCCATAAAAGCTCTCCAGACTCTGGAGGTAAATTGGGGACCTCGATCAGACACAATATCCTCGGGTACCCCGTAGTGCCGGAACACATGGGTGAATAGTGCTTCGGCAGTTTGCAGGGCAGTAGGAAGGCCCGGCATGGGGAGCAAACGACAGGCCTTAGAAAACCGGTCCACAACGACCAGTATAGTGGTATTACCCTGTGAAGGAGGAAGGTCAGTAAGGAAATCCACCGAGAGGTGAGACCATGGTCGTTGTGGAACGGGCAGGGGTACCAACTTATCCCTAGGCAGATGTCTAGGCGCCTTACACTGGGCGCACACCGAGCAGGAGGAAACATAAACCCTCACATCCCTCGTCAACGTGGGCCACCAGTACTTGGCACTAAGACAGTGCATTGTCCGGCCGATACCAGGGTGTCCAGAGGAGGGTGACGTGTGAGCCCAATAGATCAAACGATCCCGAACCTCGAGCGGAACGTACTTCCGACCCTCCGGGCATTGAGGTGGACTAGGGTCGGTGCGTAACGCCCGCTCGAGTTCAGCATCGACCTCCCACACTAGCAGTGCCACCAGACAAGACTCCGGCAGTATGGGAGTAGGCTCCACGGACCTCTCCTCCGTGTCATACCGCCGAGACAGCGCGTCTGCCTTACCGTTCTGTGACCCAGGGATGTACGTGATCTTTAATGTGAAACGGGTCAAAAACATATTCCACCTCGCCTGGCGAGGGTTCAGCCTCCTCGCTGCCCGGATGTACTCCAGGTTACGGTGGTCCGTCAAAATGAGGAAAGGGTGTTGAGCCCCCTCAAGCCAGTGCCTCCACACCTTGAGGGCCTGTACCACGGCTAACAACTCCCTGTCTCCCACGTCATAGTTTCGCTCCGCCGGACTGAGCTTCTTGGAATAAAATGCACAAGGGCGGAGCTTAGGTGGCACGCCTGACCGTTGAGACAGTACGGCTCCTATACCGGCCTCAGACGCGTCCACCTCTACCTGAAATGGCAAAGAGGGATCCGGATGCGCCAGCACCGGGGCCGAGGTAAACAGGTCCTTCAGCCTCCCAAACGCCCTGTCCGCCTCGGCCGACCACTGCAGACGCACCGGACCCCCCTTCAAAAGAGACGTGATGGGAGCTGCCACCTGTCCAAAACCCCGGATAAACCTCCGGTAGTAATTCGCAAACCCCAAAAACTGTTGCACCTCCTTCACAGTGGTTGGTGTTTGCCAATTACGCACGGCTGACACCCGGCCGACCTCCATCTTCACCCCTGACGCAGACAACTGATAACCCAAAAAGGAGACCGACTCCTAGAAAAACAGACACTTCTCTGCCTTAACATACAGGTCGTGCTCCACCAGCCTCCGCAACACTCTGCGTACCAGGGCCACATGCTCAACACGGGTAGGCGAGTACACGAGAATGTAATCTATGTACACAACCACCCCCTGCATGTCCCTGAAGATCTCATCCACAAATGATTGGAAAACTGACGGAGCGTTCATCAACCCGTATGGCATGACCAGATACTCGTAATGGCCCGAGGTGGTACTAAAGGCTGTCTTCCATTCATCGCCCTCCCTGATGCGCACCAAGTTGTACGCGCTCCTGAGATCTAGTTTAGTGAAGAAACGCGCCCCATGCAATGACTCAGTCATGGTCGCAATCAGCGGAAGTGGATAGCTGTACTTCACCGTGATCTGATTGAGACCACGATAATCGATGCACGGGCGCAACCCACCATCCTTTTTCTTCACAAAAAAGAAACTCGAGGATGCAGGAGAAGTGGAAGGCCGTATGTAACCTTGTCTCAGAGATTCCTCTATGTAAGTCTCCATGGCTTTCTTCTCCTCCTGAGACAGAGGATACACTTGGCTCCGTGGGAGCGCAGCTCCTGCCTGGAGGTCTATCGCACAATCTCCCTGCCTATGGGGCGGCAACCGCGTCGCCCTCGACTTACTAAACGCAATAGCCAAATCCCCATACTCAGGAGGAACGTGCAATGCGGGCACCTGGTTTGGACTCTCCACCGAGGTAGCCCCTACGGAAACGCCCAGACATCGACCCACACACTGAGCAGACCACTCCATCAGAGCTCTCTCCTGCCACGAAATCGATGGGTTGTGGGTACTTAACCAGGGCATGCCCAGCACCACCGGATACACAGGCGAGTCGATTAGAAATAGCTGAATCATCTCCTGATGACCCCCCTGCGCCCACATCCTAAGTGGCGCAGTGACCTCCCTGATCAAGCCCGCACCCAACGGACGGCTATCTAGGGCATGAACGGGGAAAGGAACATCAACAGGGAGAAGGGGAATCCCTAAGGCTAAACAAAACTTCTTATCCACAAAGTTCCCAGCCGCGCCTGAATCTACCAGCGCCTTATGCTGGGAATGAGGTGCTACCTGTGGAAAACGCACAGGTATACAGAAATGTGCAACAGAGAGCTCTGGGTGAGTGGGGCGCGTACTCACCTGGAAGGAATCCCCAGTGCGGGACCTGTCATCCTCTCCCCTAGGAGGCCATCCCCAGCACCTAGCCGCGGTGTGTCCTCCCCGACCACAGTTGGTGCAAGGGATGGACCCCCTCGGAAGCCGACCCCTCCTCTCTCTAGCGCCAGCGCTCCCGAGCTCCATGGGGCATGGCTCGGGGACGCTGGAGGGTAAAATGGGCGGACCCCTCTCGGAACGTCCGCGGGTAGCTAGTAGGTTATCCAGCCTGATGGACATGTCGACCAACTGGTCGAACGAGAGGCTGGTGTCCCTACAGGCCAGCTCCCAACGGACGTCCTCGCGAAGACTACATCTGTAGTGATCGATGAGCGCCCGCTCATTCCACCCTGCATCCGCCGCTAGAGTACGGAATTCAAGGGCGAACTCCTGGGCACTCCTCCTCCCCTGCCGGAGGAAGACCAGACGCTCCCACGCCGCTTTCCCCTCCGGGGGATGGTCAAACACCGCCCTGAAGCGGCGGGAGAACTCGGCGTAGGTAATGGTGCCCGCGTAAATCCTCCTCCACTCCGCGTTGGCCCATTCCAACGCCTTCCCGGACAGGCAGGAGATCAGGGCGGACACGCTCTCATGTCCCGAGGGCGCCGGGTGCACGGTGGCCAGGTATAGCTCCACCTGGAGCAGGAATCCCTGACACCCGGCCGCGGTCCCGTCGTAGGCTCTCGGGAGCGAGAGTCGAACTCCCCTGGGTTCCGGCGCAGGAACGGGCTGACTGGCCGATGGTGCTGGCGGAGAGGATGGCGGTGGAGGAGTCCCCCAGCCTCGGAGGGTGGTGATCACCTCCTGCAGTGCGGACCCCATCTGCAGGATCTGGTCACTCTGTTCCCGGACCTTTTCCTCCAGCGTCGCCTGGGCTGCTGCGGCTCCTGCTGATTCCATTTTCAAGGTGTGTTATTCTGTCAGTGTGGCTGTAGGTGGGTGTGGTGGTGCAATCAGGCGCAGGACGCAGAAGCACAGTCCAAAGACTTTAGTGAAGAAATAACAGGGTCAAATGCCCAACTAGCCCGAAGAAGACAACTCCGCACGCAGGCGAGAAACAAAACGGGCGCACAAAACAGGTGCGCAATAAGGCTCCAACACAGTGGAGAACAGCTCTACCGAGCAAATACGAATGTAACGTCCAACAACGCACTAAGAGAAAACAATAACACACAACACTAGACAAGACACAACGAGAACTTATAGGACACTAATTACACTAAACGAGAAACAGGTGTACAACAATCAGACCAAAGCAAACGAACATAGAAACATCCAACGGTGGCAGCTAGTATTCCGGAGACGACGAACGCCGAAGCCTGCCCGAGCAAGGGAGAGAGGCAGCCTCGGCCGAAACCGTGACACAGTCTTCTCAGTGATAAAGACATTACGCATGGCTTGCCATACCACACTGAAGTACGGTGGTTAAGCCGAGGTGCCGTGCTGAAGCGTTTCTTTGAGCTACGAGAGCAAATTGAACAGTTCATGGAGAAAAAAGGCATACCAGTGAAGGAACTTAAATGCCCATAATGGGTGCAGGATCTTGCCTTTCTGGTGGATATTACAGAGCACCTGAATAATCTTAACAAAATGTTGCAGGGCCGCAAAAAAGTTGTCACTCAGTATTATGACAGCATGCGCGCATTCAAGTTGAAACTGTCACTCTGGGAGACACAACTATCTAGCGGTGACACCGCTCATTTCCCTTGTCTAAGAGATGTGCGTGCGACCGGACTTAATGCTGACATGGCTCAATACAAAGACAAGATTACAGGATTGCTGCGGGAGTTTGAGCGACGGTTTCAGGTCTTCGGTGAACTTGAGACAGAATTTGCCGTTTTTTGCTCGCCATTCACAGTCAAGGCTTCTGATCTGCCCGCTGACATCCAACTCGAAATAATTGACTTGCAGTGTGATTCAGGTATGAAGGACAAATTTGCCTCTGTGGGCTTGGACACATTTTATCAGTATCTCTTGCCAGGGTGCCCCAAATTAACAGCCCTGGCTGCAAAGGTTTTATGCATGTTTGGGACTACCTATCTTTGTGAACAGGTTTTCTCTGTAATGAACATTAATAAAACAAAGCTGCGCTCAAGGCTAACACACAAGCACTTAAATGACATTATGAAATTGGCTGCTACTCAGGATTTGACACCTGATATTGATGCAATCGTGAAGGCTAAAAGATGCCAAGTTTCAGGAGCAGCCGGTAGGCCGCAGTGAGAGAAAGAGAGGGGAGGGGGTTAAACAGCGAGTAGGTCAAGTCTAATTGTAAGACTTTTAATGCTCTTTAAGAGACTTTTTTCACTCTGAAGAATACAGTTCTGTGAAAAAATAACATTTACTGTGGTAATGTAATATTTAAAGACCATGAACATTGTGATAACGTTCTTCATTGCTCCGACTTTAGTTTGTACATAGTGTGGTGAGTCAGTTCAGGTGGTCAGAATGTATACTGTACATTAAAATAAGTTAAGTTAATAAAACAAGTTGTTTTAATCAAAGTGAAATGCATTTTTTTCAGTTCCATAGGCCTATCTGTGAATAAATGTTTTGTGCCTTTGTAGATCCACTGTGATCTGTGAGTTATAATGCACATATGTAGGCTAAATGATAAATTAAGGCATAATCTTGAAAAACAAAGGTAAAGATTTGTTGACGTTATTTATAGGTTATTTTGCTATTATTTTACTGGCCCGGCCCACTTGAGATTAGATTGCGCTGTATGTGGCCCCTGAACCAAAATGAGTTTGACACCCCTGCTCTAGTGGTTATTACAAGTAACTACATATATCACACCACAACAGCTAACATAGTGTCTCACTCCCTCTCCTCCTCTCCCTCTTGTCTCCTCTGGTCTTCCTCTATACCTATCCTCTCCTCCTCGCCCTCTCAGTGGAGTGGCTCCAGCTGGAAAGAGTGACGGCGAGGTGACCTGCCTCTCTCACTGGAGGGCGGGAGAGGGGGAACAAAGAGGAGGAGGAGGAGGTGGAGAGACAGAGAGTAGGAATGGAAGAGGAGGTGGAGAGGGGTAGAGGAGGCAGAAAGCCTGGTCTAAGTATTGCTTTAAAGGGAAGAGAGGGGGAGGAGGAGAGAGCGCGAGAGATGGGGGGAGTGGGAGAAAGAGGGAAGGAGGGGGAGGAGGGGGAGGAGGGGGAGGAGGATGAGGAGGTGGAGGGCAGCTGTGTCCGACACACCATACTTACACCTGCAACATGTAGGCCAGGGGTCGGGACCTGTAGGTGAGACTCATAACATGATAAGGGGGGCAGGTGAAGAAGGGGTGGAGCTGGAGTCAAGGAGGGGAGGGTGTTCCTACGAGCCCCCTGCCAGCGAGACCAGCGAATCCAATGAGATTAGATCCCCCTCTA
Organism: Coregonus lavaretus; assembly: GCF_964263955.1. Taxonomy (NCBI): domain Eukaryota; kingdom Metazoa; phylum Chordata; class Actinopteri; order Salmoniformes; family Salmonidae; genus Coregonus; species Coregonus lavaretus. The sequence goes on from NC_140025.1 coordinate 12,078,839, forward strand.
CAATGTAAAGCAGTTTGAATACTGGGGGGTTCTCTGTATAAATCCAAGGTGGAACCTCCAGGGGCTAGCCTTTTCTCAGCGGAGAGTCTGTTCTGGGCTGCCTGCAAAAGGTGCTCCTCTGTGGGAAAGAGGAGAGAACAAGAGCCACCAGAAGAGATCTCCTTATGGTAGTGATGGACAGATCAACTCTCCTTGTCATGTTCCACCTCTTCCTCTTCCTCTTGCTCGGCCTTCTCCCTCCTTTCCTTCTTACAGTCATGATGGAGAGAACCCTTTTCTCCCTTTCCTCCTTCCTCTCCTCCCTCTTTCTCTTCCTCTACCTTCCTCTCCCTCCTTCCCTCTTGGTAAACCTTGTTTAGTCGAGCCAGATTGTGGATAGCTAGCCATGGTTTAGACCACTGTCGCTGTCTGGGTGGGGGCATACAGGACTGGTCCACTGGACTCAGCTCACATGGGGAGAACCTGCTGCTGCTGCCACTCCCCCTCTTACCTGGGATGAGATCACGTTTGGAGGAAACCTGGCACCATGCTCCAGGGAGGATTTTCAGGGACAGGGACTGGGAACACGCCCCATTCACATCGACGGGGCTGTAGTGGAGCAGGGCGAGAGTTTCAAGTTCCTTGGTGTCCACATCACCAACAAACTATCATGGTTCAAACACACCAAGACAGTCGTGAAGAGGGCACGACAACGCCTTTTCCACCTCAGGAGACTGAAAAGATTTGGCATTGGTCCCAAGATCCTCAAAAAGTTCTACAGCTGCACCATCGAGAGCTTCCTGACCAGTTGCATCACCGCCTGGTATGGCAACTGCTCGGCATCCAACCGTAAGGCGCTACAGAGGGTAGTGCGTACGGCCCAGTACATCACTGGAGCCAAGCTTCCTGCTATCCAGGACCTATATACTAGGAGGTGTAAGAGGGAGGCCCAAAAAATTGACAAAGACTCCAGTCACCCAAGTCATAGACTGTTCTCTCTGCTACCGCACAGCAAGCGGTACCAGAGTGCCAAGTCTAGGTCCAAAAGGCTCCTTAACAGCTTCTATCCCCAATTCATAAGACTGCTGAACAATTAATCAAATGGCCACCCGGACTATTTAAAATTACACCTCCACCCTTTGTTTTTACACTGCTGCTACTCACTGTTTATTAACTATGCATAGTTACTTTACCCCGACCTACATGTACAAATTACCTCAACTAACCTGTACCCCCACACATTGACTCGGTACCGGTACCCCTTGTATATAGCCTCATTATTATTTTATTGTGTTACTTTTTATTTTATTTTTTACTTTAGTGTATTTAGTAAATATTTTCTTAACTCTATTTCTTGGACTGCATTGTTGGTTAAGGGCTTGTAAGTAAGCATTTCACGGTAAGGTCTACACCTGTTGTATTCGGCACATAACAAATACAATTTGATTTGATTTGATTTGTAGACTAGTCAGGATCAAGGGAAAGATGAACAGAGCAATGTACAGAGAAATCCTTGATGAAAACCTGCTCCGGAGCGCTCAGGACCTCAGACTGGGGCTAAGGTTCACCTTTCAACAGGACAACGACCCTAAGCACACAGCCAAGACAACGCAGGAGTGGCTTCGGGACAAGTCTCTGAATGTCCTTGAGTGGCCCAGCCAGAAACCGGACTTGAACCCGATCTAACATCTCTGGAGAGACCGGAAAATAGCTGTGCAGCGACACGCCCTATCCAACCTGACAGATCTTGAGAGGATCTGCAGAGAAGAATGGGAGAAACTCCTCAAATACAGGTGTGCCAAGCTTGTAGCGTCATACACCAAGAAGACTCGAGGCTGTAATCGCTGCCAAAAGGTGCTTCAACAAAGTACTGAGTAAAGGGTCTGAATACTTACGTAAATGTAATATTTCCATTTGTTATTTTTAATACATTTATAAAAAAGTCTAAAAACCTGTTCTCACTTTGTCATTATGGGGTATTGTGTGTAGATTGATGAGGGAAAAAAAACAATTTAATCAATTTTAGAATAAGACAAAGTGGGGAAAAAGTCAAGGGGTCTGAATACTTTACAAATGCACTCAATTAGATTTTGTTCAAAATAATTTATAGGGCAGCCAATAATTGTGACACGCATGTTTTTGAATAAAATAATGATTTGTTGATGACGATTATTTTTTTATTTGAAATTTTTTTACTCAATTAAAGGGTAGATTCATATGATCTTTTGAGTGTAAGATCAAGCTGATAGACCACAATGACATGTTTTCACAGCCTTTTTTGTTCATATTTCTTTCTGGTGCCAATAATTCAGGAGGGCACTGTACACTTAGTAATGGAAGAGTGTCTTCATTGTTACCCTTATCTCTCTCCCTTTGATTACCCTCATGTCAGTCATACATTATATCACAAAATATTAAGCTTCAAAGGCAAAAAATATGATTAGACAAATAATAATATTTATTTGAATGATACAGTATGTTACTAAATTGAAATTAAAATGAAATATTTTTGTAATTATAACATTTTACGAAATGTAAAAAGAAAACTTTAAAAAATAATAATAATAACAAAAGCAAGGTAAAAAGAAAAGGAAACAGATCCAGATTCCTATTACCTTTACGAGTCGTCTTTGATCATATCCAGTTAATCACATATAGCGGTTGGTCTTTCAGTACATTTATGAAAAAATGTTTTTTTGTGTGTTTTTTTTTATCATTTCCTTGACAGTCGGCCATTCGAGTGCATTATATAATTCTATGGAGAACATCTCATAACCACATTGCAGACCCTTTCTTGCTGCCTTATTTTTGTCATGATTTAACTGGATATGAACCCAAATGTAGACAACTACACCGAGCCAGAGAAAGTTTAACAAGTTTATTGCAAAGTAAAATTGTCCAGGTTTCCAAAAAGGGGGAAGAGCAAGTCCAGGTCTACAGGGAGGGTAACAGATCCAGGTTCTGAGCAGGAGTGGTACCGTAACATCCTAGTGTCCGGGGTGAGTCCAAAAGGGAAGTCCAGTAGTGGTAAACGGGATGGTGGTGGCAGGAGTGAAGTGGAGGCAGGAGTCAGGTTCCAATAATCTGTGACACAGGAAAAATGTAAATAGAATAGGCCAAAAACACAAAGAGCGAAAACAAGCAGGTTGAATCAGCAGCGAGACTAACATGGTTGTCTTGACTATGATCTGACGATGAGTGGCAAGTTTGACCGGGTCTTTAAGGCTGAGGTGATTATGGTGAATGAGCTGTAGCTGGAACCCTGACTCCCGCACACCAGACTTCACTCCTGCAATCAAGAACATACAGAGGGGAGGGGGAGAGCAGAGAGAGAGCTACCTAGCAGCAGTAGGCCTAACAATTTTGTGCTATTTGCAGTCTCTTTAGGTCACCAACACCTGCATTACTCCAGACAACAGTAGGTCATTTGACTATGTATGAGACCTTGTGAGATTTGTTTTAGAATTTTCTCTACCTATCCCATAGGTATAAACACTGGTAATGGCTCTACCTTTCCATTTACATTACATTTTAGTCATTTAGCAGACGCTCTTATCCAGAGCGACTTACAGTTAGTGAATACATATATATATTTTTTTATACTGCCCCCCCGTGGGAATCAAACCCACAACCCTGGCGTTGCAAACGCCATGCTCTATCAACTGAGCTACATCCCTGCCAGCCATTCCCTCCCCTACCCTGGACAACGCTGGGCCAATTGTGCGCCGCCCATGAGTCTCCCGGTCGCGGCCGGCTGCGACAGAGCCTGGATTCAAACCAGGATCTCTAGTGGCACAGTCAGCACTGCGATGCAGTGCCTTAGACCACTGCGCCACTCAGGAGATAGATTTCCCTCTGATAGGCTTTGTTTGCCATATTACACCTAAAGTATATGTACACCTATCCAATCCTTTCAACATGTAGGAGTGCTTTGTGTCGATTTAGGATTCAACTTTTAAACTGTGCAACACTCCCCAAATTTGCGAAAAGTAAACATTTTGTGTTTATAATGTTTTGTTCGATATGCCTTGACAAAAAACAAACAGAGTAAATGTTATTTTTTTTATTCTTTGTTTTTCATTGCATGCAAAAATACAGTATCTCTCTTTTCTCTCTCTCTCTCTCTTACCCAGTCTACTCATTCATCTTCAAGCTTTCATCCCTTCCCTGCTCTTCTATCACCCTCTCAGTTCCACCTCCACTTGGCTCCCTCTTTTTCCTCTTCTCCAGTCTCTTCCTCTCCTCTTTCCTCCTCTTTTCTCTCTTATTCTCCTCCTTTTTTTTAATCTTTCGCTCCATCTCCAGGAGCTCAGCTTGAGCTTTCTCTCTCTTTTTCAGCTCCTCAGACCACTTCTTCTCTTTCTTAATCCTGTCTTTCATCATGGCATTGTGTATCTTAATCAGCCCCTCTAAACTCTTTTTCTCTGCCTTTTCCTTCTCTTTTCTTTCCTTTTCTCTCTTTTTCTGTTCTAACTTGTCCCTCTTTTTCTCAGCTTTCATGGCTTTCTTTTGCTCTTTCTCTCTCGCCTTCATCTCCTTTACATTTACATTTACATTTTAGTCATTTAGCAGACGCTCTTATCCAGAGCGACTTACAGGAGCAATTAGGTTTAAGTGCCTTGCTCAAGGGCACATTTACGTCATTTAGCAGAGGCTCTTATCCAGAGCGACTTACAAATTGGTGCATTCACCCTATAGCCAGTGGGATAACAACTTTCCGTTATTATTATTTTTTGTATTTTTTTTTTTTTTTTTGGGGGGGGGGTGGGGGGGGGGGGGGTTAGAAGGATTACTTTATCCTATCCCAGGTATTCCTTAAAGAGGTGGGGTTTCAAATGTCTCCGGAAGGTGGTGAGTGACTCCACTGTCCTGGCGTCGTGAGGGAGCTTGTTCCACCATTGGTGTGCCAGAGCAGCGAACAGTTTTGACTGGGCTGAGCGGGAACTATGCTTCCGCAGAGGAAGGGGAGCCAGCAGGCCAGAGGTGGATGAACGCAATGCCCTCATTTGGGTGTAGGGTCTGATCAGAGCCTTAAGGTACGGAGGTGCCGTTCCCCTCACTGCTCCATAGGCAAGCACCATGGTCTTGTAACGGATGCGAGCTTCAACTGGAAGCCAGTGGAGTGTGCGGAGGAGCGTGGTGACGTGAGAGAACTTGGGAAGGTTGAACACCAGACGGGCTGCGGCATTCTGGATGAGATGTAGGGGTGTAATGGCACAGGCAGGGAGCCCAGCCAACAGCGAGTTGCAGTAATCCAGACGGGAGATGACAGGTGCCTTGATTAGGACCTGTGCCGCTTCCTGTGTAAGGCAGGGTCGTACTCTCCGAATGTTGTAGAGCATGAACCTGCAGGATCGGGTCACCGCCTTGATGTTAGCGGAGAACGACAGGGTGTTGTCCAGGGTCACGCCAAGGCTCTTCGCACTCTGGGAGGAGGACACAACGGAGTTGTCAACCGTGATGGCGAGATCATGGAACGGGCAGTCCTTCCCCGGGAGAAAGAGCAGCTCCGTCTTGCCAGGGTTCAGCTTGAGGTGGTGATCCGTCATCAATACTGATATGTCTGCCAGACATGCAGAGATGCGATTCGCCACCTGGTTATCAGAAGGGGGAAAGGAGAAGATTAGTTGTGTATCGTCAGCGTAGCAATGATAGGAGAGGCCATGTGAGGATATGACAGAGCCAAGTGACTTGGTGTATAGGGAGAAAAGGAGAGGGCCTAGAACTGAGCCCTGGGGGACACCAGTGGTGAGAGCACATGGTGCGGAGACAGCTTCTCGCCACGCCACTTGGAAGGAGCGACCGGTCAGGTAGGACGCAATCCAGGAGTGAGCCGCGCCGGAGATGCCCAGCTCAGAGAGGGTGGAGAGGAGGATCTGATGGTTCACAGTATCAAAGGCAGCAGACAGGTCTAGAAGGACAAGAGCAGAGGAGAGAGAGTTAGCTTTAGCAGTGCGGAGAGCCTCCGTGACACAGAGAAGAGCAGTCTCAGTTGAATGACCAGTCCTGAAACCTGACTGGTTTGGATCAAGAAGGTCATTCTGAGAGAGATAGCAAGAGAGTTGGCTAAAGACGGCGCGCTCAATAGTTTTGGAAAGAAAAGAAAGAAGGGATACTGGTCTGTAGTTGTTGACATCAGTGGGATCGAGTGTTGGTTTTTTGAGAAGGGGTGCATAGCCTTGAAGACGGAAGGGACATAGCCAGCGGTCAAGGATGAGTTGATCAGCGAGGTGAGGTAGGGGAGAAGGTCACCGGAGATGGTCTGGAGAAGAGAGGAGGGGATGGGGTCAAGCGGGCAGGTTGTTGGGCGGCCTGCAGTCACTAGTCGCAAGATTTTATCTGGAGAGAGAGGGGAGAAAGAAGTCAAAGCATAGGGTAGGGCAGTGTGAGCAGGACCAGCAGTGACATTAGACTTAACAAACGAGGATCGGAAGTCGTCAACCTTCTTTTCAAAGTGGTTGACGAAGTCATCCACAGAGAGGGAGGAGGGGGGGGGGGGGGGGAGGATTCAGCAGTGAGAAAAATGTGGCAAAGAGCTTCCTAGGGTTAGAGGCAGATGCTTGGAATTTGGAGTGGTAGAAAGTGGCCTTAGCAGCAGAAACAGATGAAGAAAATGTAGAGAGGAGGGAGTGAAAAGATGCCAGGTCAGCAGGGAGTTTAGTTTTCTTCCATTTCCGCTCAGCTGCCCGGAGCTCTGTTCGGTGAGCTCGCAATGAGTCGTCAAGCCATGGAGCTGGAGGGGAGGACCGAGCCGGCCGGGAGCATAGGGGACACAGGGAGTCAAAGGATGCAGAAAGGGAGGAGAGGAGGGTTGAGGAGGCAGAATCAGGAGCTTGGAGGGAGAAGGATTGAGCAGAGGGAAGAGATGATAGGATGGAAGAGGAGTGAGTAGTGGGAGAGAGAGAGTGAAGGTTGCGGCGGCGCGTTACCATCTGTGTAGGGGCAGAGTGAGTAGGGTTGGAGGAGAGCGAGAGAGAAAAGGATACAAAGTAGTGGTCGGAGACATGGAGGGGAGTTGCAGTGAGATTAGTAGAAGAGCAACATCTAGTAAAGATGAAGTCAAGCGTATTGCCTGCCTTGTGAGTAGGGGGGGACGGTGAGAGGGTGAGGTCAAAAGAGGAGTGGAAAGAAGGAGGCAGAGAGAAATGAGTCAAATGTAGACGTAGGGAGGTTGAAATCCCCCAAAACTGTGAAGGGTGAGCCATCCTCAGGAAAGGAACTTATCAAGGCGTCAAGCTCATTGATGAAATCTCCAAGGGAACCTGGAGGGCGATAGATGACAAGGATATTAAGCCTAAATGGGCTAGTGACTGTGACAGCATGGAATTCAAATGAGGAGATAGACTGATGGGTTAGGGGAAAAATTGAGAATGACCACTTGGGAGAGATGAGGATTCCTGTGCCACCACCCCTCTGACCAGATGCTCTCGGGGTATGCGAGAACACATGGTCAGACTAGGAGAGAGCAGTAGGAGTAGCAGTGTTTTCGGTGGTAATCCATGTTTCCGTCAGCGCCAGAAAGTCGAGGGACTGGAGGGTAGCATAGGCTGGGATGAAGTCAGCCTTGTTGGCAGCAGAACGGCAGTTCCAGAGGCTGCCTGAGACCTGGAACTCCAGGTGTGTGGTGCGTGCAGGGACCACCAGGTTAGAGAGGCAGCAGCCACGCGGTGTGAGGCGTTTGTGTAGCCTGTGCGGAGAGGAGAGAACAGGGATAGGCAGAGGCATAGTTGACAGGCTGTAGCAGATGGCTACAATAATGCAGAGGAGATCGGAATGAAATGAACTAAACATCTGGGAAAGGAGAGAGCAAGGCCTCCCTCACCAAAAAAATATAACTCTCCCAACTTCCACCTCGGAAACTATAATTGTTTCACTGAACCACCCGAATAAAACTCTCCCAACTTCCACTTTAGAAGTTAGAATTGTTGTAAACTACAATGGTTCAATGTTTCAAGGACTAGACTCAACTTACTTTATTCAGCTAGCTAACTATGACGCCATAGCTAACTAGCATGGTAGCATCCAACAACACACAGTTTAGCACCAATACTTGGTTACACGGACTACCAATAGTGTGTTAACACACTAAACAGATAATTCGTGTCCGTGTCTAGTTCGTCATAACGCAGCAATGATTAAACGTAGGCTAGCTAGCACAGAGATATTGTATTTAGCTACCACAGTACAGCCAGCTGGTAGTGTTGGCTAGCTAGCTACTAGCCAGCTAGTCCAGGAGGTGAGTTAGCTAGCTAGCTTCGTGCTACACCCGGCACCGCCGATTACAAAAGTAACCTACAGTAACTACATAAAACAACTACCCACAACAGCCCACGATGCCTACCTATCATACCTAATAATATACAGCCCACGATGCCTACCTATAATACCTAACTACAATCTAAATACATAGTTTAAGCCTTACTCGACAGAGCCCAAGCTATGTATGAAGCCAAACTTACCATAACGCATAACGCAGCAATGATTAAACGTTGGCTAGCTAGCACAAAGATATTGTATTTAGCTACCACAGTACAGCCAGCTGATAGTGTTGGCTAGCTAGCAATGGCTGCTGTGTTGACTTTGTTTGAAAAACGGCGTCGCTGCGAACGAATGTAGCTGGCTAAAAGGTTATTATATTTAGTTGCTACCGTTGCTAATAGCTACTAGCCAGCTAGTCCAGGAGGTGAGTTAGCTAGCTAGCTTCGTGCTAGACCCGGCACCGCCGAATACAAAAGTAACCTACAATAACTACAAACAACAACTACCCACAACAGCCCACGATGCCTACCTATAATACCGAATAATATACAGCCCACGATGCCTACCTATAATACCTAACTACAATCTAAATACATAGTTTAAGCCTTAATCGACAAAGCCCAAGCTATGTATAAAGCCAAACTTACCCAACGCCAGCTAACTGGGTGGCAGGCTGCAATCAGTAGCTGTAATTAAGTACAGCAGCCACCAACCATCTAACGTTAATGCCTCGGATAATGAGGTTAGAAGAACAGCTGAATGGTCGGTAGCTAGCTGGCTCAATTACAGGTACTCTTAAGCGTGAAATAACATTGGAAACAACTAACTACAGTTGCTAAAATTTACCAGTAGCTACCCGCTAGCTAGCTAGCTTTGTTGGTCCAAGTGGTGGGTTAGCTAGCACTCGTGCTTCGCCGGGGTCCACCGAATAGAATACTTACCTACAATAATTACCTACAATAACCTACAATAACTACCTAAGTAAACTACCTATAATACCTGACTACAATACCTACATACAATCTAAATACATGGTTTAAGCTTTACTCAACAACATATAAGAAGCCAGCTTATCTCCTGCTAGAGAAAACACAACCTCTCCCGACAACCTCGAGGCAAGAGACCTTTCTCTCTTTCTCGTCATCTTTCAACTTCTTATTCAGTTCCTTATTTTTCTCTTTTTCCTCCATCTTTAAAAATGTGACTTTCTGCTTGAGGTTCATGGCCAGAAAGCCCACTCTTCCCAGGATGGTCTCTGCTCTCTTTGATGAAACCGTCCCATTGGAGCTCTTGGAATGGGCACGGTCCGCCTCACTCTTCAAACCCTCCCTCGGGCTCACCTCCTCCTTGACACTCCTCTCTTCACTCTCAATGTCAATGCCTGTCCAATAATCCTAACAGGAAGACATTGACTCTAGATGTAATATTGTTCCAATGTGGCACATTCAATAAACATTTGAGTGATCAACATACATTGATGGCCTCATGGGGCACACAATTTAGAGGACAGTAATTGAGGTAACTTGTTTATTTGTATCCCAAACCAATTTTGTAATAGCCATAGATGTTCTTCCTGGGTCCACACCAAACGTAATACAAATGTTAACCCTAGTAAGGGGTGATGTTTTATACTATGAGCATAGATTAGCAGGGTTGGGGTCAATTCAATTTCAATTCCAGTCAATTCAGGAAGTACTTAATTCAATGCTTTGAATTGAAATGGAACAGACCCCCAACCCTGTAGAGTAGAAGTGTAAAATAGGACACCTACCTTTGCCTTTTTCAGCGTCCAGGGCCTGGGTTCCCATCCTCTGACCTGCATATGGAGGCTCTCACTCTAACACGCGTCTTAGTGGCCATGCAGAGCAGAGGGGTTGCCAGAGTTAAGTTAGCATCTGGGACCAGCTGGTGAGCATGAGGGCAGCGATCCACCTCTTCACTAGTGCCCTTCCCTTTCTGCTCTGGCTGCTTGTGGTCCTTGTCATGGATGCATGCCAGGCTTGGAGGAAGTGCTAGGACAGGGCTTTTATCACTCATCAGTTCCTCTCTCTTGACAGTGGATGCAACTGCACTTGCCTCTGTGTTAACTGAGCACTATGTGGTGTCCTCAACTGTCTCCTCTGGCTCCTTGTGGTCATTGTTGTTGTGAATGCATTGCAGACCTGGAGGACTTTTATCATCCCAGGTGTAAATAGCAACAGTTGCCTCTGTGTCGACTGAGCACTTTGTAGTGCACTCAACTGTCTTCCATAGCGGTTTGTGGTCATTGTTGTGGGTGCAGGTCAGGATTAGAGGCAGTGTTGCAGGTGCAGGAGGACTTTTATCAGCCAAACACTCCTCCGTGTGGACAGTGGACACAGAAACGGCTGCTTCCCTGGCAACTGGACACTTGTTGGTGTCCTCTACTGCCTCCCCTGGCAGAGTGTGGACAGTGGAGACGGAAACGGCCGCTTCCCTGGACACTTGACTCTTGGTGGTGTCCTCTACTGCCTCCTCTGGCTGCTTGTGGCCATTGTCTAGAATGTGTGGCAACTTTGAAGGCAGCATTGGAGCCAGGCTTTTATCACCCAACAGGTTCTCTCCCTGGACAATGGATGTGCCTGCAGTGATCGCTGTGGTAACGGAGGATTCGGTGGCATCCTCTTTTGTCTCCTCTGTCAGTTTGTGGTCAGAGTCTCGGATACATGGCGAGCTTGGAGGCAGTGCTGCAGGGTCAGGAGGGCTTTGATCAGCTGCCATGTCCTCTTTGAGGTGAGTGGACACATCATTGTTTGTTTCACTGATAACTGGACACTTGGTGGTGTCCTCTACTGCCTCCCCTGGCAGTTTGTAGTCAACTTCAAAGACAAGTTGCAGACTTGGAGGCAGCATTGGGACAGGGCATTTAGCTGCTGATCTGTACACTCCAAAATCAACAGTAGCTGTGCCTGCAGTGGTCTCTGTAGCAACTGAGACCTCATAGGTATCCTCTACTGTCTGCTCTGATGGCATGAAGTCATCGTCAAAGACTGTTGGCAGGCATGTAGGCAGCACTGAAGGAAGACTTCTAGCTGCCCATCGATTCTCTCCCTTGACAGTGGCTGTGGTAGCAGTGGTCTCTGTGGCAACTGGGCACTCTGTGGCTGAAACAGCAGGCTTAGAGGTTTCGAGGAAATTGAATGAATTGCCAATGAACCGCTGAGCCAGGGGTGGGAGGGAGTAATGATAGAATCTGTCCTCTTCCTCAACATTAGATATTGCCACTGGAGCAACTGAGACCTCAGTGGTGCCCTCTACTGCCTGATGTGGCTGCATGGAGTCTTCGTCAAAGAAGTGTGGCAGGTATCGATGCAGCATTGAGGAAAGATGTATATCTGTCCATAGGTCCTCTCGTATACCTGTAGATACATCTGCAGTGGCCTCTGTGGCAACTGGGCATTCAGCAGACTGGCAGGTTTCAGGGACAAAGTATGAAAATACAATGAACCGCTGTGCATCCTGAGCGCGTATGGCAAATGGAGAGGGGGGATGCAACATGGTAGGTATAGGCCTCTGATTGGTGAAAGCCAGTGGTGGGAGGGAGTCAATACAGGGAGCCATGAACTCAGTGAGAGGACAGTTGCTCACATCTCACACATTCTGCGTGAGAAAAGAAACAGACATGATGAAAGTGATCACATTCAGTACATACATACATACTGTATGAGTCAGCACTACTTACTTATACATCACATATATATATATATATATATATAGTGTCCTCTAAGATGCTCTGCACCAGTCTGTCCCAACCCTTGGTCCCCTAGCCAATGGGCCAGCTAAGTGTAAAAATACATGCCCCACACCCAGCATAACATTTGACATTTTAGCCATTTATCAGACGCTATTATCCAGAACGACTTATAGTTAGTTAGTGCATTCAACTTAAGGTAGCTAGGTGAGACAACCACATAATCCTGATATGAGCGTCTATGATAGAACGGTTGTTTATTTTTTATGACCAGACAACCATAAGAACTGAGGACATAAATTCACTGAAACAGACAGACACGATACAACACATTTAGACAAGAACAGTTATAAGCATTGCCATGGTGTAGCCTAATACAAAAAGAAATAAGGACAAAACATTGTTAGCTTACATTCCATGGCATATGGAACATTTTGCCCTTACAATAACTTATATTTGCTTTAATTAATATTGTTAAACAGAACTCTTGTCGACTTTGTCAAAGTTGGTCTTGTTACCTCCTCAATCAGTCTTGGCATTTTCCTCGTCTTGAACCAAATCCTCTTCATCTTCTTCTCCTGATCCTTCTGGATCTGCAAAACCAGAGCCAACCTGGCTCCCAGCTCCATCACGTAGTCTGTCTAGATCGCCCTTTCCTCCAACCGACACTCACCCCTCCTCTGTGTCAGCGTTGAACCCTCCATGTCTTCCTCTTAGCTAACAATAACTCTGGAAAATACACAACGTTGTAGTAAGTGGGTGTTGCTAACCAAATAATAATGCATCTCTTTACAATGTGCACACGTTTTCTTCCCAGCTACTTACAATTAATCAAGTGAGAATCCTGATCCAGATATGTTTAGGCAATAGGCCTATCTGAATTACTAGTAAAAAGTTGGCTACTGGAAAAGCGACCAAGTTCAAATGAATCGATTTTGGCTGTTCTTATCATTTCGTGAACAATATCCTTCATGACATCATCATTGTGATGCAAGGCGTTGCCATGGCAGATGAAAAAGCACAACACAGACTTTAAAAAGCAAACTTCAGGGTCTTTCTGTACCTTACTATTGAGCCTTATTCAACCCCTCATGTAGCTCTACTCCATATTGGGCCTGGTTCTCACAAACCACACTAATCACTTCCATCATATCATTGAAAACACTGTGTTTTGGGTAGAAAATGACTCTATATCCATGCAGGACCTAACTTGTACAGTTTCATCTATTTTAAAAACCAAGGAGGTAAAAATGCCAGTCTTCTCTTTGAGTGCCCTTGAGTGCACCTCAATTTAAAGAGGTCTATCAATTCAACCATTTGAAATGGATGTCCATTCAATTAAGAACATATTATTCTTATTAGAAATGAATCAGCTACAAATTAGGTAGGCGTACTTGTTTTTTTACACAACCTACTCTTTTGGTACATATTTATTGAGATAATTGATTACAACATATGTTGGTGATTAACACAGAGAGAGGTTTTTTTTCTGTCATCAATAGAATGCATTAGCCATTAGGCTGGCTCACTACAATTGTAACATGACATCTCAGGTGTCAGGATGAAGCATTTTCTCACAAAAAGAGGACTCAAGCAAACTATCTCTCTTCAACAGTTTCACTAGTCATGTTAGGTCTACTTAAAATGTCACATTCATACACAAGTAATTTGAAAATAAGTTATACTACTGAAACACATTCACAATAAGTTATATTACAACCTACCTCTGAAGTAAGCAGTGTGTTCTCTCACTAATGAAATAGGACATTAATAATTTGTCAGTGGTTAGTTGAATCAGTCTCTTTGCACTGTTCAGTTTGTCTGTGCAACAGGTAACCTTCCAGAATCGGAATCTTGTGATGTCACAATGGAGTCCCCATTGCCATGGTTACCCTCAGCAGCTTTCATGTGTTATCAAATGCTGGCACAATTTAGTTTATTTATTTTAGATTTTTTGTACCTATGCAGCACAGTCATACCTAATATATACAATGAATCCATATAACCTAATTTTTTATTAAAATAAAATGCTGTAACTCATGTAAAATGGTTGACCATTCAAACGACATGTGTTTTGCCTAATTAAAAGTCTATATGTTTTAGATATCATAAATAGCAGCCAGGCTTACTTAGGTTGTTTGTTCGATCTCAGCCTACCACTAATGCCAATATTTTTCATCATCATCATCATCATCATCAATGAAATACATAGGCTACCTTACTACAGTAAAACAAGTCTTCCATAGTCTATGTCACCTCAGTAACAAAGTTCCAAAAAAGAAATGAGGGTTCAAGAAAACATCTCTCTTCAATGGCCTCAGCTATTAGCCATATGATCAACAAGGTCAACTGCAGCACTAAAATCAAGAAGCAGCTCATCCACAAGTTTATCTTGGTCAAGTGATCTGAGCCATTGATCGATTAAATCAACGAGAGCTGTTGCAGTCGAGTGATCCTTACGGTATCTTTACGGTACGCATGCTCATAGAGGGATAAAATTAGCTGGATGTGTAATTATATAGGCCCAAAAAATGTAATTGAAGAGTAGGTGTCATTGATGTTTAGCATTTAAGTTTAATAAATAATTAAATAAAGAAATCAATATCAGCTGACTATAGAAAAGTATTGTTTAAAATTATGTTTGAACATTTTCTTATCCGTGTCTTTCCAGTTGATATAACCAAACAGACAACCTTTGTTGCTCAAGAGTGTCACACATTCCTCCATTCATTCTCTATCATATTCCCCTCCATCAAATTCCTCTATCATATTCCCTCCATCATATTCTCTCTATTATATTTCTCTCCATCATATTCCACTCCATCATAATACTCGATATCATATTCCCTCTATCATATTCCTCTTTATTTTTACAGGGAATCCCAATTGAGACCAGTTTCTCTTTTTCAATGGTGCCCTGTGTTATATCAATTAACAATCCAAACAGCTTAAACAGATAAAATTACATACAGAGTAGAAAATATATAGAGCAAAATTATTAGACTTGAACACATACATTTCACAATGAACAGGTCTTGTATTTAACCAGTTGAGCTGACAACCATTTTGCACTGTTTCACTAGGGCTTTAGTCATCAATCTAGCAAGAGGGAAATATTTTATTAATGTAGTGGTGTCCCTCCCCCAGGAAGCTACGACCTTTAGCTTTCACCTGGAATTGTTCATTTATGTCTGAGAAAAAAAACACTTTCCAAACCATATGATCTAGTACACAAGAAAAGTATAATACAACCTTCTTTACTACTTTGCCAAACATTTCATGACATTAGTGAGAGTCAAAATCTGTAAAATTTGTGAATGTCTAAATTAACATTTGGGCAATTTGACCAGTGTACATCACTCCTATAGACAATGAGAGATGGGCTATGTAAAGGTCTCCATTTTGTCGTTCTGAACAAATGTTTGACTTCCACACAAAATTACTTCTTGACTTATTTTAGGTTTAAGGAAGTGTGTAGGTTTAAACTATTGCTTTAAAGCGAAGAGAGGGGGAGGAGGAGAGAGCGCGAGAGATGGGGGGAGTGGGAGAAAGAGGGAAGGAGGGGGAGGAGGGGGAGGAGGTGGAGGGCAGCTGTGTCCGACACACCATACTTACACCTGCAACAGGTAGGCCAGGGGGCGGGACCTGTAGGTGAGACTCATAACATGATAAGGGGGGCAGGTGAAGAAGGGGTGTTGATGGAGTCAAGGAAGGGAGGGTGTTCCTACGAGCCCCCTGCCAGCGAGACGGGGAGCAGGGAGGAAGTCTGTCCATGGAGCATTTCTGGGTCATTGGGTCGCCTCCAATGAGATTAGATCACCCTCTACAATGTAAAGCAGTTTGAGTACTGGGGGGTTCTCTGTATAAATCCAAGGTGAAACCTCCAGGGGCTAGCCTTCTCTCAGCGGAGAGTCTGCTCTGGGCTGCCTGCGAAAGGTGCTCCTCTGTGGGAAAGAGGAGAGAACAAGAGGCCCCAGAAGAGATCTCCTTATGGTAGTGATGGACAGATCAACTCTCCTTGTTATCTTCCACCTCTTCCTCTTCCTCTTGCTTGGCCTTCTCCCTCCTTTCGTTCTTACAGTCTTACAGTCCTTCTTACAGTCATTTTCTCCCTTTCCTCCTTCCTCTCCTCCCTCTTTCTCTTCCTCTACCTTCCTCTCCCTCCTTCCCTCTTGGTAAACCTTGTTTAGTCGAGCCAGATTGTGGATAGCTAGCCATGGTTTAGACCACTGTCGCTGTCTGGGTGGGGGGATACAGGACTGGTCCACTGGACTCAGCTCACATGGGGAGAACCTGCTGCTGCTGCCACTCCCCCTCTTACCTGGGATGAGATCACGTTTGGAGGAAACCTGGCACCATCCCTACGGTGAAGCATGGTGGTGGCAGCATCATGCTCCGGGGAGGATTTTCAGGGACAGGGACTGGGAACACGCCCCATTCACATCGACGGGGCTGTAGTGGAGCAGGTCGAGAGTTTCAAGTTCCTTGGTGTCCACATCACCAACAAACTATCATGGTTCAAACACACCAAGACAGTCGTGAAGAGGGCACGACAACGCCTTTTCCACCTCAGGAGACTGAAAAGATTTGGCATTGGTCCCAAGATCCTCAAAAAGTTCTACAGCTGCACCATCGAGAGCTTCCTGACCAGTTGCATCACCGCCTGGTATGGCAACTGCTCGGCATCCGACCGTAAGGCGCTACAGAGGGTAGTGCGTACGGCCCAGTACATCACTGGAGCCAAGCTTCCTGCCATCCAGGACCTATATACTTGGAGGTGTAAGAGGGAGGCCCAAAAAATTGACAAAGACTCCAGTCACCCAAGTCATAGACTGTTCTCTCTGCTACCGCACAGCAAGCGGTACCAGAGTGCCAAGTCTAGGTCCAAAAGGCTCCTTAACAGCTTCTATCCCCAATTCATAAGACTGCTGAACAATTAATCAAATGGCCACCCGGACTATTTACATTGACACCTCCCCCCTTTGTTTTTACACTGGTAATAGGAATCTGTATCGGTTTCCTTTTCTTTTTACCTTGCTTTTGTTATTATTATTATTTTTTAAACTTTTCTTTTTACATTTCGTAAAATGTTATAATTACAAAAACATTTCATTTTAATTTCAATTTAGTAACATACTGTATCATTCAAATAAATATTATTATTTGTCTAATCATATTTTGCCAGCTAACTGGGTGGCAGGCTGCAATCAGTAGCTGTAATTAAGTACAGCAGCCACCAACCATCTAACGTTAATGCCTCGGATAATGAGGTTAGAAGAACAGCTGAATGGTCGGTAGCTAGCTGGCTCAATTACAGGTACTCTTAAGCGTGAAATAACATTGGAAACAACTAACCAGCCACTGTCAAGGGAGAGAATCGATGGGCAGCTAGAAGTCTTCCTTCAGTGCTGCCTACATGCCTGCCAACAGTCTTTGACGATGACTTCATGCCATCAGAGCAGACAGTAGAGGATACCTATGAGGTCTCAGTTGCTACAGAGACCACTGCAGGCACAGCTACTGTTGATTTTGGAGTGTACAGATCAGCAGCTAAATGCCCTGTCCCAATGCTGCCTCCAAGTCTGCCACTTGTCTTTGAAGTTGACTACAAACTGCCAGGGGAGGCAGTAGAGGACACCACCAAGTGTCCAGTTATCAGTGAAACAAACAATGATGTGTCCACTCACCTCAAAGAGGACATGGCAGCTGATCAAAGCCCTCCTGACCCTGCAGCACTGCCTCCAAGCTCGCCATGTATCCATGACTCTGACCACAAACTGACAGAGGAGACAAAAGAGGATGCCACCGAGTCCTCCGTTACCACAGCGATCACTGCAGGCACATCCATTGTCCAGGGAGAGAACCTGTTGGGTGATAAAAGCCCGGCTCCAATGCTGCCTTCAAAGTTGCCACACATTCTAGACAATGGCCACAAGCAGCCAGAGGAGGCAGTAGAGGACACCACCAAGAGTCAAGTGTCCAGGGAAGCGGCCGTTTCCGTCTCCACTGTCCACACTCTGCCAGGGGAGGCAGTAGAGGACACCAACAAGTATCCAGTTGCCAGGGAAACAGCCGTTTCTGTGTCCACTGTCCACACGGAGGAGTGTTTGGCTGATAAAAGTCCTCCTGCACCTGCAACACTGCCTCTAATCCTGACCTGCACCCACAACAATGACCACAAACCGCTATGGAAGACAGTTGAGTGCACTACAAAGTGCTCAGTCGACACAGAGGCAACTGTTGCTATTTACACCTGGGATGATAAAAGTCCTCCAGGTCTGCAATGCATTCACAACAACAATGACCACAAGCAGCCAGAGGAGACAGTTGAGGACACCACATAGTGCTCAGTTAACACAGAGGCAAGTGCAGTTGCATCCACTGTCAAGAGAGAGGAACTGATGAGTGATAAAAGCCCTGTCCTAGCACTTCCTCCAAGCCTGGCATGCATCCATGACAAGGACCACAAGCAGCCAGAGCAGAAAGGGAAGGGCACTAGTGAAGAGGTGGATCGCTGCCCTCATGCTCACCAGCTGGTCCCAGATGCTAACTTAACTCTGGCAACCCCTCTGCTCTGCATGGCCACTAAGACGCCTGTTAGAGTGAGAGCCTTCATATGCAGGTCAGAGGATGAGGAACCCAGGCCCTGGACGCTGAAAAAGGCAAAGGTAGGTGTCCTATTTTACACTTCTACTCTACAGGGTTGGGGGTCTGTTCCATTTCAATTCAAAGCATTGAATTAAGTACTTCCTGAATTGACTGGAATTGAAATTGAATTGACCCCAACCCTGCTAATCTATGCTCATAGTATAAAACATCACCCCTTACTAGGGTTAACATTTGTATTACGTTTGGTGTGGACCCAGGAAGAACATCTATGGCTATTACAAAATCGGTTTGGGATACAAATAAACAAGTTACCTCAATTACTGTCCTCTAAATTGTGTGCCCCATGAGGCCATCAATGTATGTTGATCACTCAAATGTGTATTGAATGTGCCACATTGGAACAATATTACATCTAGAGTCAATGTCTTCCTGTTAGGATTATTGGACAGGCATTGACATTGAGAGTGAAGAGAGGAGCGTCAAGGAGGAGGTGAGCCCGAGGGAGGGTTTGAAGAGTGAGGCGGACCGTGCCCATTCCAAGAGCTCCAATGGGACGGTTTCATCAGAGAGAGCAGAGACCATCCTGGGAAGAGTGGGCTTTCTGGCCATGAACCTCAAGCAGAAAGTCACATTTTTAAAGATGGAGGAAAAAGAGAAAAATAAGGAACTGAATAAGAAGTTGAAAGTTGACGAGAAAGAGAGAAAGGTCTCTTGCCTCGAGGTTGTCGGGAGAGGTTGTGTTTTCTCTAGCTGGAGATAAGCTGGCTTCTTATATGTTGTTGAGTAAAGCTTAAACCATGTATTTAGATTGTATGTAGGTATTGTAGTCAGGTATTATAGGTAGTTTACTTAGGTAGTTATTGTAGGTTATTGTAGGTAATTATTGTAGGTAAGTATTCTATTCGGTGAACCCCGGCGAAGCACGAGTGCTAGCTAACCCACCACTTGGACCAACAAAGCTAGCTAGCTAGTGGGTAGCTACTGGTAACTTTTAGCAACTGTGGTTAGTTGTTTCCAATGTTATTTCACGCTTAAGAGTACCTGTAATTGAGCCAGCTAGCTACCGACCATTCAGCTGTTCTTCTAACCTCATTATCCGAGGCATTAACGTTAGATGGTTGGTGGCTGCTGTACTTAATTACAGCTACTGATTGCAGCCTGCCACCCAGTTAGCTGGCAAAATATGATTAGACAAATAATAATATTTATTTGAATGATACAGTATGTTACTAAATTGAAATTAAAATGAAATGTTTTTGTAATTATAACATTTTACGAAATGTAAAAAGAAAAGTTTAAAAAATAATAATAATAACAAAAGCAAGGTAAAAAGAAAAGGAAACCGATCCAGATTCCTATTACCAGTGTAAAAACAAAGGGAGGAGGTGTCAATGTAAATAGTCCGGGTGGCCATTTGATTAATTGTTCAGCAGTCTTATGAATTGGGGATAGAAGCTGTTAAGGAGCCTTTTGGACCTAGACTTGGCACTCTGGTACCGCTTGCTGTGCGGTAGCAGAGAGAACAGTCTATGACTTGGGTGACTGGAGTCTTTGTCAATTTTTTGGGCCTCCCTCTTACACCTCCAAGTATATAGGTCCTGGATGGCAGGAAGCTTGGCTCCAGTGATGTACTGGGCCGTACGCACTACCCTCTGTAGCGCCTTACGGTCGGATGCCGAGCAGTTGCCATACCAGGCGGTGATGCAACTGGTCAGGAAGCTCTCGATGGTGCAACTGTAGAACTTTTTGAGGATCTTGGGACCAATGCCAAATCTTTTCAGTCTCCTGAGGTGGAAAAGGCGTTGTCGTGCCCTCTTCACGACTGTCTTGGTGTGTTTGAACCATGATAGTTTGTTGGTGATGTGGACACCAAGGAACTTGAAACTCTCGACCAGCTCCACTACAGCCCCGTCGATGTGAATGGGGCGTGTTCCCAGTCCCTGTCCCTGAAAATCCTCCCCGGAGCATGATGCTGCCACCACCATGCTTCACCGTAGGGATGGTGCCAGGTTTCCTCCAAACGTGATCTCATCCCAGGTAAGAGGGGGAGTGGCAGCAGCAGCAGGTTCTCCCCATGTGAGCTGAGTCCAGTGGACCAGTCCTGTATCCCCCCACCCAGACAGCGACAGTGGTCTAAACCATGGCTAGCTATCCACAATCTGGCTCGACTAAACAAGGTTTACCAAGAGGGAAGGAGGGAGAGGAAGGTAGAGGAAGAGAAAGAGGGAGGAGAGGAAGGAGGAAAGGGAGAAAATGACTGTAAGAAGGACTGTAAGACTGTAAGAAGGAAAGGAGGGAGAAGGCCGAGCAAGAGGAAGAGGAAGAGGTGGAAGATAACAAGGAGAGTTGATCTGTCCATCACTACCATAAGGAGATCTCTTCTGGGGCCTCTTGTTCTCTCCTCTTTCCCACAGAGGAGCACCTTTCGCAGGCAGCCCAGAGCAGACTCTCCGCTGAGAGAAGGCTAGCCCCTGGAGGTTTCACCTTGGATTTATACAGAGAACCCCCCAGTACTCAAACTGCTTTACATTGTAGAGGGTGATCTAATCTCATTGGAGGCGACCCAATGACCCAGAAATGCTCCATGGACAGACTTCCTCCCTGCTCCCCGTCTCGCTGGCAGGGGGCTCGTAGGAACACCCTCCCTTCCTTGACTCCATCAACACCCCTTCTTCACCTGCCCCCCTTATCATGTTATGAGTCTCACCTACAGGTCCCGCCCCCTGGCCTACCTGTTGCAGGTGTAAGTATGGTGTGTCGGACACAGCTGCCCTCCACCTCCTCCCCCTCCTCCCCCGCCTCCCCCTCCTTCCCTCTTTCTCCCACTCCCCCCATCTCTCGCGCTCTCTCCTCCTCCCCCTCTCTTCCCTTTAAAGCAATAGTTTAAACCTACACACTTCCTTAAACCTAAAATAAGTCAAGAAGTAATTTTGTGTGGAAGTCAAACATTTGTTCAGAACGACAAAATGGAGACCTTTACATAGCCCATCTCTCATTGTCTATAGGAGTGATGTACACTGGTCAAATTGCCCAAATGTTAATTTAGACATTCACAAATTTTACAGATTTTGACTCTCACTAATGTCATGAAATGTTTGGCAAAGTAGTAAAGAAGGTTGTATTATACTTTTCTTGTGTACTAGATCATATGGTTTGGAAAGTGTTTTTTTTCTCAGACATAAATGAACAATTCCAGGTGAAAGCTAAAGGTCGTAGCTTCCTGGGGGGAGGGACACCACTACATTAATAAAATATTTCCCTCTTGCTAGATTGATGACTAAAGCCCTAGTGAAACAGTGCAAAATGGTTGTCAGCTCAACTGGTTAAATACAAGACCTGTTCATTGTGAAATGTATGTGTTCAAGTCTAATAATTTTGCTCTATATATTTTCTACTCTGTATGTAATTTTATCTGTTTAAGCTGTTTGGATTGTTAATTGATATAACACAGGGCACCATTGAAAAAGAGACACTGGTCTCAATTGGGATTCCCTGTAAAAATAAAGAGGAATATGATAGAGGGAATATGATAGCGAGTATTATGATGGAGTGGAATATGATGGAGAGAAATATAATAGAGAGAATATGATGGAGGGAATATGATAGAGGAATTTGATGGAGGGGAATATGATAGAGAATGAATGGAGGAATGTGTGACGCTCTTGAGCAACAAAGGTTGTCTGTTTGGTTATATCAACTGGAAAGACACGGATAAGAAAATGTTCAAACATAATTTTAAACAATACTTTTCTATAGTCAGCTGATATTGATTTCTTTATTTAATTATTTATTAAACTTAAATGCTAAACATCAATGACACCTACTCTTCAATTACATTTTTTGGGCCTATATAATTACACATCCAGCTAATTTTATCCCTCTATGAGCATGCGTACCGTAAAGATACCGTAAGGATCACTCGACTGCAACAGCTCTCGTTGATTTAATCGATCAATGGCTCAGATCACTTGACCAAGATAAACTTGTGGATGAGCTGCTTCTTGATTTTAGTGCTGCAGTTGACCTTGTTGATCATATGGCTAATAGCTGAGGCCATTGAAGAGAGATGTTTTCTTGAACCCTCTTTTCTTTTTTGGAACTTTGTTACTGAGGTGACATAGACTATGGAAGACTTGTTTTACTGTAGTAAAATAGCCTATGTATTTCATTGATGATGATGATGATGATGAAAAATATTGGCATTAGTGGTAGGCTGAGATCGAACAAACAACCTAAGTAAGCCTGGCTGCTATTTATGATATCTAAAACATATAGACTTTTAATTAGGCAAAACACATGTCGTTTGAATGGTCAACCATTTTACATGAGTTACAGCATTTTATTTTAATAAAAAATTAGGTTATATGGATTCATTGTATATATTAGGTATGACTGTGCTGCATAGGTACAAAAAATCTAAAATAAATAAACTAAATTGTGCCAGCATTTGATAACACATGAAAGCTGCTGTGGGTAACCATGGCAACGGGGACTCCATTGTGACATCACAAGATTCCGATTCTGGAAGGTTACCTGTTGCACAGACAAACTGAACAGTGCAACGAGACTGATTCAACTAACCACTGACAAATTATTAATGTCCTATTTCATTAGTGAGAGAACACACTGCTTACTTCAGAGGTAGGTTGTAATATAACTTATTGTGAATGTGTTTCAGTAGTATAACTTATTTTCAAATTACTTGTGTATGAATGTGACATTTTAAGTAGACCTAACATGACTAGTGAAACTGTTGAAGAGAGATAGTTTGCTTGAGTCCTCTTTTTGTGAGAAAATGCTTCATCCTGACACCTGAGATGTCATGTTACAATTGTAGTGAGCCAGCCTAATGGCTAATGCATTCTATTGATGACAGAAAAAAACCTCTCTCTGTGTTAATCACCAACATATGTTGTAATCAATTATCTCAATAAATATGTACCAAAAGAGTAGGTTGTGTAAAAAAACAAGTACGCCTACCTAATTTGTAGCTGATTCATTTCTAATAAGAATAATATGTTCTTAATTGAATGGACATCCATTTCAAATGGTTGAATTGATAGACCTCTTTAAATTGAGGTGCACTCAAGGGCACTCAAAGAGAAGACTGGCATTTTTACCTCCTTGGTTTTTAAAATAGATGAAACTGTACAAGTTAGGTCCTGCATGAATATAGAGTCATTTTCTACCCAAAACACAGTGTTTTCAATGATATGATGGAAGTGATTAGTGTGGTTTGTGAAAACCAGGCCCAATATGGAGTTGAGCTACATGAGGGGTTGAATAAGGCTCAATAGTAAGGTACAGAAAGACCCTGAAGTTTGCTTTTTAAAGTCTGTGTTGTGCTTTTTCATCTGCCATGGCAACGCCTTGCATCAAAATGATGATGTCATGAAGGATATTGTTCACGAAATGATAAGAACAGCCAAAATCGATTCATTTGAACTTGGTCGCTTTTCCAGTAGCCAACTTTTTACTAGTAATTCAGATAGGCATATTGCCTAAACATATCTGGATCAGGATTCTCACTTGATTAATTGTAAGTAGCTGGGAAGAAAACGTGTGCACATTGTAAAGAGATGCATTATTATTTGGTTAGCAACACCCACTTACTACAACGTTGTGTATTTTCCAGAGTTATTGTTAGCTAAGAGGAAGACATGGAGGGTTCAACGCTGACACAGAGGAGGGGTGAGTGTCGGTTGAAGGAAAGGGCGATCTAGACAGACTACGTGATGGAGCTGGGAGCCAGGTTGGCTCTGGTTTTGCAGATCCAGAAGGATCAGGATAAGAAGATGAAGAGGATTTGGTTCAAGACGAGGAAAATGCCAAGACTGATTGAGGAGGTAACAAGACCAACTTTGACAAAGTCGACAAGAGTTCTGTTTAACAATATAATTAAAGCAAATATAAGTTATTGTAAGGGCAAAATGTTCCATATGCCATGGAATGTAAGCTAACAATGTTTTGGCCTTATTTCTTTTTGTATTAGGCTACACCATGGCAATGCTTATAACTGTTCTTGTCTAAATGTGTTGTATCGTGTCTGTCTGTTTCAGTGAATTTATGTCCTCAGTTCTTATGGTTGTCTGGTCATAAAAAATAAACAACCGTTCTATCATAGACGCTCATATCAGGATTATGTGGTTGTCTCACCTAGCTACCTTAAGTTGAATGCACTAACTAACTATAAGTCGTTCTGGATAAAAGCGTCTGATAAATGGCTAAAATGTCAAATGTTATGCTGGGTGTGGGGCATGTATTTTTACACTTAGCTGGCCCATTGGCTAGGGGACCAAGGGTTGGGACAGACTGGTGCAGAGCATCTTAGAGGACACTATATATATATAAGTAAGTAAGTTCATCATGTCTGTTTCTTTTCTCACGCAGAATGTGTGAGATGTGAGCAACTGTCCTCTCACTGAGTTCATGGCTCCCTGTATTGACTCCCTCCCACCACTGGCTTTCCCCAATCAGAGGCCTATACCTACCATGTTGCATCCCCCCTCTCCATTTGCCATACGCGCTCAGGATGCACAGCGGTTCATTGTATTTTCATACTTTGTCCCTGAAACCTCCCAGTCTGCTGAATGCCCAGTTGCCACAGAGGCCACTGCAGACGTATCTACAGGTATACGAGAGGACCTATGGACAGATATACATCTTTCCTCAATGCTGCATCGATACCTGCCACACTTCTTTGACGAAGACTCCATGCAGCCACATCAGGCAGTAGAGGGCACCACTGAGGTCTCAGTTGCTCCAGTGGCAATATCTAATGTTGAGGAAGAGGACAGATTCTATCATTACTCCCTCCCACCCCTGGCTCAGCGGTTCATTGGCAATTCATTCAATTTCCTCGAAACCTCTAAGCCTGCTGTTTCAGCCACAGAGTGCCCAGTTGCCACAGAGACCACTGCTACCACAGCCACTGTCAAGGGAGAGAATCGATGGGCAGCTAGAAGTCTTCCTTCAGTGCTGCCTACATGCCTGCCAACAGTCTTTGACGATGACTTCATGCCATCAGAGCAGACAGTAGAGGATACCTATGAGGTCTCAGTTGCTACAGAGACCACTGCAGGCACAGCTACTGTTGATTTTGGAGTGTACAGATCAGCAGCTAAATGCCCTGTCCCAATGCTGCCTCCAAGTCTGCCACTTGTCTTTGAAGTTGACTACAAACTGCCAGGGGAGGCAGTAGAGGACACCACCAAGTGTCCAGTTATCAGTGAAACAAACAATGATGTGTCCACTCACCTCAAAGAGGACATGGCAGCTGATCAAAGCCCTCCTGACCCTGCAGCACTGCCTCCAAGCTCGCCATGTATCCGAGACTCTGACCACAAACTGACAGAGGAGACAAAAGAGGATGCCACCGAGTCCTCCGTTACCACAGCGATCACTGCAGGCACATCCATTGTCCAGGGAGAGAACCTGTTGGGTGATAAAAGCCCGGCTCCAATGCTGCCTTCAAAGTTGCCACACATTCTAGACAATGGCCACAAGCAGCCAGAGGAGGCAGTAGAGGACACCACCAAGAGTCAAGTGTCCAGGGAAGCGGCCGTTTCCGTCTCCACTGTCCACACTCTGCCAGGGGAGGCAGTAGAGGACACCAACAAGTGTCCAGTTGCCAGGGAAGCAGCCGTTTCTGTGTCCACTGTCCACACGGAGGAGTGTTTGGCTGATAAAAGTCCTCCTGCACCTGCAACACTGCCTCTAATCCTGACCTGCACCCACAACAATGACCACAAACCGCTATGGAAGACAGTTGAGTGCACTACAAAGTGCTCAGTCGACACAGAGGCAACTGTTGCTATTTACACCTGGGATGATAAAAGTCCTCCAGGTCTGCAATGCATTCACAACAACAATGACCACAAGCAGCCAGAGGAGACAGTTGAGGACACCACATAGTGCTCAGTTAACACAGAGGCAAGTGCAGTTGCATCCACTGTCAAGAGAGAGGAACTGATGAGTGATAAAAGCCCTGTCCTAGCACTTCCTCCAAGCCTGGCATGCATCCATGACAAGGACCACAAGCAGCCAGAGCAGAAAGGGAAGGGCACTAGTGAAGAGGTGGATCGCTGCCCTCATGCTCACCAGCTGGTCCCAGATGCTAACTTAACTCTGGCAACCCCTCTGCTCTGCATGGCCACTAAGACGCCTGTTAGAGTGAGAGCCTCCATATGCAGGTCAGAGGATGAGGAACCCAGGCCCTGGACGCTGAAAAAGGCAAAGGTAGGTGTCCTATTTTACACTTCTACTCTACAGGGTTGGGGGTCTGTTCCATTTCAATTCAAAGCATTGAATTAAGTACTTCCTGAATTGACTGGAATTGAAATTGAATTGACCCCAACCCTGCTGATCTATGCTCATAGTATAAAACATCACCCCTTACTAGGGTTAACATTTGTATTA
This sequence comes from Coregonus lavaretus, assembly GCF_964263955.1. NCBI lineage: Eukaryota > Metazoa > Chordata > Actinopteri > Salmoniformes > Salmonidae > Coregonus > Coregonus lavaretus. Next base: position 12,105,813 of record NC_140025.1, read on the forward strand.
CGTTTGGTGTGGACCCAGGAAGAACATCTATGGCTATTACAAAATCGGTTTGGGATACAAATAAACAAGTTACCTCAATTACTGTCCTCTAAATTGTGTGCCCCATGAGGCCATCAATGTATGTTGATCACTCAAATGTGTATTGAATGTGCCACATTGGAACAATATTACATCTAGAGTCAATGTCTTCCTGTTAGGATTATTGGACAGGCATTGACATTGAGAGTGAAGAGAGGAGCGTCAAGGAGGAGGTGAGCCCGAGGGAGGGTTTGAAGAGTGAGGCGGACCGTGCCCATTCCAAGAGCTCCAATGGGACGGTTTCATCAGAGAGAGCAGAGACCATCCTGGGAAGAGTGGGCTTTCTGGCCATGAACCTCAAGCAGAAAGTCACATTTTTAAAGATGGAGGAAAAAGAGAAAAATAAGGAACTAAATAAGAAGTTGAAAGATGACGAGAAAGAGAGAAAGGTCTCTTGCCTCGAGGTTGTCGGGAGAGGTTGTGTTTTCTCTAGCAGGAGATAAGCTGGCTTCTTATATGTTGTTGAGTAAAGCTTAAACCATGTATTTAGATTGTATGTAGGTATTGTAGTCAGGTATTATAGGTAGTTTACTTAGGTAGTTATTGTAGGTTATTGTAGGTAATTATTGTAGGTAAGTATTCTATTCGGTGGACCCCGGCGAAGCACGAGTGCTAGCTAACCCACCACTTGGACCAACAAAGCTAGCTAGCTAGTGGGTAGCTACTGGTAACTTTTAGCAACTGTGGTTAGTTGTTTCCAATGTTATTTCACGCTTAAGAGTACCTGTAATTGAGCCAGCTAGCTACCGACCATTCAGCTGTTCTTCTAACCTCATTATCCGAGGCATTAACGTTAGATGGTTGGTGGCTGCTGTACTTAATTACAGCTACTGATTGCAGCCTGCCACCCAGTTAGCTGGCAAAATATGATTAGACAAATAATAATATTTATTTGAATGATACAGTATGTTACTAAATTGAAATTAAAATGAAATGTTTTTGTAATTATAACATTTTACGAAATGTAAAAAGAAAACTTTAAAAAATAATAATAATAACAAAAGCAAGGTAAAAAGAAAAGGAAACCGATCCAGATTCCTATTACCAGTGTAAAAACAAAGGGGGGAGGTGTCAATGTAAATAGTCCGGGTGGCCATTTGATTAATTGTTCAGCAGTCTTATGAATTGGGGATAGAAGCTGTTAAGGGGCCTTTTGGACCTAGACTTGGCACTCTGGTACCGCTTGCTGTGCGGTAGCAGAGGGAACAGTCTATGACTTGGGTGACTGGAGTCTTTGTCAATTTTTTGGGCCTCCCTCTTACACCTCCAAGTATATAGGTCCTGGATGGCAGGAAGCTTGGCTCCAGTGATGTACTGGGCCGTACGCACTACCCTCTGTAGCGCCTTACGGTCGGATGCCGAGCAGTTGCCATACCAGGCGGTGATACAACTGGTCAGGAAGCTCTCGATGGTGCAGCTGTAGAACTTTTTGAGGATCTTGGGACCAATGCCAAATCTTTTCAGTCTCCTGAGGTGGAAAAGGCGTTGTCGTGCCCTTTTCACGACTGTCTTGGTGTGTTTGAACCATGATAGTTTGTTGGTGATGTGGACACCAAGGAACTTGAAACTCTCGACCTGCTCCACTACAGCCCCGTCGATGTGAATGGGGCGTGTTCCCAGTCCCTGTCCCTGAAAATCCTCCCCGGAGCATGATGCTGCCACCACCATGCTTCACCGTAGGGATGGTGCCAGGTTTCCTCCAAACGTGATCTCATCCCAGGTAAGAGGGGGAGTGGCAGCAGCAGCAGGTTCTCCCCATGTGAGCTGAGTCCAGTGGACCAGTCCTGTATCCCCCCACCCAGACAGCGACAGTGGTCTAAACCATGGCTAGCTATCCACAATCTGGCTCGACTAAACAAGGTTTACCAAGAGGGAAGGAGGGAGAGGAAGGTAGAGGAAGAGAAAGAGGGAGGAGAGGAAGGAGGAAAGGGAGAAAATGACTGTAAGAAGGACTGTAAGACTGTAAGAAGGAAAGGAGGGAGAAGGCCGAGCAAGAGGAAGAGGAAGAGGTGGAAGATAACAAGGAGAGTTGATCTGTCCATCACTACCATAAGGAGATCTCTTCTGGGGCCTCTTGTTCTCTCCTCTTTCCCACAGAGGAGCACCTTTCGCAGGCAGCGCAGAGCAGACTCTCCGCTGAGAGAAGGCTAGCCCCTGGAGGTTTCACCTTGGATTTATACAGAGAGCCCCCCAGTACTCAAACTGCTTTACATTGTAGAGGGTGATCTAATCTCATTGGAGGCGACCCAATGACCCAGAAATGCTCCATGGACAGACTTCCTCCCTGCTCCCCGTCTCGCTGGCAGGGGGCTCGTAGGAACACCCTCCCTTCCTTGACTCCAGCAACACCCCTTCTTCACCTGCCCCCCTTATCATGTTATGAGTCTCACCTACAGGTCCCGCCCCCTGGCCTACCTGTTGCAGGTGTAAGTATGGTGTGTCGGACACAGCTGCCCTCCACCTCCTCCCCCTCCTCCCCCCCCCTTCCCTCTTTCTCCCACTCCCCCCATCTCTCGCGCTCTCTCCTCCTCCCCCTCTCTTCCCTTTAAAGCAATAGTTTAAACCTACACACTTCCTTAAACCTAAAATAAGTCAAGAAGTAATTTTGTGTGGAAGTCAAACATTTGTTCAGAACGACAAAATCGAGACCTTTACATAGCCCATCTCTCATTGTCTATAGGAGTGATGTACACTGGTCAAATTGCCCAAATGTTAATTTAGACATTCACAAATTTTACAGATTTTGACTCTTACTAATGTCATGAAATGTTTGGCAAAGTAGTAAAGAAGGTTGTATTATACTTTTCTTGTGTACTAGATCATTTGGTTTGGAAAGTGTTTTTTTTCTCAGACATAAATGAACAATTCCAGGTGAAAGCTAAAGGTCGTAGCTTCCTGGGGGGAGGGACACCACTACATTAATAAAATATTTCCCTCTTGCTAGATTGATGACTAAAGCCCTAGTGAAACAGTGCAAAATGGTTGTCAGCTCAACTGGTTAAATACAAGACCTGTTCATTGTGAAATGTATGTGTTCAAGTCTAATAATTTTGCTCTATATATTTTCTACTCTGTATGTAATTTTATCTGTTTAAGCTGTTTGGATTGTTAATTGATATAACACAGGGCACCATTGAAAAAGAGACACTGGTCTCAATTGGGATTCCCTGTAAAAATAAAGAGGAATATGATAGAGGGAATATGATAGCGAGTATTATGATGGAGTGGAATATGATGGAGAGAAATATAATAGAGAGAATATGATGGAGGGAATATGATAGAGGAATTTGATGGAGGGGAATATGATAGAGAATGAATGGAGGAATGTGTGACGCTCTTGAGCAACAAAGGTTGTCTGTTTGGTTATATCAACTGGAAAGACACGGATAAGAAAATGTTCAAACATAATTTTAAACAATACTTTTCTATAGTCAGCTGATATTGATTTCTTTATTTAATTATTTATTAAACTTAAATGCTAAACATCAATGACACCTACTCTTCAATTACATTTTTTGGGCCTATATAATTACACATCCAGCTAATTTTATCCCTCTATGAGCATGCGTACCGTAAAGATACCGTAAGGATCACTCGACTGCAACAGCTCTCGTTGATTTAATCGATCAATGGCTCAGATCACTTGACCAAGATAAACTTGTGGATGAGCTGCTTCTTGATTTTAGTGCTGCAGTTGACATTGTTGATCATATGGCTAATAGCTGAGGCCATTGAAGAGAGATGTTTTCTTGAACCCTCATTTCTTTTTTGGAACTTTGTTACTGAGGTGACATAGACTATGGAAGACTTGTTTTACTGTAGTAAGGTAGCCTATGTATTTCATTGATGATGATGATGATGATGATGAAAAATATTGGCATTAGTGGTAGGCTGAGATCGAACAAACAACCTAAGTAAGCCTGGCTGCTATTTATGATATCTAAAACATATAGACTTTTAATTAGGCAAAACACATGTCGTTTGAATGGTCAACCATTTTACATGAGTTACAGCATTTTATTTTAATAAAAAATTAGGTTATATGGATTCATTGTATATATTAGGTATGACTGTGCTGCATAGGTACAAAAAATCTAAAATAAATAAACTAAATTGTGCCAGCATTTGATAACACATGAAAGCTGCTGTGGGTAACCATGGCAATGGGGACTCCATTGTGACATCACAAGATTCCGATTCTGGAAGGTTACCTGTTGCACAGACAAACTGAACAGTGCAAAGAGACTGATTCAACTAACCACTGACAAATTATTAATGTCCTATTTCATTAGTGAGAGAACACACTGCTTACTTCAGAGGTAGGTTGTAATATAACTTATTGTGAATGTGTTTCAGTAGTATAACTTATTTTCAAATTACTTGTGTATGAATGTGACATTTTAAGTAGACCTAACATGACTAGTGAAACTGTTGAAGAGAGATAGTTTGATTGAGTCCTCTTTTTGTGAGAAAATGCTTCATCCTGACACCTGAGATGTCATGTTACAATTGTAGTGAGCCAGCCTAATGGCTAATGCATTCTATTGATGACAGAAAAAAAACCTCTCTCTGTGTTAATCACCAACATATGTTGTAATCAATTATCTCAATAAATATGTACCAAAAGAGTAGGTTGTGTAAAAAAACAAGTACGCCTACCTAATTTGTAGCTGATTCATTTCTAATAAGAATAATATGTTCTTAATTGAATGGACATCCATTTCAAATGGTTGAATTGATAGACCTCTTTAAATTGAGGTAAACTCAAGGGCACTCAAAGAGAAGACTGGCATTTTTACCTCCTTGGTTTTTAAAATAGATGAAACTGTACAAGTTAGGTCCTGCATGGATATAGAGTCATTTTCTACCCAAAACACAGTGTTTTCAATGATATGATGGAAGTGATTAGTGTGGTTTGTGAGAACCAGGCCCAATATGGAGTAGAGCTACATGAGGGGTTGAATAAGGCTCAATAGTAAGGTACAGAAAGACCCTGAAGTTTGCTTTTTAAAGTCTGTGTTGTGCTTTTTCATCTGCCATGGCAACGCCTTGCATCACAATGATGATGTCATGAAGGATATTGTTTACGAAATGATAAGAACAGCCAAAATCGATTCATTTGAACTTGGTTGCTTTTCCAGTAGCCAACTTTTTACTAGTAATTCAGATAGGCCTATTGCCTAAACATATCTGGATCAGGATTCTCACTTGATTAATTGTAAGTAGCTGGGAAGAAAACGTGTGCACATTGTAAAGAGATGCATTATTATTTGGTTAGCAACACCCACTTACTACAACGTTGTGTATGTTCCAGAGTTATTGTTAGCTAAGAGGAAGACATGGAGGGTTCAACGCTGACACAGAGGAGGGGTGAGTGTCGGTTGGAGGAAAGGGCGATCTAGACAGACTACGTGATGGAGCTGGGAGCCAGGTTGGCTCTGGTTTTGCAGAATCAGAAGGATCAGGAGAAGAAGATGAAGAGGATTTGGTTCAAGACGAGGAAAATGCCAAGACTGATTGAGGAGGTAACAAGACCAACTTTGACAAAGTCGACAAGAGTTCTGTTTAACAATATTAATTAAAGCAAATATAAGTTATTGTAAGGGCAAAATGTTCCATATGCCATGGAATGTAAGCTAACAATGTTTTGTCCTTATTTCTTTTTGTATTAGGCTACACCATGGCAATGCTTATAACTGTTCTTGTCTAAATGTGTTGTATCGTGTCTGTCTGTTTCAGTGAATTTATGTCCTCAGTTCTTATGGTTGTCTGGTCATAAAAAATAAACAACCGTTCTATCATAGACGCTCATATCAGGATTATGTGGTTGTCTCACCTAGCTACCTTAAGTTGAATGAACTAACTAACTATAAGTCGTTCTGGATAAAAGCGTCTGATAAATGGCTAAAATGTCAAATGTTATGCTGGGTGTGGGGCATGTATTTTTACACTTAGCTGGCCCATTGGCTAGGGGACCAAGGGTTGGGACAGACTGGTGCAGAGCATCTTAGAGGACACTATATATATATATATATATATATATATATATATATATGATGTATAAGTAAGTAGTGCTGACTCATACAGTATGTATGTATGTACTGAATGTGATCACTTTCATCATGTCTGTTTCTTTTCTCACGCAGAATGTGTGAGATGTGAGCAACTGTCCTCTCACTGAGTTCATGGCTCCCTGTATTGACTCCCTCCCACCACTGGCTTTCACCAATCAGAGGCCTATACCTACCATGTTGCATCCCCCCTCTCCATTTGCCATACGCGCTCAGGATGCACAGCGGTTCATTGTATTTTCATACTTTGTCCCTGAAACCTGCCAGTCTGCTGAATGCCCAGTTGCCACAGAGGCCACTGCAGATGTATCTACAGGTATAGGAGAGGACCTATGGACAGATATACATCTTTCCTCAATGCTGCATCGATACCTGCCACACTTCTTTGACGAAGACTCCATGCAGCCACATCAGGCAGTAGAGGGCACCACTGAGGTCTCAGTTGCTCCAGTGGCAATATCTAATGTTGAGGAAGAGGACAGATTCTATCATTACTCCCTCCCACCCCTGGCTCAGCGGTTCATTGGCAATTCATTCAATTTCCTCGAAACCTCTAAGCCTGCTGTTTCAGCCACAGAGTGCCCAGTTGCCACAGAGACCACTGCTACCACAGCCACTGTCAAGGGAGAGAATCGATGGGCAGCTAGAAGTCTTCCTTCAGTGCTGCCTACATGCCTGCCAACAGTCTTTGACGATGACTTCATGCCATCAGAGCAGACAGTAGAGGATACCTATGAGGTCTCAGTTGCTACAGAGACCACTGCAGGCACAGCTACTGTTGATTTTGGAGTGTACAGATCAGCAGCTAAATGCCCTGTCCCAATGCTGCCTCCAAGTCTGCCACTTGTCTTTGAAGTTGACTACAAACTGCCAGGGGAGGCAGTAGAGGACGCCACCAAGTGTCCAGTTATCAGTGAAACAAACAATGATGTGTCCACTCACCTCAAAGAGGACATGGCAGCTGATCAAAGCCCTCCTGACCCTGCAGCACTGCCTCCAAGCTCGCCATGTATCCGAGACTCTGACCACAAACTGACAGAGGAGACAAAAGAGGATGCCACCGAGTCCTCCGTTACCACAGCGATCACTGCAGGCACATCCATTGTCCAGGGAGAGAACCTGTTGGGTGATAAAAGCCCGGCTCCAATGCTGCCTTCAAAGTTGCCACACATTCTAGACAATGGCCACAAGCAGCCAGAGGAGGCAGTAGAGGACACCACCAAGAGTCAAGTGCCCAGGGAAGCGGCCGTTTCCGTCTCCACTGTCCACACTCTGCCAGGGGAGGCAGTAGAGGACACCAACAAGTGTCCAGTTGCCAGGGAAGCAGCCGTTTCTGTGTCCACTGTCCACACGGAGGAGTGTTTGGCTGATAAAAGTCCTCCTGCACCTGCAACACTGCCTCTAATCCTGACCTGCACCCACAACAATGACCACAAACCGCTATGGAAGACAGTTGAGTGCACTACAAAGTGCTCAGTCGACACAGAGGCAACTGTTGCTATTTACACCTGGGATGATAAAAGTCCTCCAGGTCTGCAATGCATTCACAACAACAATGACCACAAGCAGCCAGAGGAGACAGTTGAGGACACCACATAGTGCTCAGTTAACACAGAGGCAAGTGCAGTTGCATCCACTGTCAAGAGAGAGGAACTGATGAGTGATAAAAGCCCTGTCCTAGCACTTCCTCCAAGCCTGGCATGCATCCATGACAAGGACCACAAGCAGCCAGAGCAGAAAGGGAAGGGCACTAGTGAAGAGATGGATCGCTGCCCTCATGCTCACCAGCTGGTCCCAGATGCTAACTTAACTCTGGCAACCCCTCTGCTCTGCATGGCCACTAAGACGCCTGTTAGAGTGAGAGCCTCCATATGCAGGTCAGAGGACGAGGAACCCAGGCCCTGGACGCTGAAAAAGGCAAAGGTAGGTGTCCTATTTTACACTTCTACTCTACAGGGTTGGGGGTCTGTTCCATTTCAATTCAAAGCATTGAATTAAGTACTTCCTGAATTGACTGGAATTGAAATTGAATTGACCCCAACCCTGCTAATCTATGCTCATAGTAAAAAACATCACCCCTTACTAGGGTTAACATTTGTATTACGTTTGGTGTGGACCCAGGAAGAACATCTATGGCTATTACAAAATCGGTTTGGGATACAAATAAACAAGTTACCTCAATTACTGTCCTCTAAATTGTGTGCCCCATGAGGCCATCAATGTATGTTGATCACTCAAATGTGTATTGAATGTGCCACATTTGAACAATATTACATCTAGAGTCAATGTCTTCCTGTTAGGATTATTGGACAGGCATTGACATTGAGAGTGAAGAGAGGAGCGTCAAGGAGGAGGTGAGCCCGAGGGAGGGTTTGAAGAGTGAGGCGGACCGTGCCCATTCCAAGAGCTCCAATGGGACGGTTTCATCAGAGAGAGCAGAGACCATCCTGGGAAGAGTGGGCTTTCTGGCCATGAACCTCAAGCAGAAAGTCACATTTTTAAAGATGGAGGAAAAAGAGAAAAATAAGGAACTGAATAAGAAGTTGAAAGATGACGAGAAAGAGAGAAAGGTCTCTTGCCTCGAGGTTGTCGGGAGAGGTTGTGTTTTCTCTAGCAGGAGATAAGCTGGCTTCTTATATGTTGTTGAGTAAAGCTTAAACCATGTATTTAGATTGTATGTCGGTATTGTAGTCAGGTATTATAGGTAGTTTACTTAGGTAGTTATTGTAGGTTATTGTAGGTAATTATTGTAGGTAAGTATTCTATTCGGTGGACCCCGGCGAAGCACGAGTGCTAGCTAACCCACCACTTGGACCAACAAAGCTAGCTAGCTAGTGGGTAGCTACTGGTAACTTTTAGCAACTGTGGTTAGTTGTTTCCAATGTTATTTCACGCTTAAGAGTACCTGTAATTGAGCCAGCTAGCTACCGACCATTCAGCTGTTCTTCTAACCTCATTATCCGAGGCATTAACGTTAGATGGTTGGTGGCTGCTGTACTTAATTACAGCTACTGATTGCAGCCTGCCACCCAGTTAGCTGGCAAAATATGATTAGACAAATAATAATATTTATTTGAATGATACAGTATGTTACTAAATTGAAATTAAAATGAAATGTTTTTGTAATTATAACATTTTACGAAATGTAAAAAGAAAACTTTAAAAAAAAATAATAATAACAAAAGCAAGGTAAAAAGAAAAGGAAACCGATCCAGATTCCTATTACCAGTGTAAAAACAAAGGGGGGAGGTGTCAATGTAAATAGTCCGGGTGGCCATTTGATTAATTGTTCAGCAGTCTTATGAATTGGGGATAGAAGCTGTTAAGGGGCCTTTTGGACCTAGACTTGGCACTCTGGTACCGCTTGCTGTGCGGTAGCAGAGGGAACAGTCTATGACTTGGGTGACTGGAGTCTTTGTCAATTTTTTGGGCCTCCCTCTTACACCTCCAAGTATATAGGTCCTGGATGGCAGGAAGCTTGGCTCCAGTGATGTACTGGGCCGTACGCACTACCCTCTGTAGCGCCTTACGGTCGGATGCTGAGCAGTTGCCATACCAGGCGGTGATACAACTGGTCAGGAAGCTCTCGATGGTGCAGCTGTAGAACTTTTTGAGGATCTTGGGACCAATGCCAAATCTTTTCAGTCTCCTGAGGTGGAAAAGGCGTTGTCGTGCCCTTTTCACAACTGTCTTGGTGTGTTTGAACCATGATAGTTTGTTGGTGATGTGGACACCAAGGAACTTGAAACTCTCGACCTGCTCCACTACAGCCCCGTCGATGTGAATGGGGCGTGTTCCCAGTCCCTGTCCCTGAAAATCCTCCCCGGAGCATGATGCTGCCACCACCATGCTTCACCGTAGGGATGGTGCCAGGTTTCCTCCAAACGTGATCTCATCCCAGGTAAGAGGGGGAGTGGCAGCAGCAGCAGGTTCTCCCCATGTGAGCTGAGTCCAGTGGACCAGTCCTGTATCCCCCCACCCAGACAGCGACAGTGGTCTAAACCATGGCTAGCTATCCACAATCTGGCTCGACTAAACAAGGTTTACCAAGAGGGAAGGAGGGAGAGGAAGGTAGAGGAAGAGAAAGAGGGAGGAGAGGAAGGAGGAAAGGGAGAAAATGACTGTAAGAAGGACTGTAAGACTGTAAGAACGAAAGGAGGGAGAAGGCCAAGCAAGAGGAAGAGGAAGAGGTGGAAGATAACAAGGAGAGTTGATCTGTCCATCACTACCATAAGGAGATCTCTTCTGGGGCCTCTTGTTCTCTCCTCTTTCCCACAGAGGAGCACCTTTCGCAGGCAGCGCAGAGCAGACTCTCCGCTGAGAGAAGGCTAGCCCCTGGAGGTTTCACCTTGGATTTATACAGAGAGCCCCCCAGTACTCAAACTGCTTTACATTGTAGAGGGTGATCTAATCTCATTGGAGGCGACCCAATGACCCAGAAATGCTCCATGGACAGACTTCCTCCCTGCTCCCCGTCTCGCTGGCAGGGGGCTCGTAGGAACACCCTCCCTTCCTTGACTCCAGCAACACCCCTTCTTCACCTGCCCCCCTTATCATGTTATGAGTCTCACCTACAGGTCCCGCCCCCTGGCCTACCTGTTGCAGGTGTAAGTATGGTGTGTCGGACACAGCTGCCCTCCACCTCCTCCCCCTCCTCCCCCTCCTTCCCTCTTTCTCCCACTCCCCCCATCTCTCGCGCTCTCTCCTCCTCCCCCTCTCTTCCCTTTAAAGCAATAGTTTAAACCTACACACTTCCTTAAACCTAAAATAAGTCAAGAAGTAATTTTGTGTGGAAGTCAAACATTTGTTCAGAACGACAAAATCGAGACCTTTACATAGCCCATCTCTCATTGTCTATAGGAGTGATGTACACTGGTCAAATTGCCCAAATGTTAATTTAGACATTCACAAATTTTACAGATTTTGACTCTCACTAATGTCATGAAATGTTTGGCAAAGTAGTAAAGAAGGTTGTATTATACTTTTCTTGTGTACTAGATCATATGGTTTGGAAAGTGTTTTTTTTCTCAGACATAAATGAACAATTCCAGGTGAAAGCTAAAGGTCGTAGCTTCCTGGGGGGAGGGACACCACTACATTAATAAAATATTTCCCTCTTGCTAGATTGATGACTAAAGCCCTAGTGAAACAGTGCAAAATGGTTGTCAGCTCAACTGGTTAAATACAAGACCTGTTCATTGTGAAATGTATGTGTTCAAGTCTAATAATTTTGCTCTATATATTTTCTACTCTGTATGTAATTTTATCTGTTTAAGCTGTTTGGATTGTTAATTGATATAACACAGGGCACCATTGAAAAAGAGACACTGGTCTCAATTGGGATTCCCTGTAAAAATAAAGAGGAATATGATAGAGGGAATATGATAGCGAGTATTATGATGGAGTGGAATATGATGGAGAGAAATATAATAGAGAGAATATGATGGAGGGAATATGATAGAGGAATTTGATGGAGGGGAATATGATAGAGAATGAATGGAGGAATTTGTGACGCTCTTGAGCAACAAAGGTTGTCTGTTTGGTTATATCAACTGGAAAGACACGGATAAGAAAATGTTCAAACATAATTTTAAACAATACTTTTCTATAGTCAGCTGATATTGATTTCTTTATTTAATTATTTATTAAACTTAAATGCTAAACATCAATGACACCAACTCTTCAATTACATTTTTTGGGCCTATATAATTACACATCCAGCTAATTTTATCCCTCTATGAGCATGCGTACCGTAAAGATACCGTAAGGATCACTCGACTGCAACAGCTCTCGTTGATTTAATCGATCAATGGCTCAGATCACTTGACCAAGATAAACTTGTGGATGAGCTGCTTCTTGATTTTAGTGCTGCAGTTGACCTTGTTGATCATATGGCTAATAGCTGAGGCCATTGAAGAGAGATGTTTTCTTGAACCCTCATTTCTTTTTTGGAACTTTGTTACTGAGGTGACATAGACTATGGAAGACTTGTTTTACTGTAGTAAGGTAGCCTATGTATTTCATTGATGATGATGATGATGATGATGATGAAAAATATTGGCATTAGTGGTAGGCTGAGATCGAACAAACAACCTAAGTAAGCCTGGCTGCTATTTATGATATCTAAAACATATAGACTTTTAATTAGGCAAAACACATGTCGTTTGAATGGTCAACCATTTTACATGAGTTACAGCATTTTATTTTAATAAAAAATTAGGTTATATGGATTCATTGTATATATTAGGTATGACTGTGCTGCATAGGTACAACAAATCTAAAATAAATAAACTAAATTGTGCCAGCATTTGATAACACATGAAAGCTGCTGTGGGTAACCATGGCAATGGGGACTCCATTGTGACATCACAAGATTCCGATTCTGGAAGGTTACCTGTTGCACAGACAAACTGAACAGTGCAAAGAGACTGATTCAACTAACCACTGACAAATTATTAATGTCCTATTTCATTAGTGAGAGAACACACTGCTTACTTCAGAGGTAGGTTGTAATATAACTTATTGTGAATGTGTTTCAGTAGTATAACTTATTTTCAAATTACTTGTGAATGAATGTGACATTTTAAGTAGACCTAACATGACTAGTGAAACTGTTGAAGAGAGATAGTTTGCTTGAGTCCTCTTTTTGTGAGAAAATGCTTCATCCTGACACCTGAGATGTCATGTTACAATTGTAGTGAGCCAGCCTAATGGCTAATGCATTCTATTGATGACAGAAAAAAAACCTCTCTCTGTGTTAATCACCAACATATGTTGTAATCAATTATCTCAATAAATATGTACCAAAAGAGTAGGTTGTGTAAAAAAACAAGTACGCCTACCTAATTTGTAGCTGATTCATTTCTAATAAGAATAATATGTTCTTAATGGAATGGACATCCATTTCAAATGGTTGAATTGATAGACCTCTTTAAATTGAGGTGCACTCAAGGGCACTCAAAGAGAAGACTGGCATTTTTACCTCCTTGGTTTTTAAAATAGATGAAACTGTACAAGTTAGGTCCTGCATGGATATAGAGTCATTTTCTACCCAAAACACAGTGTTTTCAATGATATGATGGAAGTGATTAGTGTGGTTTGTGAGAACCAGGCCCAATATGGAGTAGAGCTACATGAGGGGTTGAATAAGGCTCAATAGTAAGGTACAGAAAGACCCTGAAGTTTGCTTTTTAAAGTCTGTGTTGTGCTTTTTCATCTGCCATGGCAACGCCTTGCATCACAATGATGATGTCATGAAGGATATTGTTCACGAAATGATAAGAACAGCCAAAATCGATTCATTTGAACTTGGTTGCTTTTCCAGTAGCCAACTTTTTACTAGTAATTCAGATAGGCCTATTGCCTAAACATATCTGGATCAGGATTCTCACTTGATTAATTGTAAGTAGCTGGGAAGAAAACGTGTGCACATTGTAAAGAGATGCATTATTATTTGGTTAGCAACACCCACTTACTACAACGTTGTGTATTTTCCAGAGTTATTGTTAGCTAAGAGGAAGACATGGAGGGTTCAACGCTGACACAGAGGAGGGGTGAGTGTCGGTTGGAGGAAAGGGCGATCTAGACAGACTACGTGATGGAGCTGGGAGCCAGGTTGGCTCTGGTTTTGCAGATCCAGAAGGATCAGGAGAAGAAGATGAAGAGGATTTGGTTCAAGACGAGGAAAATGCCAAGACTGATTGAGGAGGTAACAAGACCAACTTTGACAAAGTCGACAAGAGTTCTGTTTAACAATATTAATTAAAGCAAATATAAGTTATTGTAAGGGCAAAATGTTCCATATGCCATGGAATGTAAGCTAACAATGTTTTGTCCTTATTTCTTTTTGTATTAGGCTACACCATGGCAATGCTTATAACTGTTCTTGTCTAAATGTGTTGTATCGTGTCTGTCTGTTTCAGTGAATTTATGTCCTCAGTTCTTATGGTTGTCTGGTCATAAAAAATAAACAACCGTTCTATCATAGACGCTCATATCAGGATTATGTGGTTGTCTCACCTAGCTACCTTAAGTTGAATGAACTAACTAACTATAAGTCGTTCTGGATAAAAGCATCTGATAAATGGCTAAAATGTCAAATGTTATGCTGGGTGTGGGGCATGTATTTTTACACTTAGCTGGCCCATTGGCTAGGGGACCAAGGGTTGGGACAGACTGGTGCAGAGCATCTTAGAGGACACTATATATATATATATATATATATATATATATATATATATATATATACAGTGGGGAAAAAAAGTATTTAGTCAGCCACCAATTGTGCAAGTTCTCCCACTTAAAAAGATGAGAGAGGCCTGTAATTTTCATCATAGGTACACGTGAACTATGACAGACAAAATGAGAAAAAAAAATCCTGAAAATCACATTATAGGATTTTTTATGAATTTATTTGCAAATTATGGTGGAAAATAAGTATTTGGTCAATAACAAATGTTTCTCAATACTTTGTTATATACCCTTTGTTGGCAATGACACAGGTCAAACGTTTTCTGTAAGTCTTCACAAGGTTTTCACACACTGTTGCTGGTATTTTGGCCCATTCCTCCATGCAGATCTCCTCTAGAGCAGTGATGTTTTGGGGCTGTCGCTGGGCAACACGGACTTTCAACTCCCTCCAAAGATTTCTATGGGGTTGAGATCTGGAGACTGGCTAGGCCACTCCAGGACCTTGAAATGCTTCTTACGAAGCCACTCCTTCGTTGCCCGGGCGGTGTGTTTGGGATCATTGTCATGCTGAAAGACCCAGCCACGTTTCATCTTCAATGCCCTTGCTGATGGAAGGAGGTTTTCACTCAAAATCTCACGATACATGGCCCCATTCATTCTTTCCTTTACACGGATCAGTCGTCCTGGTCCCTTTGCAGAAAAACAGCCCCAAAGCATGATGTTTCCACCCCCATGCTTCACAGTAGGTATGGTGTTCTTTGGATGCAACTCAGCATTCTTTGTCCTCCAAACACGACGAGTTGAGTTTTTACCAAAAAGTTCTATTTTGGTTTCATCTGACCATATGACATTCTCCCAATCCTCTTCTGGATCATCCAAATGCACTCTAGCAAACTTCAGACGGGCCTGGACATGTACTGGCTTAAGCAGGGGGACACATCTTGCACTGCAGGATTTGAGTCCCTGGCGGCGTAGTGTGTTACTGATGGTAGGCTTTGTTACTTTGGTCCCAGCTCTCTGCAGGTCATTCACTAGGTCCCCCCGTGTGGTTCTGGGATTTTTGCTCACCGTTCTTGTGATCATTTTGACCCCACGGGGTGAGATCTTGCGTGGAGCCCCAGATGTCTTCCATTTCCTAATAATTGCTCCCACAGTTGATTTCTTCAAACCAAGCTGCTTACCTATTGCAGATTCAGTCTTCCCAGCCTGGTGCAGGTCTACAATTTTGTTTCTGGTGTCCTTTGACAGCTCTTTGGTCTTGGCCATAGTGGAGTTTGGAGTTTGACTGTTTGAGGTTGTGGACAGGTGTCTTTTATACTGATAACAAGTTCAAACAGGTGCCATTAATACAGGTAACGAGTGGAGGACAGAGGAGCCTCTTAAAGAAGAAGTTACAGGTCTGTGAGAGCCAGAAATCTTGCTTGTTTGTAGGTGACCAAATACTTATTTTCCACCATAATTTGCAAATAAATTCATTAAAAATCCTACAATGTTGTTTTCTGGAATTTCTTTTCTCAATTTGTCTGTCATAGTTGACGTGTACCTATGATGAAAATTACAGGCCTCTCTCATCTTTTTAAGTGGGAGAACATGCACAATTGGTGGCTGACTAAATACTTTTTTTCCCCACTGTATATATATATATATATATGATGTATAAGTAAGTAGTGCTGACTCATACAGTATGTATGTATGTACTGAATGTGATCACTTTCATCATGTCTGTTTCTTTTCTCACGCAGAATGTGTGAGATGTGAGCAACTGTCCTCTCACTGAGTTCATGGCTCCCTGTATTGACTCCCTCCCACCACTGGCTTTCACCAATCAGAGGCCTATACCTACCATGTTGCATCCCCCCTCTCCATTTGCCATACGCGCTCAGGATGCACAGCGGTTCATTGTATTTTCATACTTTGTCCCTGAAACCTGCCAGTCTGCTGAATGCCCAGTTGCCACAGAGGCCACTGCAGATGTATCTACAGGTATACGAGAGGACCTATGGACAGATATACATCTTTCCTCAATGCTGCATCGATACCTGCCACACTTCTTTGACGAAGACTCCATGCAGCCACATCAGGCAGTAGAGGGCACCACTGAGGTCTCAGTTGCTCCAGTGGCAATATCTAATGTTGAGGAAGAGGACAGATTCTATCATTACTCCCTCCCACCCCTGGCTCAGCGGTTCATTGGCAATTCATTCAATTTCCTCGAAACCTTTAAGCCTGCTGTTTCAGCCACAGAGTGCCCAGTTGCCACAGCGACCACTGCTACCACAGCCACTGTCAAGGGAGAGAATCGATGGGCAACTAGAAGTCTTCCTTCAGTGCTGCCTACATGCCTGCCAACAGTCTTTGACGATGACTTCATGCCATCAGAGCAGACAGTAGAGGATACCTATGAGGTCTCAGTTGCTACAGAGACCACTGCAGGCACAGCTACTGTTGATTTTGGAGTGTACAGATCAGCAGCTAAATGCCCTGTCCCAATGCTGCCTCCAAGTCTGCCACTTGTCTTTGAAGTTGACTACAAACTGCCAGGGGAGGCAGTAGAGGACACCACCAAGTGTCCAGTTATCAGTGAAACAAACAATGATGTGTCCACTCACCTCAAAGAGGACATGGCAGCTGATCAAAGCCCTCCTGACCCTGCAGCACTGCCTCCAAGCTCGCCATGTATCCGAGACTCTGACCACAAACTGACAGAGGAGACAAAAGATGATGCCACCGAGTCCTCCGTTACCACAGCGATCACTGCAGGCACATCCATTGTCCAGGGAGAGAACCTGTTGGGTGATAAAAGCCCGGCTCCAATGCTGCCTTCAAAGTTGCCACACATTCTAGACAATGGCCACAAGCAGCCAGAGGAGGCAGTAGAGGACACCACCAAGAGTCAAGTGTCCAGGGAAGCGGCCGTTTCCGTCTCCACTGTCCACACTCTGCCAGGGGAGGCAGTAGAGGACACCAACAAGTGTCCAGTTGCCAGGGAAGCAGCCGTTTCTGTGTCCACTGTCCACACGGAGGAGTGTTTGGCTGATAAAAGTCCTCCTGCACCTGCAACACTGCCTCTAATCCTGACCTGCACCCACAACAATGACCACAAACCGCTATGGAAGACAGTTGAGTGCACTACAAAGTGCTCAGTCGACACAGAGGCAACTGTTGCTATTTACACCTGGGATGATAAAAGTCCTCCAGGTCTGCAATGCATTCACAACAACAATGACCACAAGCAGCCAGAGGAGACAGTTGAGGACACCACATAGTGCTCAGTTAACACAGAGGCAAGTGCAGTTGCATCCACTGTCAAGAGAGAGGAACTGATGAGTGATAAAAGCCCTGTCCTAGCACTTCCTCCAAGCCTGGCATGCATCCATGACAAGGACCACAAGCAGCCAGAGCAGAAAGGGAAGGGCACTAGTGAAGAGGTGGATCGCTGCCCTCATGCTCACCAGCTGGTCCCAGATGCTAACTTAACTCTGGCAACCCCTCTGCTCTGCATGGCCACTAAGACGCCTGTTAGAGTGAGAGCCTCCATATGCAGGTCAGAGGATGAGGAACCCAGGCCCTGGACGCTGAAAAAGGCAAAGGTAGGTGTCCTATTTTACACTTCTACTCTACAGGGTTGGGGGTCTGTTCCATTTCAATTCAAAGCATTGAATTAAGTACTTCCTGAATTGACTGGAATTGAAATTGAATTGACCCCAACCCTGCTAATCTATGCTCATAGTATAAAACATCACCCCTTACTAGGGTTAACATTTGTATTACGTTTGGTGTGGACCCAGGAAGAACATCTATGGCTATTACAAAATCGGTTTGGGATACAAATAAACAAGTTACCTCAATTACTGTCCTCTAAATTGTGTGCCCCATGAGGCCATCAATGTATGTTGATCACTCAAATGTGTATTGAATGTGCCACATTGGAACAATATTACATCTAGAGTCAATGTCTTCCTGTTAGGATTATTGGACAGGCATTGACATTGAGAGTGAAGAGAGGAGCGTCAAGGAGGAGGTGAGCCCGAGGGAGGGTTTGAAGAGTGAGGCGGACCGTGCCCATTCCAAGAGCTCCAATGGGACGGTTTCATCAGAGAGAGCAGAGACCATCCTGGGAAGAGTGGGCTTTCTGGCCATGAACCTCAAGCAGAAAGTCACATTTTTAAAGATGGAGGAAAAAGAGAAAAATAAGGAACTGAATAAGAAGTTGAAAGATGATGAGAAAGAGAGAAAGGTCTCTTGCCTCGAGGTTGTCGGGAGAGGTTGTGTTTTCTCTAGCAGGAGATAAGCTGGCTTCTTATATGTTGTTGAGTAAAGCTTAAACCATGTATTTAGATTGTATGTAGGTATTGTAGTCAGGTATCATAGGTAGTTTACTTAGGTAGTTATTGTAGGTTATTGTAGGTAATTATTGTAGGTAAGTATTCTATTCGGTGGACCCCGGCGAAGCACGAGTGCTAGCTAACCCACCACTTGGACCAACAAAGCTAGCTAGCTAGTGGGTAGCTACTGGTAACTTTTAGCAACTGTGGTTAGTTGTTTCCAATGTTATTTCACGCTTAAGAGTACCTGTAATTGAGCCAGCTAGCTACCGACCATTCAGCTGTTCTTCTAACCTCATTATCCGAGGCATTAACGTTAGATGGTTGGTGGCTGCTGTACTTAATTACAGCTACTGATTGCAGCCTGCCACCCAGTTAGCTGGCAAAATATGATTAGACAAATAATAATATTTATTTGAATGATACAGTATGTTACTAAATTGAAATTAAAATGAAATGTTTTTGTAATTATAACATTTTACGAAATGTAAAAAGAAAAGTTTAAAAAATAATAATAATAACAAAAGCAAGGTAAAAAGAAAAGGAAACCGATCCAGATTCCTATTACCAGTGTAAAAACAAAGGGGGGAGGTGTCAATGTAAATAGTCCGGGTGGCCATTTTATTAATTGTTCAGCAGTCTTATGAATTGGGGATAGAAGCTGTTAAGGAGCCTTTTGGACCTAGACTTGGCACTCTGGTACCGCTTGCTGTGCGGTAGCAGAGAGAACAGTCTATGACTTGGGTGACTGGAGTCTTTGTCAATTTTTTGGGCCTCCCTCTTACACCTCCAAGTATATAGGTCCTGGATGGCAGGAAGCTTGGCTCCAGTGATGTACTGGGCCGTACGCACTACCCTCTGTAGCGCCTTACGGTCGGATGCCGAGCAGTTGCCATACCAGGCGGTGATGCAACTGGTCAGGAAGCTCTCGATGGTGCAGCTGTAGAACTTTTTGAGGATATTGGGACCAATGCCAAATCTTTTCAGTCTCCTGAGGTGGAAAAGGCGTTGTCGTGCCCTCTTCACGACTGTCTTGGTGTGTTTGAACCATGATAGTTTGTTGGTGATGTGGACACCAAGGAACTTGAAACTCTCGACCTGCTCCACTACAGCCCCGTTGATGTGAATGGGGCGTGTTCCCAGTCCCTGTCCCTGAAAATCCTCCCCGGAGCATGATGCTGCCACCACCATGCTTCACCGTAGGGATGGTGCCAGGTTTCCTCCAAACGTGATCTCATCCCAGGTAAGAGGGGGAGTGGCAGCAGCAGCAGGTTCTCCCCATGTGAGCTGAGTCCAGTGGACCAGTCCTGTATCCCCCCACCCAGACAGCGACAGTGGTCTAAACCATGGCTAGCTATCCACAATCTGGCTCGACTAAACAAGGTTTACCAAGAGGGAAGGAGGGAGAGGAAGGTAGAGGAAGAGAAAGAGGGAGGAGAGGAAGGAGGAAAGGGAGAAAATGACTGTAAGAAGGACTGTAAGACTGTAAGAAGGAAAGGAGGGAGAAGGCCGAGCAAGAGGAAGAGGAAGAGGTGGAAGATAACAAGGAGAGTTGATCTGTCCATCACTACCATAAGGAGATCTCTTCTGGGGCATCTTGTTCTCTCCTCTTTCCCACAGAGGAGCACCTTTCGCAGGCAGCCCAGAGCAGACTCTCCGCTGACATAAGGCTAGCCCCTGGAGGTTTCACCTTGGATTTATACAGAGAACCCCCCAGTACTCAAACTGCTTTACATTGAGTTCCTGAGTGGCGCAGTGGTCTAAGGCACTGCATCGCAGTGCTAACTGTGCCACTAGATCCTGGTTCGAATCCAGGTTCTGTCGCAGCCGGCCGCGACCGGGAGACTCATGGGCGGCGCACAATTGGCCCAGCGTCGTCCAGGGTAGGGGAGGGAATGGCCGGCAGGGATGTAGCTCAGTTGATAGAGCATGGCGTTTGCAACGCCAGGGTTGTGGGTTCGATTCCCACGGGGGGCCAGTATAAAAAAAATAAAAAAAATATGTATTCACTAACTGTAAGTCGCTCTGGATAAGAGCGTCTGCTAAATGACTTAAATGTAAATGTAAACATTGTAGAGGGTGATCTAATCTCATTGGAGGCGACCCAATGACCCAGAAATGCTCCATGGACAGACTTCCTCCCTGCTCCCCGTCTCGCTGGCAGGGGGCTCGTAGGAACACTCTCCCTTCCTTGACTCCAGCAACACCCCTTCTTCACCTGCCCCCCTTATCATGTTATGAGTCTCACCTACAGGTCCCGCCCCCTGGCCTACCTGTTGCAGGTGTAAGTATGGTGTGTCGGACACAGCTGCCCTCCACCACCTCCCCCTCCTCCCCCTCCTCCCCCTCCTTCCCTCTTTCTCCCACTCCCCCCATCTCTCGCGCTCTCTCCTCCTCCCCCTCTCTTCCCTTTAAAGCAATAGTTTAAACCTACACACTTCCTTAAACCTAAAATAAGTAAAGAAGTAATTTTGTGTGGAAGTCAAACATTTGTTCAGAACGACAAAATCGAGACCTTTACATAGCCCATCTCTCATTGTCTATAGGAGTGATGTACACTGGTCAAATTGCCCAAATGTTAATTTAGACATTCACAAATTTTACAGATTTTGACTCTCACTAATGTCATGAAATGTTTGGCAAAGTAGTAAAGAAGGTTGTATTATACTTTTCTTGTGTACTAGATCATATGGTTTGGAAAGTGTTTTTTTTCTCAGACATAAATGAACAATTCCAGGTGAAAGCTAAAGGTCGTAGCTTCCTGGGGGGAGGGACACCACTACATTAATAAAATATTTCCCTCTTGCTAGATTGATGACTAAAGCCCTAGTGAAACAGTGCAAAATGGTTGTCAGCTCAACTGGTTAAATACAAGACCTGTTCATTGTGAAATGTATGTGTTCAAGTCTAATAATTTTGCTCTATATATTTTCTACTCTGTATGTAATTTTATCTGTTTAAGCTGTTTGGATTGTTAATTGATATAACACAGGGCACCATTGAAAAAAAGACACTGGTCTCAATTGGGATTCCCTGTAAAAATAAAGAGGAATATGATAGAGGGAATATGATAGCGAGTATTATGATGGAGTGGAATATGATGGAGAGAAATATAATAGAGAGAATATGATGGAGGGAATATGATAGAGGAATTTGATGGAGGGGAATATGATAGAGAATGAATGGAGGAATGTGTGACGCTCTTGAGCAACAAAGGTTGTCTGTTTGGTTATATCAACTGGAAAGACACGGATAAGAAAATGTTCAAACATAATTTTAAACAATACTTTTCTATAGTCAGCTGATATTGATTTCTTTATTTAATTATTTATTAAACTTAAATGCTAAACATCAATGACACCTACTCTTCAATTACATTTTTTGGGCCTATATAATTACACATCCAGCTAATTTTATCCCTCTATGAGCATGCGTACCGTAAAGATACCGTAAGGATCACTCGACTGCAACAGCTCTCGTTGATTTAATCGATCAATGGCTCAGATCACTTGACCAAGATAAACTTGTGGATGAGCTGCTTCTTGATTTTAGTGCTGCAGTTGACCTTGTTGATCATATGGCTAATAGCTGAGGCCATTGAAGAGAGATGTTTTCTTGAACCCTCATTTCTTTTTTGGAACTTTGTTACTGAGGTGACATAGACTATGGAAGACTTGTTTTACAGTAGTAAGGTAGCCTATGTATTTCATTGATGATGATGATGATGATGATGAAAAATATTGGCATTAGTGGTAGGCTGAGATCGAACAAACAACCTAAGTAAGCCTGGCTGCTATTTATGATATCTAAAACATATAGACTTTTAATTAGGCAAAACACATGTCGTTTGAATGGTCAACCATTTTACATGAGTTACAGCATTTTATTTTAATAAAAAATTAGGTTATATGGATTCATTGTATATATTAGGTATGACTGTGCTGCATAGGTACAAAAAATCTAAAATAAATAAACTAAATTGTGCCAGCATTTGATAACACATGAAAGCTGCTGTGGGTAACCATGGCAATGGGGACTCCATTGTGACATCACAAGATTCCGATTCTGGAAGGTTACCTGTTGCACAGAC
Source organism: Coregonus lavaretus (assembly GCF_964263955.1). Taxonomy (NCBI): domain Eukaryota; kingdom Metazoa; phylum Chordata; class Actinopteri; order Salmoniformes; family Salmonidae; genus Coregonus; species Coregonus lavaretus. Next base: position 12,128,567 of record NC_140025.1, read on the forward strand.
AAACTGAACAGTGCAAAGAGACTGATTCAACTAACCACTGACAAATTATTAATGTCCTATTTCATTAGTGAGAGAACACACTGCTTACTTCAGAGGTAGGTTGTAATATAACTTATTGTGAATGTGTTTCAGTAGTATAACTTATTTTCAAATTACTTGTGTATGAATGTGACATTTTAAGTAGACCTAACATGACTAGTGAAACTGTTGAAGAGAGATAGTTTGCTTGAGTCCTCTTTTTGTGAGAAAATGCTTCATCCTGACACCTGAGATGTCATGTTACAATTGTAGTGAGCCAGCCTAATGGCTAATGCATTCTATTGATGACAGAAAAAAAACCTCTCTCTGTGTTAATCACCAACATATGTTGTAATCAATTATCTCAATAAATATGTACCAAAAGAGTAGGTTGTGTAAAAAAACAAGTACGCCTACCTAATTTGTAGCTGATTCATTTCTAATAAGAATAATATGTTCTTAATTGAATGGACATCCATTTCAAATGGTTGAATTGATAGACCTCTTTAAATTGAGGTGCACTCAAGGGCACTCAAAGAGAAGACTGGCATTTTTACCTCCTTGGTTTTTAAAATAGATGAAACTGTACAAGTTAGGTCCTGCATGGATATAGAGTCATTTTCTACCCAAAACACAGTGTTTTCAATGATATGATGGCAGTGATTAGTGTGGTTTGTGAGAACCAGGCCCAATATGGAGTAGAGCTACATGAGGGGTTGAATAAGGCTCAATAGTAAGGTACAGAAAGACCCTGAAGTTTGCTTTTTAAAGTCTGTGTTGTGCTTTTTCATCTGCCATGGCAACGCCTTGCATCACAATGATGATGTCATGAAGGATATTGTTCACGAAATGATAAGAACAGCCAAAATCGATTCATTTGAACTTGGTCGCTTTTCCAGTAGCCAACTTTTTACTAGTAATTCAGATAGGCCTATTGCCTAAACATATCTGGATCAGGATTCTCACTTGATTAATTGTAAGTAGCTGGGAAGAAAACGTGTGCACATTGTAAAGAGATGCATTATTATTTGGTTAGCAACACCCACTTACTACAACGTTGTGTATTTTCCAGAGTTATTGTTAGCTAAGAGGAAGACATGGAGGGTTCAACGCTGACACAGAGGAGGGGTGAGTGTCGGTTGGAGGAAAGGGCGATCTAGACAGACTACGTGATGGAGCTGGGAGCCAGGTTGGCTCTGGTTTTGCAGATCCAGAAGGATCAGGAGAAGAAGATGAAGAGGATTTGGTTCAAGACGAGGAAAATGCCAAGACTGATTGAGGAGGTAACAAGACCAACTTTGACAAAGTCGACAAGAGTTCTGTTTAACAATATTAATTAAAGCAAATATAAGTTATTGTAAGGGCAAAATGTTCCATATGCCATGGAATGTAAGCTAACAATGTTTTGTCCTTATTTCTTTTTGTATTAGGCTACACCATGGCAATGCTTATAACTGTTCTTGTCTAAATGTGTTGTATCGTGTCTGTCTGTTTCAGTGAATTTATGTCCTCAGTTCTTATGGTTGTCTGGTCATAAAAAATAAACAACCGTTCTATCATAGACGCTCATATCAGGATTATGTGGTTGTCTCACCTAGCTACCTTAAGTTGAATGCACTAACTAACTATAAGTCGTTCTGGATAAAAGCGTCTGATAAATGGCTAAAATGTCAAATGTTATGCTGGGTGTGGGGCATGTATTTTTACACTTAGCTGGCCCATTGGCTAGGGGACCAAGGGTTGGGACAGACTGGTGCAGAGCATCTTAGAGGACACTATATATATATATATATATATATATATATATATATATATATATATATATATATATATATATATATATATATATATATATATATATATATATATATATGTATATATATATATATATGTATATATATATATATATGTGATGTATAAGTAAGTAGTGCTGACTCATACAGTATGTATGTATGTACTGAATGTGATCACTTTCATCATGTCTGTTTCTTTTCTCACGCAGAATGTGTGAGATGTGAGCAACTGTCCTCTCACTGAGTTCATGGCTCCCTGTATTGACTCCCTCCCACCACTGGCTTTCACTAATCAGAGGCCTATACCTACCATGTTGCATCCCCCCTCTCCATTTGCCATACGCGCTCAGGATGCACAGCGGTTCATTGTATTTTCATACTTTGTCCCTGAAACCTGCCAGTCTGCTGAATGCCCAGTTGCCACAGAGGCCACTGCAGATGTATCTACAGGTATACGAGAGGACCTATGGACAGATATACATCTTTCCTCAATGCTGCATCGATACCTGCCACACTTCTTTGACGAAGACTCCATGCAGCCACATCAGGCAGTAGAGGGCACCACTGAGGTCTCAGTTGCTCCAGTGGCAATATCTAATGTTGAGGAAGAGGACAGATTCTATCATTACTCCCTCCCACCCCTGGCTCAGCGGTTCATTGGCAATTCATTCAATTTCCTCGAAACCTTTAAGCCTGCTGTTTCAGCCACAGAGTGCCCAGTTGCCACAGCGACCACTGCTACCACAGCCACTGTCAAGGGAGAGAATCGATGGGCAGCTAGAAGTCTTCCTTCAGTGCTGCCTTCATGCCTGCCAACAGTCTTTGACGATGACTTCATGCCATCAGAGCAGACAGTAGAGGATACCTATGAGGTCTCAGTTGCTACAGAGACCACTGCAGGCACAGCTACTGTTGATTTTGGAGTGTACAGATCAGCAGCTAAATGCCCGGTCCCAATGCTGCCTCCAAGTCTGCCACTTGTCTTTGAAGTTGACTACAAACTGCCAGGGGAGGCAGTAGAGGACACCACCAAGTGTCCAGTTATCAGTGAAACAAACAATGATGTGTCCACTCACCTCAAAGAGGACATGGCAGCTGATCAAAGCCCTCCTGACCCTGCAGCACTGCCTCCAAGCTCGCCATGTATCCGAGACTCTGACCACAAACTGACAGAGGAGACAAAAGAGGATGCCACCGAGTCCTCCGTTACCACAGCGATCACTGCAGGCACATCCATTGTCCAGGGAGAGAACCTGTTGGGTGATAAAAGCCCGGCTCCAATGCTGCCTTCAAAGTTGCCACACATTCTAGACAATGGCCACAAGCAGCCAGAGGAGGCAGTAGAGGACACCGACAAGTGTCCAGTTGCCAGGGAAGCAGCCGTTTCCGTCTCCACTGTCCACACTCTGCCAGGGGAGGCAGTAGAGGACACCAACAAGTGTCCAGTTGCCAGGGAAGCAGCCGTTTCTGTGTCCACTGTCCACACGGAGGAGTGTTTGGCTGAAAAAAGTCCTCCTGCACCTGCAACACTGCCTCTAATCCTGACCTGCACCCACAACAATGACCACAAACCGCTATGGAAGACAGTTGAGTGCACTACAAAGTGCTCAGTCGACACAGAGGCAACTGTTGCTATTTACACCTGGGATGATAAAAGTCCTCCAGGTCTGCAATGCATTCACAACAACAATGACCACAAGCAGCCAGAGGAGACAGTTGAGGACACCACATAGTGCTCAGTTAACACAGAGGCAAGTGCAGTTGCATCCACTGTCAAGAGAGAGGAACTGATGAGTGATAAAAGCCCTGTCCTAGCACTTCCTCCAAGCCTGGCATGCATCCATGACAAGGACCACAAGCAGCCAGAGCAGAAAGGGAAGGGCACTAGTGAAGAGGTGGATCGCTGCCCTCATGCTCACCAGCTGGTCCCAGATGCTAACTTAACTCTGGCAACCCCTCTGCTCTGCATGGCCACTAAGACGCCTGTTAGAGTGAGAGCCTCCATATGCAGGTCAGAGGATGAGGAACCCAGGCCCTGGACGCTGAAAAAGGCAAAGGTAGGTGTCCTATTTTACACTTCTACTCTACAGGGTTGGGGGTCTGTTCCATTTCAATTCAAAGCATTGAATTAAGTACTTCCTGAATTGACTTGAATTGAAATTGAATTGACCCCAACCCTGCTAATCTATGCTCATAGTATAAAACATCACCCCTTACTAGGGTTAACATTTGTATTACGTTTGGTGTGGACCCAGGAAGAACATCTATGGCTATTACAAAATCGGTTTGGGATACAAATAAACAAGTTACCTCAATTACTGTCCTCTAAATTGTGTGCCCCATGAGGCCATCAATGTATGTTGATCACTCAAATGTGTATTGAATATGCCACATTGGAACAATATTACATCTAGAGTCAATGTCTTCCTGTTAGGATTATTGGACAGGCATTGACATTGAGAGTGAAGAGAGGAGCGTCAAGGAGGAGGTGAGCCCGAGGGAGGGTTTGAAGAGTGAGGCGGATTGTGCCCATTCCAAGAGCTCCAATGGGACGGTTTCATCAGAGAGAGCAGAGACCATCCTGGGAAGAGTGGGCTTTCTGGCCATGAACCTCAAGCAGAAAGTCACATTTTTAAAGATGGAGGAAAAAGAGAAAAATAAGGAACTGAATAAGAAGTTGAAAGATGACGAGAAAGAGAGAAAGGTCTCTTGCCTCGAGGTTGTCGGGAGAGGTTGTGTTTTCTCTAGCAGGAGATAAGCTGGCTTCTTATATGTTGTTGAGTAAAGCTTAAACCATGTATTTAGATTGTATGTAGGTATTGTAGTCAGGTATTATAGGTAGTTTACTTAGGTAGTTATTGTAGGTTATTGTAGGTAATTATTGTAGGTAAGTATTCTATTCGGTGGACCCCGGCGAAGCACGAGTGCTAGCTAACCCACCACTTGGACCAACAAAGCTAGCTAGCTAGTGGGTAGCTACTGGTAACTTTTAGCAACTGTGGTTAGTTGTTTCCAATGTTATTTCACGCTTAAGAGTACCTGTAATTGAGCCAGCTAGCTACCGACCATTCAGCTGTTCTTCTAACCTCATTATCCGAGGCATTAACGTTAGATGGTTGGTGGCTGCTGTACTTAATTACAGCTACTGATTGCAGCCTGCCACCCAGTTAGCTGGCAAAATATGATTAGACAAATAATAATATTTATTTGAATGATACAGTATGTTACTAAATTGAAATTAAAATGAAATGTTTTTGTAATTATAACATTTTACGAAATGTAAAAATAAAAGTTTAAAAAATAATAATAATAACAAAAGCAAGGTAAAAAGAAAAGGAAACCGATCCAGATTCCTATTACCAGTGTAAAAACAAATGGGGGAAGGTGTCAATGTAAATAGTCCGGGTGGCCATTTGATTAATTGTTCAGCAGTCTTATGAATTGGGGATAGAAGCTGTTAAGGAGCCTTTTGGACCTAGACTTGGCACTCTGGTACCGCTTGCTGTGCGGTAGCAGAGAGAACAGTCTATGACTTGGGTGACTGGAGTCTTTGTCAATTTTTTGGGCCTCCATCTTACACCTCCAAGTATATAGGTCCTGGATGGCAGGAAGCTTGGCTCCAGTGATGTACTGGGCCGTACGCACTACCCTCTGTAGCGCCTTACGGTCGGATGCCGAGCAGTTGCCATACCAGGCGGTGATGCAACTGGTCAGGAAGCTCTCGATGGTGCAGCTGTAGAACTTTTTGAGGATCTTGGGACCAATGCCAAATCTTTTCAGTCTCCTGAGGTGGAAAAGGCGTTGTCGTGCCCTCTTCACGACTGTCTTGGTGTGTTTGAACCATGATAGTTTGTTGGTGATGTGGACACCAAGGAACTTGAAACTCTCGACCTGCTCCACTACAGCCCCGTCGATGTGAATGGGGCGTGTTCCCAGTCCCTGTCCCTGAAAATCCTCCCCGGAGCATGATGCTGCCACCACCATGCTTCACCGTAGGGATGGTGCCAGGTTTCCTCCAAACGTGATCTCATCCCAGGTAAGAGGGGGAGTGGCAGCAGCAGCAGGTTCTCCCCATGTGAGCTGAGTCCAGTGGACCAGTCCTGTATCCCCCCACCCAGACAGCGACAGTGGTCTAAACCATGGCTAGCTATCCACAATCTGGCTCGACTAAACAAGGTTTACCAAGAGGGAAGGAGGGAGAGGAAGGTAGAGGAAGAGAAAGAGGGAGGAGAGGAAGGAGGAAAGGGAGAAAATGACTGTAAGAAGGACTGTAAGACTGTAAGAAGGAAAGGAAGGAGAAGGCCGAGCAAGAGGAAGAGGAAGAGGTGGAAGATAACAAGGAGAGTTGATCTGTCCATCACTACCATAAGGAGATCTCTTCTGGGGCCTCTTGTTCTCTCCTCTTTCCCACAGAGGAGCACCTTTTGCAGGCAGCCCAGAGCAGACTCTCCGCTGAGAGAAGGCTAGCGCCTGGAGGTTTCACCTTGGATTTATACAGAGAACCCCCCAGTACTCAAACTGCTTTACATTGTAGAGGGTGATCTAATCTCATTGGAGGCGACCCAATGACCCAGAAATGCTCCATGGACAGACTTCCTCCCTGCTCCCCGTCTCGCTGGCAGGGGGCTCGTAGGAACACCCTCCCTTCCTTGACTCCAGCAACACCCCTTCTTCACCTGCCCCCCTTATCATGTTATGAGTCTCACCTACAGGTCCCGCCCCCTGGCCTACCTGTTGCAGGTGTAAGTATGGTGTGTCGGACACAGCTGCCCTCCACCTCCTCCCCCTCCTCCCCCTCCTCCCCCTCCTTCCCTCTTTCTCCCACTCCCCCCCATCTCTCGCGCTCTCTCCTCCTCCCCCTCTCTTCCCTTTAAAGCAATAGTTTAAACCTACACACTTCCTTAAACCTAAAATAAGTCAAGAAGTAATTTTGTGTGGAAGTCAAACATTTGTTCAGAACGACAAAATCGAGACCTTTACATAGCCCATCTCTCATTGTCTATAGGAGTGATGTACACTGGTCAAATTGCCCAAATGTTAATTTAGACATTCACAAATTTTACAGATTTTGACTCTCACTAATGTCATGAAATGTTTGGCAAAGTAGTAAAGAAGGTTGTATTATACTTTTCTTGTGTACTAGATCATATGGTTTGGAAAGTGTTTTTTTTCTCAGACATAAATGAACAATTCCAGGTGAAAGCTAAAGGTCGTAGCTTCCTGGGGGGAGGGACACCACTACATTAATAAAATATTTCCCTCTTGCTAGATTGATGACTAAAGCCCTAGTGAAACAGTGCAAAATGGTTGTCAGCTCAACTGGTTAAATACAAGACCTGTTCATTGTGAAATGTATGTGTTCAAGTCTAATAATTTTGCTCTATATATTTTCTACTCTGTATGTAATTTGATCTGTTTAAGCTGTTTGGATTGTTAATTGATATAACACAGGGCACCATTGAAAAAGAGACACTGGTCTCAATTGGGATTCCCTGTAAAAATAAAGAGGAATATGATAGAGGGAATATGATAGCGAGTATTATGATGGAGTGGAATATGATGGAGAGAAATATAATAGAGAGAATATGATGGAGGGAATATGATAGAGGAATTTGATGGAGGGGAATATGATAGAGAATGAATGGAGGAATGTGTGACGCTCTTGAGCAACAAAGGTTGTCTGTTAGGTTATATCAACTGGAAGGACACGGATAAGAAAATGTTCAAACATAATTTTAAACAATACTTTTCTATAGTCAGCTGATATTGATTTCTTTATTTAATTATTTATTAAACTTAAATGCTAAACATCAATGACACCTACTCTTCAATTACATTTTTTGGGCCTATATAATTACACATCCAGCTAATTTTATCCCTCTATGAGCATGCGTACCGTAAAGATACCGTAAGGATCACTCGACTGCAACAGCTCTCGTTGATTTAATCGATCAATGGCTCAGATCACTTGACCAAGATAAACTTGTGGATGAGCTGCTTCTTGATTTTAGTGCTGCAGTTGACCTTGTTGATCATATGGCTAATAGCTGAGGCCATTGAAGAGAGATGTTTTCTTGAACCCTCATTTCTTTTTTGGAACTTTGTTACTGAGGTGACATAGACTATGGAAGACTTGTTTTACTGTAGTAAGGTAGCCTATGTATTTCATTGATGATGATGATGATGATGATGAAAAATATTGGCATTAGTGGTAGGCTGAGATCGAACAAACAACCTAAGTAAGCCTGGCTGCTATTTATGATATCTAAAACATATAGACTTTTAATTAGGCAAAACACATGTCGTTTGAATGGTCAACCATTTTACATGAGTTACAGCATTTTATTTTAATAAAAAATTAGGTTATATGGATTCATTGTATATATTAGGTATGACTGTGCTGCATAGGTACAAAAAATCTAAAATAAATAAACTAAATTGTGCCAGCATTTGATAACACATGAAAGCTGCTGTGGGTAACCATGGCAATGGGGACTCCATTGTGACATCACAAGATTCCGATTCTGGAAGGTTACCTGTTGCACAGACAAACTGAACAGTGCAAAGAGACTGATTCAACTAACCACTGACAAATTATTAATGTCCTATTTCATTAGTGAGAGAACACACTGCTTACTTCAGAGGTAGGTTGTAATATAACTTATTGTGAATGTGTTTCAGTAGTATAACTTATTTTCAAATTACTTGTGAATGAATGTGACATTTTAAGTAGACCTAACATGACTAGTGAAACTGTTGAAGAGAGATAGTTTGCTTGAGTCCTCTTTTTGTGAGAAAATGCTTCATCCTGACACCTGAGATGTCATGTTACAATTGTAGTGAGCCAGCCTAATGGCTAATGCATTCTATTGATGACAGAAAAAAAACCTCTCTCTGTGTTAATCACCAACATATGTTGTAATCAATTATCTCAATAAATATGTACCAAAAGAGTAGGTTGTGTAAAAAAACAAGTACGCCTACCTAATTTGTAGCTGATTCATTTCTAATAAGAATAATATGTTCTTAATTGAATGGACATCCATTTCAAATGGTTGAATTGATAGACCTCTTTAAATTGAGGTGCACTCAAGGGCACTCAAAGAGAAGACTGGCATTTTTACCTCCTTGGTTTTTAAAATAGATGAAACTGTACAAGTTAGGTCCTGCATGGATATAGAGTCATTTTCTACCCAAAACACAGTGTTTTCAATGATATGATGGAAGTGATTAGTGTGGTTTGTGAGAACCAGGCCCAATATGGAGTAGAGCTACATGAGGGGTTGAATAAGGCTGTCACGGTCGTCGTTAATAGAGGAAGCGGACCAAAGCGCAGCGTGTCCAAGAAACATGACTTTATTGAAATAACGTAACCAAACAAAAGACGACTCAATGAAGTCCAACAGTAACACTGACTGAAAAGGAACAAAAACCCACAAACCAAGGAGAAACCACACAGTTTAAATATGGCTCCCAATCAGAGATAACGAGCCGACAGCTGACACTCGTTACCTCCGATTGGGAGTCATATGACTAATCAAGAACAATCACCAAACATAGAAATGAACAACTAGAATACCCAACATAGAAATACACCCAAACAATGAAAATGAACAACCCTGGCTCAATAAACAAAGTCCATGGAGCCAGAGTGTCACAGTACCCCCCCCTAAAGGTGCGAACTCCGGGCGCACCAGCATACAGTCTAGGGGAGGGTCTGGGTGGGCGTCTGTCCATGGTGGCGGCTCTGGCCCAGGTCGTGGTCCCCACCCCACCTTAGTCACTATCCGCTTCCGTAGCCCCCTCCACCTGACCACCCCCCAACTAAACCCCACTGGATTAAGGGGCGGCACCGGACTAAGGGGCAGCACCGGACTAAGGGGCAGCACCGGACTAAGGGACAGTACCTGACTAAGGGGCAGCACCGGCCTGAGGGGCAGCACCGGACTGAATGGCGGATCCTGGCTGGCTGGCTCTGGCGGATCCTGGCTGGACGGCTCTGGCGGATCCTGGCTGGCGGAAGGCTCTGGCTGATCCTGTCTGGCAGAAGGCTCTGGCTGATCCTGTCTGGCGGAAGGCTCTGGCTGATCCTGTCTGGCGGAAGGCTCTGGCTGATCCTGTCTGGCGGAAGGCTCTGGCTGATCCTGTCTGGCGGAAGGCTCTGGCTGATCCTGTCTGGCGGAAGGCTCTGGCTGATCCTGTCTGGCGGAAGGCTCTGGCTGATCCTGTCTGGCGGAAGGCTCTGGCTGATCCTGTCTGGCGGAAGGCTCTGGCTGCTCCTGTCTGGCGGAGAGCTCTAGCGGCTCCGGTCTGGCGGACGGCTCTGAAGGCTCATGGCAGACGGGCGGCTTTGCAGGCTCAGTACAGACGGGCAGTTCCTGCGGCGCTTGGCAGACGGACAGTTCAGACGGCGTTGGGCAGACGGGCAGTTCAGGCGCCGTTGGGCAGACGGACAGTTCAGACGGCGTTGGGCAGACGGACAGTTCAGGCCCCGTTGGGCAGACGGCAGACTCTGGCCGTCTGAGGCGCATCGTAGGCCTGGTGCGTGGTGCCGGAACAGGAGGTACCGGGCTGAGGACACGCATCTCAGGGCTAGTGCGGGGAGAAGCAACAGGGCATGCTGGACCCTGGGGACGCACCGTAGGCCTGATGCGTGGTGCCGGAACTGGAGGTACCGGGCTGAGGACACGCATCTCAGGGCTAGTGCGGGAAGCAGCAACAGGGCATGCTTGGCCCTGGGGACACACAGGAGGCTTGGTGCGTGGTGTCTGCACTGGTGGTAAAGGGCTGGAGCGAGGAGGTGGTACCGGAAATACCGGACCGTGCAGGCGTACTGGCTCCCTTGAGCACTGAGCCTGCCCAACCTTCCCTGGGTTGATGCTCCCCGTCGCCCGACCAGTACGGGGAGGTGTAATAACCCGCACCGGCCTATGTGGGCGAACCGGGAACACCATGCGCAAGGCTGGTGCCATGTACGCCGGCCCGAGGAGACGCACTGGTGACCAGCTGCGTGGGACCGGCTTCATGACATCCGGCTCAACACTCAATCTAGCCCGGCCGATACGTGGAGCTGAACTGTACCGAACCGGGCTATGCCTGCGTACAGGAGACACCATGCGCTCAACTGCGTAACACGGTGTCTGCCCGTACTCTCGCTCTCCACGGTCAGTCCAGGGAGTAGGCGCAGGTCTCCTACCTGACTTCGCCACACTCCCTCTTAGCCCCCCCCCAAGAAATTCTTGGGTAGTACCCACAGGCTTCCAGTCTTGCCTCCGTGCTGCCTCCTCATATCGCCGCCTCTCGGCTTTAGCTGCCTCCAGCTCTTCACGAGGACGGCGATATTCTCCCGGTTGTGCCCAAGGCCCCTTACCATCCAGAATCTCCTCCCATGTCCATGAATCCTTTATGGGTGGATATAAATCCTGTGTAGGTGGATCCTGTTGCCGCTTGACACGCCGCTTGGTCCTTTTATGGTGGGTTTTTCTGTCACGGTCGTCGTTAATAGAGGAAGCGGACCAAAGCGCAGCGTGTCCAAGAAACATGACTTTATTGAAATAACGTAACCAAACAAAAGACGACTCAATGAAGTCCAACAGTAACACTGACTGAAAAGGAACAAAAACCCACAAACCAAGGAGAAACCACACAGTTTAAATATGGCTCCCAATCAGAGATAACGAGCCGACAGCTGACACTCGTTACCTCCGATTGGGAGTCATATGACTAATCAAGAACAATCACCAAACATAGAAATGAACAACTAGAATACCCAACATAGAAATACACCCAAACAATGAAAATGAACAACCCTGGCTCAATAAACAAAGTCCATGGAGCCAGAGTGTCACAAAGGCTCAATAGTAAGGTACAGAAAGACCCTGAAGTTTGCTTTTTAAAGTCTGTGTTGTGCTTTTTCATCTGCCATGGCAACGCCTTGCATCACAATGATGATGTCATGAAGGATATTGTTCACGAAATGATAAGAACAGCCAAAATCGATTCATTTGAACTTGGTCGCTTTTCCAGTAGCCAACTTTTTACTAGTAATTCAGATAGGCCTATTGCCTAAACATATCTGGATCAGGATTCTCACTTGATTAATTGTAAGTAGCTGGGAAGAAAACGTGTGCACATTGTAAAGAGATGCATTATTATTTGGTTAGCAACACCCACTTACTACAACGTTGTGTATTTTCCAGAGTTATTGTTAGCTAAGAGGAAGACATGGAGGGTTCAACGCTGACACAGAGGAGGGGTGAGTGTCGGTTGGAGGAAAGGGCGATCTAGACAGACTACGTGATGGAGCTGGGAGCCAGGTTGGCTCTGGTTTTGCAGATCCAGAAGGATCAGGAGAAGAAGATGAAGAGGATTTGGTTCAAGACGAGGAAAATGCCAAGACTGATTGAGGAGGTAACAAGACCAACTTTGACAAAGTCGACAAGAGTTCTGTTTAACAATATTAATTAAAGCAAATATAAGTTATTGTAAGGGCAAAATGTTCCATATGCCATGGAATGTAAGCTAACAATGTTTTGTCCTTATTTCTTTTTGTATTAGGCTACACCATGGCAATGCTTATAACTGTTCTTGTCTAAATGTGTTGTATCGTGTCTGTCTGTTTCAGTGAATTTATGTCCTCAGTTCTTATGGTTGTCTGGTCATAAAAAATAAACAACCGTTCTATCATAGACGCTCATATCAGGATTATGTGGTTGTCTCACCTAGCTACCTTAAGTTGAATGCACTAACTAACTATAAGTCGTTCTGGATAAAAGCGTCTGATAAATGGCTAAAATGTCAAATGTTATGCTGGGTGTGGGGCATGTATTTTTACACTTAGCTGGCCCATTGGCTAGGGGACCAAGGGTTGGGACAGACTGGTGCAGAGCATCTTAGAGGACACTATATATATATATATATATATATATATATATATATATATATATATGTGATGTATAAGTAAGTAGTGCTGACTCATACAGTATGTATGTATGTATGTACTGAATGTGATCACTTTCATCATGTCTGTTTCTTTTCTCACGCAGAATGTGTGAGATGTGAGCAACTGTCCTCTCACTGAGTTCATGGCTCCCTGTATTGACTCCCTCCCACCACTGGCTTTCACCAATCAGAGGCCTATACCTACCATGTTGCATCCCCCCTCTCCATTTGCCATACACGCTCAGGATGCACAGCGGTTCATTGTATTTTCATACTTTGTCCCTGAAACCTGCCAGTCTGCTGAATGCCCAGTTGCCACAGAGGCCACTGCAGATGTATCTACAGGTATACGAGAGGACCTATGGACAGATATACATCTTTCCTCAATGCTGCATCGATACCTGCCACACTTCTTTGACGAAGACTCCATGCAGCCACATCAGGCAGTAGAGGGCACCACTGAGGTCTCAGTTGCTCCAGTGGCAATATCTAATGTTGAGGAAGAGGACAGATTCTATCATTACTCCCTCCCACCCCTGGTTCAGCGGTTCATTGGCAATTCATTCAATTTCCTCGAAACCTCTAAGCCTGCTGTTTCAGCCACAGAGTGCCCAGTTGCCACAGCGACCACTGCTACCACAGCCACTGTCAAGGGAGAGAATCGATGGGCAACTAGAAGTCTTCCTTCAGTGCTGCCTACATGCCTGCCAACAGTCTTTGACGATGACTTCATGCCATCAGAGCAGACAGTAGAGGATACCTATGAGGTCTCAGTTGCTACAGAGACCACTGCAGGCACAGCTACTGTTGATTTTGGAGTGTACAGATCAGCAGCTAAATGCCCGGTCCCAATGCTGCCTCCAAGTCTGCCACTTGTCTTTGAAGTTGACTACAAACTGCCAGGGGAGGCAGTAGAGGACACCACCAAGTGTCCAGTTATCAGTGAAACAAACAATGATGTGTCCACTCACCTCAAAGAGGACATGGCAGCTGATCAAAGCCCTCCTGACCCTGCAGCACTGCCTCCAAGCTCGCCATGTATCCGAGACTGACCACAAACTGACAGAGGAGACAAAAGAGGATGCCACCGAGTCCTCCGTTACCACAGCGATCACTGCAGGCACATCCATTGTCCAGGGAGAGAACCTGTTGGGTGATAAAAGCCCGGCTCCAATGCTGCCTTCAAAGTTGCCACACATTCTAGACAATGGCCACAAGCAGCCAGAGGAGGCAGTAGAGGACACCACCAAGAGTCAAGTGTCCAGGGAAGCGGCCGTTTCCGTCTCCACTGTCCACACTCTGCCAGGGGAGGCAGTAGAGGACACCAACAAGTGTCCAGTTGCCAGGGAAGCAGCCGTTTCTGTGTCCACTGTCCACACGGAGGAGTGTTTGGCTGATAAAAGTCCTCCTGCACCTGCAACACTGCCTCTAATCCTGACCTGCACCCACAACAATGACCACAAACCGCTATGGAAGACAGTTGAGTGCACTACAAAGTGCTCAGTCGACACAGAGGCAACTGTTGCTATTTACACCTGGGATGATAAAAGTCCTCCAGGTCTGCAATGCATTCACAACAACAATGACCACAAGCAGCCAGAGGAGACAGTTGAGGACACCACATAGTGCTCAGTTAACACAGAGGCAAGTGCAGTTGCATCCACTGTCAAGAGAGAGGAACTGATGAGTGATAAAAGCCCTGTCCTAGCACTTCCTCCAAGCCTGGCATGCATCCATGACAAGGACCACAAGCAGCCAGAGCAGAAAGGGAAGGGCACTAGTGAAGAGGTGGATCGCTGCCCTCATGCTCACCAGCTGGTCCCAGATGCTAACTTAACTCTGGCAACCCCTCTGCTCTGCATGGCCACTAAGACGCCTGTTAGAGTGAGAGCCTCCATATGCAGGTCAGAGGATGAGGAACCCAGGCCCTGGACGCTGAAAAAGGCAAAGGTAGGTGTCCTATTTTACACTTCTACTCTACAGGGTTGGGGGTCTGTTCCATTTCAATTCAAAGCATTGAATTAAGTACTTCCTGAATTGACTGGAATTGAAATTGAATTGACCCCAACCCTGCTAATCTATGCTCATAGTATAAAACATCACCCCTTACTAGGGTTAACATTTGTATTACGTTTGGTGTGGACCCAGGAAGAACATCTATGGCTATTACAAAATCGGTTTGGGATACAAATAAACAAGTTACCTCAATTACTGTCCTCTAAATTGTGTGCCCCATGAGGCCATCAATGTATTGATCACTCAAATGTGTATTGAATGTGCCACATTGGAACAATATTACATCTAGAGTCAATGTCTTCCTGTTAGGATTATTGGACAGGCATTGACATTGAGAGTGAAGAGAGGAGCGTCAAGGAGGAGGTGAGCCCGAGGGAGGGTTTGAAGAGTGAGGCGGACCGTGCCCATTCCAAGAGCTCCAATGGGACGGTTTCATCAGAGAGAGCAGAGACCATCCTGGGAAGAGTGGGCTTTCTGGCCATGAACCTCAAGCAGAAAGTCACATTTTTAAAGATGGAGGAAAAATAAGGAACTGAATAAGAAGTTGAAAGATGACGAGAAAGAGAGAAAGGTCTCTTGCCTCGAGGTTGTCGGGAGAGGTTGTGTTTTCTCTAGCAGGAGATAAGCTGGCTTCTTATATGTTGTTGAGTAAAGCTTAAACCATGTATTTAGATTGTATGTAGGTATTGTAGTCAGGTATTATAGGTAGTTTACTGAGGTAGTTATTGTAGGTTATTTTAGGTAGTTTACTTAGGTAGTTATTGTAGGTTATTTTAGGTAATTATTGTAGGTAAGTATTCTATTCGGTGGACCCCGGCGAAGCACGAGTGCTAGCTAACCCACCACTTGGACCAACAAAGCTAGCTAGCTAGTGGGTAGCTACTGGTAACTTTTAGCAACTGTGGTTAGTTGTTTCCAATGTTATTTCACGCTTAAGAGTACCTGTAATTGAGCCAGCTAGCTACCGACCATTCAGCTGTTCTTCTAACCTCATTATCCGAGGCATTAACGTTAGATGGTTGGTGGCTGCTGTACTTAATTACAGCTACTGATTGCAGCCTGCCACCCAGTTAGCTGGCAAAATATGATTAGACAAATAATAATATTTATTTGAATGATACAGTATGTTACTAAATTGAAATTAAAATGAAATGTTTTTGTAATTATAACATTTTACGAAATGTAAAAAGAAAACTTAAAAAAAAAATAATAATAACAAAAGCAAGGTAAAAAGAAAAGGAAACCGATCCAGATTCCTATTACCAGTGTAAAAACAAAGGGGGGAGGTGTCAATGTAAATAGTCCGGGTGGCCATTTGATTAATTGTTCAGCAGTCTTATGAATTGGGGATAGAAGCTGTTAAGGAGCCTTTTGGACCTAGACTTGGCACTCTGGTACCGCTTGCTGTGCGGTAGCAGAGAGAACAGTCTATGACTTGGGTGACTGGAGTCTTTGTCAATTTTTTGGGCCTCCCTCTTACACCTCCAAGTATATAGGTCCTGGATGGCAGGAAGCTTGGCTCCAGTGATGTACTGGGCCGTACGCACTACCCTCTGTAGCGCCTTACGGTCGGATGCCGAGCAGTTGCCATACCAGGCGGTGATGCAACTGGTCAGGAAGCTCTCGATGGTGCAGCTGTAGAACTTTTTGAGGATCTTGGGACCAATGCCAAATCTTTTCAGTCTCCTGAGGTGGAAAAGGCGTTGTCGTGCCCTCTTCACGACTGTCTTGGTGTGTTTGAACCATGATAGTTTGTTGGTGATGTGGACACCAAGGAACTTGAAACTCTCGACCTGCTCCACTCCAGCCCCGTCGATGTGAATGGGGCGTGTTCCCAGTCCCTGTCCCTGAAAATCCTCCCCGGAGCATGATGCTGCCACCACCATGCTTCACCGTAGGGATGGTGCCAGGTTTCCTCCAAACGTGATCTCATCCCAGGTAAGAGGGGGAGTGGCAGCAGCAGCAGGTTCTCCCCATGTGAGCTGAGTCCAGTGGACCAGTCCTGTATCCCCCCACCCAGACAGCGACAGTGGTCTAAACCATGGCTAGCTATCCACAATCTGGCTCGACTAAACAAGGTTTACCAAGAGGGAAGGAGGGAGAGGAAGGTAGAGGAAGAGAAAGAGGGAGGAGAGGAAGGAGGAAAGGGAGAAAATGACTGTAAGAAGGACTGTAAGACTGTAAGAAGGAAAGGAGGGAGAAGGCCGAGCAAGAGGAAGAGGAAGAGGTGGAAGATAACAAGGAGAGTTGATCTGTCCATCACTACCATAAGGAGATCTCTTCTGGGGCCTCTTGTTCTCTCCTCTTTCCCACAGAGGAGCACCTTTCGCAGGCAGCCCAGAGCAGACTCTCCGCTGAGAGAAGGCTAGCCCCTGGAGGTTTCACCTTGGATTTATACAGAGAACCCCCCAGTACTCAAACTGCTTTACATTGTAGAGGGTGATCTAATCTCATTGGATGCGACCCAATGACCCAGAAATGCTCCATGGACAGACTTCCTCCCTGCTCCCCGTCTCGCTGGCAGGGGGCTCGTAGGAACACCCTCCCTTCCTTGACTCCAGCAACACCCCTTCTTCACCTGCCCCCCTTATCATGTTATGAGTCTCACCTACAGGTCCCGCCCCCTGGCCTACCTGTTGCAGGTGTAAGTATGGTGTGTCGGACACAGCTGCCCTCCACCTCCTCCCCCTCCTCCCCCTCCTCCCCCTCCTTCCCTCTTTCTCCCACTCCCCCATCTCTCGCGCTCTCTCCTCCTCCCCCTCTCTTCCCTTTAAAGCAATAGTTTAAACCTACACACTTCCTTAAACCTAAAATAAGTCAAGAAGTAATTTTGTGTGGAAGTCAAACATTTGTTCAGAACGACAAAATCGAGACCTTTACATAGCCCATCTCTCATTGTCTATAGGAGTGATGTACACTGGTCAAATTGCCCAAATGTTAATTTAGACATTCACAAATTTTACAGATTTTGACTCTCACTTATGTCATGAAATGTTTGGCAAAGTAGTAAAGAAGGTTGTATTATACTTTTATTGTGTACTAGATCATATGGTTTGGAAAGTGTTTTTTTTCTCAGACATAAATGAACAATTCCAGGTGAAAGCTAAAGGTCGTAGCTTCCTGGGGGGAGAGACACCACTACATTAATAAAATATTTCCCTCTTGCTAGATTGATGACTAAAGCCCTAGTGAAACAGTGCAAAATGGTTGTCAGCTCAACTGGTGAAATACAAGACCTGTTCATTGTGAAATGTATGTGTTCAAGTCTAATAATTTTGCTCTATATATTTTCTACTCTGTATGTAATTATATCTGTTTAAGCTGTTTGGATTGTTAATTGATATAACACAGGGCACCATTGAAAAAGAGACACTGGTCTCAACTGGGATTCCCTGTAAAAATAAAGAGGAATATGATAGAGGGAATATGATAGCGAGTATTATGATGGAGTGGAATATGATGGAGAGAAATATAATAGAGAGAATATGATGGAGGGAATATGATAGATGAATTTGATGGAGGGGAATATGATAGAGAATGAATGGAGGAATGTGTGACGCTCTTGAGCAACAAAGGTTGTCTGTTTGGTTATATCAACTGGAAAGACACGGATAAGAAAATGTTCAAACATAATTTTAAACAATACTTTTCTATAGTCAGCTGATATTGATTTCTTTATTTAATTATTTATTAAACTTAAATGCTAAACATCAATGACACCTACTCTTCAATTACATTTTTTGGGCCTATATAATTACACATCCAGCTAATTTTATCCCTCTATGAGCATGCGTACCGTAAAGATACCGTAAGGATCACTCGACTGCAACAGCTCTCGTTGATTTAATCGATCAATGGCTTAGATCACTTGACCAAGATAAACTTGTGGATGAGCTGCTTCTTGATTTTAGTGCTGCAGTTGACCTTGTTGATCATATGGCTAATAGCTGAGGCCATTGAAGAGAGATGTTTTCTTGAACCCTCATTTCTTTTTTGGAACTTTGTTACTGAGGTGACATAGACTATGGAAGACTTGTTTTACTGTAGTAAGGTAGCCTATGTATTTCATTGATGATGATGATGATGATGATGAAAAATATTGGCATTAGTGGTAGGCTGAGATCGAACAAACAACCTAAGTAAGCCTGGCTGCTATTTATGATATCTAAAACATTTAGACTTTTAATTAGGCAAAACACATGTCGTTTGAATGGTCAACCATTTTACATGAGTTACAGCATTTTATTTTAATAAAAAATTAGGTTATATGGATTCATTGTATATATGTAATACCTTGCTAAAACCAAGTATAGAGTTTATTTGTTATAATTCATTGGTATTAGATTTAAAAGGTGATCGAATAGCTCCTGATTTGTAATGTCATTAATGCATTTCTTTTGAAGCAATGTTTAAAAAAAATGTACAAGTGAATAGGTTGGTTTACTTTTTAAGTTTAAATTTCCCACGTATCTCGTTAAAGTTTTGACCAATGAGGTAACTTGTTAAGTTGTGGCCAATGGGAGAGTGGACTGGTTGCTGGGAAAGAAAAGAGAGGGAAACGTTGAAAGGAGAGAGAAGAGAGGAAAAGGTTGAGAGGAGAGAAGTTAGTGGGGTTGGTGAAGAAAAAAAACGACCAAAGGAAACGATAAAGAGAAAACAAAACCATACCTACAGAGTTTGTTTTAAAGGGAAATCCTGATTTTATTTCTATAAGAGAGTGTTTATTAGTTCGTTAAGAAAGACCTAGTAGAGACTGAAGCTGCCGTCACATTGTGGAGACATTCGACATCCTAGAGGTTAGCCTAGCATCGTGCAAGACTTGGAGAGAATTGCTTGTGACGATCAACGAGTTCGGGTTTCCAACGGATGTCTGTTGCTGCTACCGAGTACTGGCTGCATTGATAGCTGTGTTCGCTGTGGATCTTGTGAGGACACCTGCACGGAACTACTATATTTTGCTGAGGCATTATCTACAAGTAGTGAGTAACTACAAATGTGTGGTGGACTTCGGGACTTTATGTATGTCGTCATTTTTTTTAGCTCCAACGCGCGCCCAGGGTTTAAGCAAGCTTGCAAATAATTTGGACATGGGTTGTGGAAAAATCATTGGGGTTTATAATTTTTATTTCTTTTGATGTGATACATTGAACATTTGATTAATATAGATCTTGAACCTTATGTCTGTTGTATTGGTGGAGTCATTTACTGTTTCAGTTTCATTTAATGCATGGGAAAGCATATCCTTATACCAATAACCAAGTCTATAATCATTCTATCTGAAGTTAATACCCTATTTGTCATTCACCCTAGCAAGTTTACAATAGGGATTCTTATTGGAGATGTCCTTCTCACCTAATATCCCATGCTGTTCAGATATTCTAAATAAGGTAATATCTTGAGAGTCAAATTCGAGCCTGGTGAGAGGGTTACATTTTTGGGGGCTCGTCCGGGATCTTGGTTATTGTTGATGGGATATTTTTGACTCCCCATTTGACAATTTTGAATTGAAATTTTGGATTTTCTTCTGACATTGCTGTATAGGCATAAACCTACAACATGCATGTTGAGGAGATTGTTACCTGGTGTAGAGAGAAACAGCTAGCTACTAATCGTGCAGTTGTCCTTAGCAGTGTTACAGATGATGTGTCTGATGAGGTTCTGCTGGAAACGCTGACTTATGTTAAGGCTTTTGGTAAAATTAGACTGCATGGTCGTTGTTCCTATTCAGCTGGTAAAAAGCAGTATGTTTTGGTAGAGATATCAAACAACCTTAACGAAATAGCTGTGCCAAGTGTTGTTGGGATACCTGGAGAGTTGGGTCCCTGGCCTGTACATGTAGTTTCACAAGTCACATCTCCAGTTGAGAGAGAGGGTGAAGATTTCCAGGCAAAGCTATTATCCTTTCTGAGATATGAAGGGAAGACTGTGGCTGATGTTAAAGGCCTGGTAAGTCCCTCTGGTGCTGACCTCAACGCTGAACTGGTTACTGCCATAAGTTCACTGGTAGAAAAATGCAACAATGTGCCATCTGAGACTCAGAGTTACCGTAAGCTACGTATGTTCTCAGGTGTGAAGCCCACTCCTAGTGGAGAGGAAGAGTATGACGCATGGGCTGAGCAAACCACCCATTTTCTAGAGGAATGGCAGTGCACCGACAATGTGAAAAAACAGAGAATAATAGAAAGTCTTAAAGGGCCTGCTGCTGACATTGTGAGGTTCTTTAGGACCGGAAACCCCCATGCTACAGCGATCGAATACATGAAGGCTCTAGAAACCGCATTCGGTACCACCGAAAGTGCACCTGATCTCATGGTAAGGTTCAGAAACACATTCCAGAGTGAAGGAGAGAAGCTTTCAGCTTACCTGTTGAGACTTGACAAATTGCTGCACACTGTATATCGAAAAGGAGGCATTGAGCTGTCAGAGATGAATCGCACACGCATTGGCCAAGTAGTGAGAGGTGCATCCTCACATGACATGGTTGCGCTTCGTATTCGCATGACCTATAAGCTGCGTGATCCACCAACCTTTACTGAGCTGCTGCAGGAAGTAAGGGAGGAGGAGGACATGATTCAAGACAGGAACACAACGAAGAGTGTTGTGAAGTCATCAGCTGTTGCTCCTGTTGCTACAGTTTGTGAAGAAGCTAATACTGAGATAGAAGTGCTGAGAAAAGAGCTAAAAGGTTTGAAAATTGAAATGACACGTCTCATGTCTGCTAACGTCACAGCAGCTCACTCTGACACACAAAGGTCAGATGTTGCATTTAAAAGCAAAAAGAAAAGGGTAAATCCATCACAAGAACCGACACAGGCCGACAGAAACCCTGGAGTGTTCTGTTATAGATGTGGAGAAGATGGCCATTTCAAGAGAAACTGTGAAGGTGAAGAGAACTTGAGGAAAGTCAACACACGCCTGATCAAACAAAAACGGTCTATGGGAAACTACAGAGGGACCCAGTAAAGGAGCGGCCTGACGTCCCGGTGAAGATACGTTCCACAAAGTGCCACAAGTATGAAGACATGAAAAACATGCTACCTACAGGTTTAGTTGGCCCAAGTTCTGTCGTTTCTGTACAGATTGAAGGTGTCTATACTAAAGCTTTACTAGATAGTGGTTCTCAGATTACTCTACTTTACAGATCCTTTTATGACAAGTACCTGACGCATTTGCCATTGATTCCTATAGGAAACTTAGAGATATGGGGCCTTAGCTCTGAGCAGCATCCATATGATGGCTATTTGTCGCTCAAGCTTGAGTTCTCGGGATCGGTTGTGGGCGTAGCAGAGACCATTGAAGCACTTGTGTTGGTATGTCCAGATCCGGCCATGAAAGGTGACGTGTCTATTCTGGTCGGCACAAATACGTCTGTAGTGAAGAGACTTATGACTGCTTGCAGAGAAAAGGAAGGTGAAGGTTTCCTTAGCACACTACAAGTTCATCCTGCTATCAAGGAGGCATATGAGAGGATGAGAGAAAGCTCAACTGATGATGATGAGAAGAGAGGAACGGTCTGGTTCGCACAGACAAAACCTGTCACCCTGCCACCTGGTGGGCAGGCGAGAGTTACTGGAATTCCAAAGTTTCCTGGGATACCTTCTACTCAAACCCTTCTGGTAGAGAGGCCTGAAGAACCCCGGTTCCCTGAAGAACTACTAGTGAGGCCTGAAATCCAGACGGTTGCAGTTGTGTCGTCTAGAAGAATCACCCTTACTGTCAGGAATGTCTCGACAAAGGAGATCACTCTGAAACGAGGTATGCCTATTGCTCATCTGTTTCCTGTAGATATTGCTCCTGGGTTTCCATTGAAACGAGAGCAGGATTCATCTGAGAAGTTGACGTCTTCTTCATTCAACTTTGGAGATTCTCCAGTGCCTGAGGGATGGAAGAAGAGGTTATGTGAAAAGATGATGGAACGGAAAGAAGTGTTCTCAACACATGAGTTTGATGTGGGTTGTTCAAAGAGTACTCATCACACCATCAGAGTTACTGAAGACAAACCGTTTAGGGAGAGATCTCGCCGCTTGGCTCCAGCTGATGTTGAAGATGTAAGGAAGCATCTAAATAACTTGAAAAGTTCTGGGATCATATCTGAGTCGAGAAGCCCCTATGCATCTCCTATTGTGGTGGTGAGGAAAAATAATGGCACCATACGCATGTGTGTTGATTACAGGACCCTCAACAAGCGCACTGTTCCCGACCAGTACACAGTCCCACGTGTGGAGGATGCTCTGACATGTTTGAGTGGGAGCAAATGGTTCAGTGTGTTAGATCTCCGAAGCGGATACTATCAAATCCCAATGGGTGACACAGATAAAGAGAAGACTGCATTTATCTGTCCAGTTGGATTCTACCAATTTGAGAGGATGCCGCAGGGTGTGTCCGGAGCACCTGCAACATTTCAACGTGTCATGGAACAGACAGTTGGAGACATGAATCTACTCGAAGTTCTTGTTTACCTTGACGACTTAATCGTGTTTGGAAGGACGCTGGAAGAACACGAGCAGAGGTTGCTCAAGGTGTTGGACCGCTTGAAAAGTGAAGGCCTAAAACTGTCCCTTGACAAGTGTCAGTTTTGCCGCACATCTGTCAACTATGTTGGACATATCATATCCCAGAATGGAGTGGCCACCGACCCATCAAAAATTGAAGCTGTCACCACGTGGCCAAGGCCTGAAACTGTGACTGCTCTGCGTTCTTTCCTAGGATTCTGTGGAGATTACAGGAGATTTGTGAAAGACTACTCTAAAGTGAGTTACCCCCTGAATCAGCTCTTATGTGGATATCTTCCCTCAGGCAAGAAAGGGAGAAAGCCCAAGGAAGAGGTGAAAGCCTACTTCAACAACTCAGAACCATTTGGATCAAGGTGGAATGAGAAGTGTGAATTGGCATTCGAGACATTGAAGGAAAGCCTCACAAAAGCTCCTGTGTTAGCTTTTGCTGATCCTCAGTTACCATACGTTCTACATGTAGATGCTAGCCGCGAAGGGTTAGGTGGAGTACTGTACCAAGACCAAGGTGAGGGTCTGCGTCCTGTGGCATTTGTGAGTCGAAGCCTGACCGCTTCTGAACGCAACTACCCAGCTCACAAGTTAGAGTTTCTTGCGTTGAAGTGGGCCGTGGTTGATAAACTACATGATTACCTGTATGGGGTCAAGTTCGAGGTTAGAACAGACAACAACCCATTGACATATGTCCTCACGTCCGCAAAACTGGATGCCACTGGTCATCGTTGGCTGGCTGCGTTGTCTACCTATGACTTTAGTCTCAAGTACAGGCCAGGCAGGCAGAACATAGATGCCGGTGCTTTATCTCGCCGCCCTCATCAGCAATATGCAGTGGAACAAGATTGGAGAGACATTCCTGCATCCGGTGTTAGAGCCATGTGCCAGATGTCTAATGTTGTTAGAATAACTCCTGGATCATCTCATAGTAGAGTGATTGATCAGTTGGGAGCCTCTATGCATGCTGTGCCTCAAGCATACTGTAACCTGAGCATGCTGAAGTCTAACATGCCCAGATTGAGCACTATGGAACTTTCTGCATCGCAACAAGAAGATCCTTGCTTAGGAGAGATGTGGGTTGCTCTTAATAAACATGATATCACCAGGGTGACCAAGACAAAACATCCACTCATCTCTTTGCTCCTGAGAGAGTGGGAGAAGCTAAAGATGGAAGATGGAGTTATGTACAGGATCACACATCCGCCAAACAAGACTCGTCGTGCTCAGTTACTTCTTCCAGAGAAGTTCAGAACTATGGTTCTCACGTCGCTGCATGATGACTCAGGTCATTTAGGATTTGACAAGACATATGGACTTGTCAGAGACCGGTTCTACTGGCCACGCATGAAGATGGAAGTAGAAGAGTACTGTAAGTCCTGTGCTCGCTGTGTACAGAGGAAAACACTTCCAAAGATAGTTGCGCCGCTTGGTCATATGCAAAGTGATGGACCTATGGACCTTGTGTGTATGGATTTCCTGTCCATTGAGCCAGACTCCAGTAACACAGCGAATGTTCTTGTCATTACGGATCATTACACAAGATACGCTCAAGCTTTTCCTACGAAGGATCAGAAAGCATCCACGGTCGCCAAGGTATTGTGGGAGAGGTACTTCATCCATTATGGTCTGCCCAAGAGGATGCATAGTGATATAGGTAGAGATTTTGAAAGTCGACTCATCCATGAGCTACTGAATATGCTTGGAGTGGAGAAGTCAAGGACAACACCATATCATCCTCAGGGAGATCCGCAACCCGAGAGATTCAACCGAACCTTGTTGAACATGCTTGGAACTCTTGATCCTACGCGAAAGAACAAATGGAGTCAGTATGTTGGGCATCTAGTGCACTCGTATAACTGTAGTCGGAATGAAGCGACTGGCTATTCGCCATATTTTTTGATGTTTGGACGTGAAGCTAGATTGCCTGTTGATATTTGTTTTGGAGTCTCGAGTGATAGCTCTTCAGAGAGAACTTACCTCAAGTATGTATCTGATATGAAGAAACAGTTACAAGCTACTTACAAACTTGCTGAGAGCACTGCTGGAAAGCAAAACCAAGAAAACAAACAGCGATATGATAAGAAGATCCGCTACACGCAACTTGTGCCTGGAGACAGAGTCCTCATACGGAATCTAGGACTGCAAGGAAAACATAAGCTGGCAGATCGCTGGGCCTCTACGCCATATGTGGTGGAAAGTCAGATGTCAAACTTACCTGTGTTTCGTTTGAAGCCTGAAATTGGAGATGGACCCATTAAGATTCTTCATCGAAATCACCTGCTACCACTGGGGCAGAAAGTGTGCATAGAACCTGTGGTTAACATAGAACCAACACCTGGTAGAAGGACCCTGCAAAGAAGGAGGAAGAGGAAGGGAAATGAAAAGTTGCCTGGAAACTGTACTCCTCAGAATGATGAGAAAGTTGAAGAGGTTGAGAATCCAGAAGATGAGAAGGATTTTGACTCAGAAGATGAAGACATCGGAGTATGGTATGAAGTGCCAAATACAAACTGTATAAGCCGAGAAGTGGAAGAGAGGTCGGAACCATTTAGCTTGGACTTAGACATAGTTTGGAATCAAATGACAGGGGAACCTGAAAGAGCAGACCAAGTTCTGGAAGTAAAAGAGTCCAGTCAAGAAGCTGAGGTCGCAACTGGAGTTGAAGTAGATGATAATGAGGCATCTAACTCAGTTGAAGAGATTACAGAAGAGGAACGAGAAGTTCAGGGAGAAGTGGAAACTTCGGAGGAAATGGAAGGACCAGGGATAAGAAGATCTCAGAGAGTAAAGAAAGCACCTGTATTACTTACCTATGATAAACCCGGAGTTCCAAGTATAGCCCCAGTTGTCATATATTGTTCCACATTGTACAAGTGGATTGGATAAGGGAAACACAAATGTATCTCATTTTCAATTATCTAACAAGTTTTGTCTCAGCTGTAGGTTGTAGTTAAGAGTTGACACATTTACTTGTCATTACATTTCACTTATGTTTACAAGTCATGAGGACATGCCTATTTTGGTGGGGGGAGAGTGTAATACCTTGCTAAAACCAAGTATAGAGTTTATTTGTTATAATTCATTGGTATTAGATTTAAAAGGTGATCGAATAGCTCCTGATTTGTAATGTCATTAATGCATTTCTTTTGAAGCAATGTTTAAAAAAAATTTACAAGTGAATAGGTTGGTTTACTTTTTAAGTTTAAATTTCCCACGTATCTCGTTAAAGTTTTGACCAATGAGGTAACTTGTTAAGTTGTGGCCAATGGGAGAGTGGACTGGTTGCTGGGAAAGAAAAGAGAGGGAAACGTTGAAAGGAGAGAGAAGAGGGGAAAAGGTTGAGAGGAGAGAAGTTAGTGGGGTTGGTGAAGAAAAAAAACGACCAAAGGAAACGATAAAGAGAAAACAAAACCATACCTACAGAGTTTGTTTTAAAGGGAAATCCTGATTTTATTTCTATAAGAGAGTGTTTATTAGTTCGTTAAGAAAGACCTAGTAGAGACTGAAGCTGCCGTCACATTGTGGAGACATTCGACATCCTAGAGGTTAGCCTAGCATCGTGCAAGACTTGGAGAGAATTGCTTGTGACGATCAACGAGTTCGGGTTTCCAACGGATGTCTGTTGCTGCTACCGAGTACTGGCTGCATTGATAGCTGTGTTCGCTGTGGATCTTGTGAGGACACCTGCACGGAACTACTATATTTTGCTGAGGCATTATCTACAAGTAGTGAGTAACTACAAATGTGTGGTGGACTTCGGGACTTTATGTATGTCGTCATTTTTTTGAGCTCCAACGCGCGCCCAGGGTTTAAGCAAGCTTGCAAATAATTTGGACATGGGTTGTGGAAAAATCATTGGGGTTTATAATTTTTATTTCTTTTGATGTGATACATTGAACATTTGATTAATATAGATCTTGAACCTTATGTCTGTTGTATTGGTGGAGTCATTTACTGTTTCAGTTTCATTTAATGCATGGGAAAGCATATCCTTATACCAATAACCAAGTCTATAATCATTCTATCTGAAGTTAATACCCTATTTGTCATTCACCCTAGCAAGTTTACAATAGGGATTCTTATTGGAGATGTCCTTCTCACCTAATATCCCATGCTGTTCAGATATTCTAAATAAGGTAATATCTTGAGAGTCAAATTCGAGCCTGGTGAGAGGGTTACAATATTAGGTATGACTGTGCTGCATAGGTACAAAAAAACTAAAATAAATAAACTAAATTGTGCCAGCATTTGATAACACATGAAAGCTGCTGTGGGTAACCATGGCAATGGGGACTCCATTGTGACATCACAAGATTCCGATTCTGGAAGGTTACCTGTTGCACAGACAAACTGAACAGTGCAAAGAGACTGATTCAACTAACCACTGACAAATTATTAATGTCCTATTTCATTAGTGAGAGAACACACTGCTTACTTCAGAGGTAGGTTGTAATATAACTTATTGTGAATGTGTTTCAGTAGTATAACTTATTTTCAAATTACTTGTGTATGAATGTGACATTTTAAGTAGACCTAACATGACTAGTGAAACTGTTGAAGAGAGATAGTTTGCTTGAGTCCTCTTTTTGTGAGAAAATGCTTCATCCTGACACCTGAGATGTCATGTTACAATTGTAGTGAGCCAGCCTAATGGCTAATGCATTCTATTGATGACAGAAAAAAAACCTCTCTCTGTGTTAATCACCAACATATGTTGTAATCAATTATCTCAATAAATATGTACCAAAAGAGTAGGTTGTGTAAAAAAACAAGTACGCCTACCTAATTTGTAGCTGATTCATTTCTAATAAGAATAATATGTTCTTAATTGAATGGACATCCATTTCAAATGGTTGAATTGATAGACCTCTTTAAATTGAGGTGCACTCAAGGGCACTCAAAGAGAAGACTGGCATTTTTACCTCCTTGGTTTTTAAAATAGATGAAACTGTACAAGTTAGGTCCTGCATGGATATAGAGTCATTTTCTACCCAAAACACAGTGTTTTCAATGATATGATGGAAGTGATTAGTGTGGTTTGTGAGAACCAGGCCCAATATGGAGTAGAGCTACATGAGGGGTTGAATAAGGCTCAATAGTAAGGTACAGAAAGACCCTGAAGTTTGCTTTTTAAAGTCTGTGTTGTGCTTTTTCATCTGCCATGGCAACGCCTTGCATCACAATGATGATGTCATGAAGGATATTGTTCACGAAATGATAAGAACAGCCAAAATCGATTCATTTGAACTTGGTCGCTTTTCCAGTAGCCAACTTTTTACTAGTAATTCAGATAGGCCTATTGCCTAAACATATCTGGATCAGGATTCTCACTTGATTAATTGTAAGTAGCTGGGAAGAAAACGTGTGCACATTGTAAAGAGATGCATTATTATTTGGTTAGCAACACCCACTTACTACAACGTTGTGTATTTTCCAGAGTTATTGTTAGCTAAGAGGAAGACATGGAGGGTTCAACGCTGACACAGAGGAGGGGTGAGTGTCGGTTGGAGGAAAGGGCGATCTAGACAGACTACGTGATGGAGCTGGGAGCCAGGTTGGCTCTGGTTTTGCAGAATCAGAAGGATCAGGAGAAGAAGATGAAGAGGATTTGGTTCAAGACGAGGAAAATGCCAAGACTGATTGAGGAGGTAACAAGACCAACTTTGACAAAGTCGACAAGAGTTCTGTTTAACAATATTAATTAAAGCAAATATAAGTTATTGTAAGGGCAAAATGTTCCATATGCCATGGAATGTAAGCTAACAATGTTTTGTCCTTATTTCTTTTTGTATTAGGCTACACCATGGCAATGCTTATAACTGTTCTTGTCTAAATGTGTTGTATCGTGTCTGTCTGTTTCAGTGAATTTATGTCCTCAGTTCTTATGGTTGTCTGGTCATAAAAAATAAACAACCGTTCTATCATAGACGCTCATATCAGGATTATGTGGTTGTCTCACCTAGCTACCTTAAGTTGAATGCACTAACTAACTATAAGTCGTTCTGGATAAAAGCGTCTGATAAATGGCTAAAATGTCAAATGTTATGCTGGGTGTGGGGCATGTATTTTTACACTTAGCTGGCCCATTGGCTAGGGGACCAAGGGTTGGGACAGACTGGTGTAGAGCATCTTAGAGGACACTATATATATATATATGTGATGTATAAGTAAGTAGTGCTGACTCATACAGTATGTATGTATATATGTACTGAATGTGATCACTTTCATCATGTCTGTTTCTTTTCTCAAGCAGAATGTGTGAGATGTGAGCAACTGTCCTCTCACTGAGTTCATGGCTCCCTGTATTGACTCCCTCCGACCACTGGCTTTCACCAATCAGAGGCCTATACCTACCATGTTGCATCCCCCCTCTCCATTTGCCATACGCGCTCAGGATGCACAGCGGTTCATTGTATTTTCATACTTTGTCCCTGAAACCTGCCAGTCTGCTGAATGCCCAGTTGCCACAGAGGCCACTGCAGATGTATCTACAGGTATACGAGAGGACCTATGGACAGATATACATCTTTCCTCAATGCTGCATCGATACCTGCCACACTTCTTTGACGAAGACTCCATGCAGCCACATCAGGCAGTAGAGGGCACCACAGAGGTCTCAGTTGCTCCAGTGGCAATATCTAATGTTGAGGAAGAGGACAGATTCTATCATTACTCCCTCCCACCCCTGGCTCAGCGGTTCATTGGCAATTCATTCAATTTCCTCGAAACCTCTAAGCCTGCTGTTTCAGCCACAGAGTGCCCAGTTGCCACAGAGACCACTGCTACCACAGCCACTGCCAAGGGAGAGAATCGATGGGCAGCTAGAAGTCTTCCTTCAGTGCTGCCTACATGCCTGCCAACAGTCTTTGACGATGACTTCATGCCATCAGAGCAGACAGTAGAGGATACCTATGAGGTCTCAGTTGCTACAGAGACCACTGCAGGCACAGCTACTGTTGATTTTGGAGTGTACAGATCAGCAGCTAAATGCCCTGTCCCAATGCTGCCTCCAAGTCTGCCACTTGTCTTTGAAGTTGACTACAAACTGCCAGGGGAGGCAGTAGAGGACACCACCAAGTGTCCAGTTATCAGTGAAACAAACAATGATGTGTCCACTCACCTCAAAGAGGACATGGCAGCTGATCAAAGCCCTCCTGACCCTGCAGCACTGCCTCCAAGCTCGCCATGTATCCGAGACTCTGACCACAAACTGACAGAGGAGACAAAAGAGGATGCCACCGAATCCTCCGTTACCACAGCGATCACTGCAGGCACATCCATTGTCCAGGGAGAGAACCTGTTGGGTGATAAAAGCCCGGCTCCAATGCTGCCTTCAAAGTTGCCACACATTCTAGACAATGGCCACAAGCAGCCAGAGGAGGCAGTAGAGGACACCACCAAGAGTCAAGTGTCCAGGGAAGCGGCCGTTTCCGTCTCCACTGTCCACACTCTGCCAGGGGAGGCAGTAGAGGACACCAACAAGTGTCCAGTTGCCAGGGAAGCAGCCGTTTCTGTGTCCACTGTCCACACGGAGGAGTGTTTGGCTGATAAAAGTCCTCCTGCACCTGCAACACTGCCTCTAATCCTGACCTGCACCCACAACAATGACCACAAACCGCTATGGAAGACAGTTGAGTGCACTACAAAGTGCTCAGTCGACACAGAGGCAACTGTTGCTATTTACACCTGGGATGATAAAAGTCCTCCAGGTCTGCAATGCATTCACAACAACAATGACCACAAGCAGCCAGAGGAGACAGTTGAGGACACCACATAGTGCTCAGTTAACACAGAGGCAAGTGCAGTTGCATCCACTGTCAAGAGAGAGGAACTGATGAGTGATAAAAGCCCTGTCCTAGCACTTCCTCCAAGCCTGGCATGCATCCATGACAAGGACCACAAGCAGCCAGAGCAGAAAGGGAAGGGCACTAGTGAAGAGGTGGATCGCTGCCCTCATGCTCACCAGCTGGTCCCAGATGCTAACTTAACTCTGGCAACCCCTCTGCTCTGCATGGCCACTAAGACGCCTGTTAGAGTGAGAGCCTCCATATGCAGGTCAGAGGATGAGGAACCCAGGCCCTGGACGCTGAAAAAGGCAAAGGTAGGTGTCCTATTTTACACTTCTACTCTACAGGGTTGGGGGTCTGTTCCATTTCAATTCAAAGCATTGAATTAAGTACTTCCTGAATTGACTGGAATTGAAATTGAATTGACCCCAACCCTGCTAATCTATGCTCATAGTATAAAACATCACCCCTTACTAGGGTTAACATTTGTATTACGTTTGGTGTGGACCCAGGAAGAACATCTATGGCTATTACAAAATCGGTTTGGGATACAAATAAACAAGTTACCTCAATTACTGTCCTCTAAATTGTGTGCCCCATGAGGCCAGAAATTGTATGTTGATCACTCAAATGTGTATTGAATGTGCCACATTGGAACAATATTACATCTAGAGTCAATGTCTTCCTGTTAGGATTATTGGACAGGCATTGACATTGAGAGTGAAGAGAGGAGCGTCAAGGAGGAGGTGAGCCCGAGGGAGGGTTTGAAGAGTGAGGCGGTCCGTGCCCATTCCAAGAGCTCCAATGGGACGGTTTCATCAGAGAGAGCAGAGACCATCCTGGGAAGAGTGGGCTTTCTGGCCATGAACCTCAAGCAGAAAGTCACATTTTTAAAGATGGAGGAAAAAGAGAAAAATAAGGAACTGAATAAGAAGTTGAAAGATGACGAGAAAGAGAGAAAGGTCTCTTGCCTCGAGGTTGTCGGGAGAGGTTGTGTTTTCTCTAGCAGGAGTTAAGCTGGCTTCTTATATGTTGTTGAGTAAAGCTTAAACCATGTATTTAGATTGTATGTAGGTATTGTAGTCAGGTATTATAGGTAGTTTACTTAGGTAGTTATTGTAGGTTATTGTAGGTAATTATTGTAGGTAAGTTTTCTATTTGGTGGACCCCGGCGAAGCACGAGTGCTAGCTAACCCACCACTTGTGTCACGACCCGGTGCGAGAAACAGTCACTAATAATTGTCAGAACCCAGAAGATGAGGCAGACACAGCAGTACTAGAGATGGTGGTTTAATAAAAGAACAAAATCTTCAGGCAAAGAAACTAAATCCACAATGTCCAAAAATAAAGCCAAGAGGCACAAAGAGGAAAACCTCCAAAAAACAAAAGAAACTCCACAAAGTGGTAAAAAACAGCAGGGAAAAACAAACCTCAAAAGACTACTCAAACAAAACACAAGAACTAAACCAGAGAACCTCTGGAAAATCCAACCAGAGAAATATCTATATAAAACAAGGCTTGGGCTGGGGCTGGGTGCTAACTTACAAACACTGAGCAAGGAACTGAGGAACACACAGGGTTTAAATACTAACAAGGGAATGACCTACAGGTGCAAACAATAATTAGAGCAAGAAAAACAAAAGGTACAAAAAAAGGTGCAATGGGGACATCTAGTGACCAAAACCCGAACAGTCATGGCCAAAACCTGACAGAATCCCCCTCCTAGGAACGGCTCCTGACGTTCCTACCAGCCTTCTCAGGGTGGAGGACCCTGAACTGACGAATGAGGTCAGGGTCCAGTATGTCCTTGGCAGGAACCCAGGAGCGCTCCTCGGGACCGTAGCCTTCCCAGTCCACCAGATACTGCCAGGACCGCTGCACCCGGCGGGAATCCAGTATCCGGTGGACGGTATAAGCCGACTGGCCACCGATGACACGGGGCGGAGGGGGAGGTCTGCCTGCCGGGATAAGGGGAGAAAAAACAACAGGTTTTAATAAAGAAATGTGAAATGTTGGATTGATCTTAAGGGATCTGGGTAAGTGCAGGCGAAAAGTAACGGGATTGACTCTCCTGGCAATCTTAAAGGGACCGATGAACCTCTGGGACAGCTTGCGAGACTCCACCCGTAGTGGTAGGTTCTTAGTTGAGAGCCATACTCTCTGGCCGGGGTACAGGGTAGGACCGGGACGGCGATGTCTGTTGGCTTGTCGTTGGTACTGCTGAGAGGAACGCAGAAGATTAAGACGTGCCTTCTTCCACGTAAGCCGACAGCGTCTGATGAACCTCGCGGCTGAAGGCACTCTGACTTCTGCCTCCTGGTCCGGGAACAATAGAGGCGCATAGCCAAACTGACACTCATGCGGGGACATACCAGTGGAGGAGGAGCACAAGGTGTTGTGCGCGTACTCGGCCCAAACAATGAAGGATGACCAAGTGGACGGGTTGTTGGAAACCATGCATCTGAGGGTGGTTTCCAGCTCCTGATTCATCCTCTCAGTTTGGCCATTGGACTCCGGATGGTACCCTGAAGATAAACTGGCCGTGGCCCCTATGAGTTGGCAGAAGGCCTTCCAAAACCTTGAAGCGAACTGGGGACCTCTGTCGGAAACCATATCTTGCGGAATCCCAAAGACTCGGAACACATGGTTAATCACCAACTCAGCTGTTTCCTTGGCAGAAGGTAATTTGGTCAAAGGAACAAACCTGGCCGCCTTAGAAAACCTGTCGATGATGACTAGGATCGTAGTATTACCATGGGACGGAGGAAGGCCAGTA
This sequence comes from Coregonus lavaretus, assembly GCF_964263955.1. Lineage (NCBI taxonomy): Eukaryota > Metazoa > Chordata > Actinopteri > Salmoniformes > Salmonidae > Coregonus > Coregonus lavaretus. Next base: position 12,162,402 of record NC_140025.1, read on the forward strand.
ATAAAGTCCAACGAGATATGGGACCAGGGTCGGTGGGGAATAGATAGAGGGTGAAGGAGTCCTTGAGGGCGGAGGTGAGAAGATTTGCCCTGGCAGCACACGGAACAGGCCTTGATGAAAGTGGCAACGTCTTCTTTTATGGTGGGCCACCAGAACTTACGCTGGATGAACTCCAAGGTGCGGCCTATGCCCGGGTGACAGGTGAGGCGAGAGGAGTGCCCCCACCGAAGGACTTGGGACCTTGCTGCCTTGGGAACAAACAACCGATTAGCAGGACCTCCTCCAGGGCCCGGTTCGATGGCTTGAGCTTGTTTCACGGTATCCTCCACTTGCCACGAGATCGGAGCCACGATCTTAGCGGCCGGAAGGACAGTCATGTCAGTATCTTCTCGAATGGCAGGAGAGTAGATTCGTGACAAGGCGTCCGGTTTGAGATTCTTCGACCCGGGTCTATAGGTGAGGATAAACTGAAATCGGCTGAAGAAAAGAGACCATCGAGCTTGTCTGGCGTTCAACCGCTTCGCCTGCTGGATATACTCCAGATTCTTGTGGTCCGTAAGCACTTGAAATGGTTGAGAAGCCCCCTCGAGCCAGTGTCTCCATTCCTTCAATGCCATCTTAACCGCTAGGAGTTCACGATCCCCCACATCGTAATTCCTCTCGGCCGGGGTAAGCCGGTGAGAGAAGAAGGCGCAAGGATGAAGCTTCTTGTCTTCACCCCTCTGAGACAGGACAGCTCCAACCCCAACCTCTGATGCGTCTACCTCCACCACAAAAGGTTCATCCGCCGTTGGTAGTGTCAGGATGGGAGCAGAGAGGATGCGCTGCTTGAGTCCTTGGAAGGCCGTCTCAGCTTCTCTTCCCCACAGAAACCTTGTGTTGCCACCCTTGGTTACCGCCGAGAGAGGGGCTGCCACCGAGCTGAAGTTCTTGATGAACTTGCGGTAAAAGTTGGTGAAGCCCAGGAAACGCTGAACTTCCTTAACGGACTTGGGGGTGGGCCAATCCGCTACCGCCTCTACCTTCTTGGGGTCCATCTGGACTCGTCCGGGTTCCACTATAAATCCCAGGAATTGTACTCGAGAGGAATGGAATTCACACTTCTCCGGCTTAACGTACAAATGGCTGTCTAGGAGGCGTTTGAGCACTTGTCTGACATGCTTAGTGTGTTCTTGAAGGGAGCTCGAAAAGATGAGGATGTCATCCAAGTAAACAAACACAAAGATGTTAAGCATATCCCTAAGCACATCGTTTATGAGCGCTTGGAACACAGCCGGAGCGTTAGTCAGGCCGAAGGGCATCACCGAGTATTCGTAGTGACCAGTAGGCGTGTTGAAAGCGGTCTTCCACTCGTCCCCGGGTTTGATCCGCACAAGATGGTATGCGTTCCGCAGGTCAAGCTTAGTGAAGACAACTGCTTCCTGGAGCAGCTCAAAGGCTGTGGCCATAAGGGGTAGCGGGTAGCGGTTACGGACGGTTATGGCATTGAGTCCCCGGTAGTCGATGCAAGGTCGTAATCCACCGTCTTTCTTGGCCACAAAGAAAAACCCTGCTCCCGCCGGCGAGGTAGATGGACGCATGAGGCCTGCTGTCAGAGCGTCCTTGATGTAGGTATCCATAGCAGCTCGTTCGGGAGGAGAAAGGGAAAAGATCCGACCCCTGGGAGGGCAGGTCCCCGGCAACAGGTCGATGGTGCAATCGTAAGGTCTATGGGGTGGTAGTTTGGTGGCCCTCTGTTTGCTAAATACCAGTTTGAGGTCATGGTAACACTCGGGAACTCGGGACAAGTCGATGGATTCTAGAGACTCGGAAGGAGAACTCTGGGAACTCGGGAAGATACAAGTGGCTTGGCACGTAGGACCCCACTGCTTGATAGTGCCCACAGACCAGTCGATGTGAGGGTTATGGCTGTGAAGCCAGGGATAACCAAGGACGAGAGGAAATTCGGAACAGGAGATCAGATGAAAGTTCATCACTTCCTGGTGTTGGGAAACTGAAAGTCGTAAGGGGGTAGTGGCACGAGTGACAAGTCCAGATCCCAAAGGACTTCTATCCAACGTAGTAACCCTTATGGGGTCACTTAGAGGTTCAGAAGGAACGCCATTCTCCTTCGCCCAGATCCCATCCATGAAGTTACCTGCGGCTCCAGAGTCTACCAAGGCTTGAAGAGAAAACTCGTGGTCGTCCCAGGAAAGGGTAACTGGAATGAGCAGGCGGGAGTTGGATGGATGGGAGGAGGTTATGTTTCCCGTTACAGTCCTCCCAGGCCTGCACGGGAGAGTGCGTTTCCCTGGAGCCCGGGACACGTGGAGCGGAAATGGCCCGGTTTGCCGCAATATAGACAGCATCGCTCCCTCATCCGGCGGTCTCTCTCAGCCTGGGAGATGCGTCCAACCTGCATGGGTTCTGGTGGAGCCAGCGAGGATAAAGGTGGAGACTCGGAGCTGGAACCGATAGGAGCTAGGGTGAGCGGTCTATGGTTTTGTTCTCTCTCTCTCAGACGCTGGTCTATGCGTGAAGCCAACTTGATAAGGGACTCGAGGTTGTCCGGTGGTTCCCGAGTGGCCAGTTCATCTTGGATGGTGTCAGAAAGACCCTTCAAAAAACACACTGTGAGCGCCTCGTCGTTCCAGCCACTTGCTGCTGCCACAGTGCGGAACTGGATGGCATAGTCCGTCACACTGCGCCGACCTTGGCGGAGAGTCAGGAGCTGTTTGGCTGAGTCAGGGCCGTTGGTAGGACCTTGAAACACTCGCTTGAATTCTTCAGCAAAGGTAGAGTAGCTGGCACAGCTGGGACTTTGGGCATCCCACACAGCAGTAGCCCAGGCTAGGGCCTTTTCCGACAGCAGGGTGATGATATATGCTATCTTGGACCGGTCGGTGGGAAACGACGATGGTTGCAGCTCAAAGGAGAGAGAACATTGGGTGAAAAACCCCTTACAAACACTCGGATCCCCTGAGAACCGTTGGGGAGGCGGCAGACGAGGTTCAGCCAGGGGATTAACTGCCAGGGGCCCTTGAATCGGATGAACTGGAGCAGAAGCGGTTGCCGGGGAAAGTCGATCCGAAATCTGCTTTATGGAAGTCAGCATCTCTGACAGAAGTTGAGAATGTCTAGCCATTAAGGCCTCTTGCTGAACCAGAGCAGCTTCGTGGCGTTGGACAGTCCCCTCATGGTGGGACAGCATGGAAAAAAGATCCTGGGTACTGGCTGCCTCTGGGTTCATAATAATGGCTCAGTGTTTCTGTCACGACCCGGTGCGAGAAACAGTCACTAATAATTGTCAGAACCCAGAAGATGAGGCAGACACAGCAGTACTAGAGATGGTGGTTTAATAAAAGAACAAAATCTTCAGGCAAAGAAACTAAATCCACAATGTCCAAAAATAAAGCCAAGAGGCACAAAGAGGAAAACCTCCAAAAAACAAAAGAAACTCCACAAAGTGGTAAAAAACAGCAGGGAAAAACAAACCTCAAAAGACTACTCAAACAAAACACAAGAACTAAACCAGAGAACCTCTGGAAAATCCAACCAGAGAAATATCTATGTAAAACAAGGCTTGGGCTGGGGCTGGGTGCTAACTTACAAACACTGAGCAAGGAACTGAGGAACACACAGGGTTTAAATACTAAGGGAATGACCTACAGGTGCAAACAATAATTAGAGCAAGAAAAACAAAAGGTACAAAAAAAGGTGCAATGGGGACATCTAGTGACCAAAACCCGAACAGTCATGGCCAAAACCTGACAACTTGGACCAACAAAGCTAGCTAGCTAGTGGGTAGCTACTGGTAACTTTTAGCAACTGTGGTTAGTTGTTTCCAATGTTATTTCACGCTTAAGAGTACCTGTAATTGAGCCAGCTAGCTACCGACCATTCAGCTGTTCTTCTAACCTCATTATCCGAGGCATTAATGTTAGATGGTTGGTGGCTGCTGTACTTAATTACAGCTACTGATTGCAGCCTGCCACCCAGTTAGCTGGCAAAATATGATTAGACAAATAATAATATTTATTTGAATGATACAGTATGTTACTAAATTGAAATTAAAATGAAATGTTTTTGTAATTATAACATTTTACGAAATGTAAAAATAAAACTTTAAAAAATAATAATAATAACAAAAGCAAGGTAAAAAGAAAAGGAAACCGATCCAGATTCCTATTACCAGTGTAAAAACAAAGGGAGGAGGTGTCAATGTAAATAGTCCGGGTGGCCATTTGATTAATTGTTCAGCAGTCTTATGAATTGGGGATAGAAGCTGTTAAGGAGCCTTTTGGACCTAGACTTGGCACTCTGGTACCGCTTGCTGTGCGGTAGCAGAGAGAACAGTCTATGACTTGGGTGACTGGAGTCTTTGTCAATTTTTTGGGCCTCCCTCTTACACCTCCAAGTATATAGGTCCTGGATGGCAGGAAGCTTGGCTCCAGTGATGTACTGGGCCGTACGCACTACCCTCTGTAGCGCCTTACGGTCGGATGCCGAGCAGTTGCCATACCAGGCGGTGATGCAACTGGTCAGGAAGCTCTCGATGGTGCAGCTGTAGAACTTTTTGAGGATCTTGGGACCAATGCCAAATCTTTTCAGTCTCCTGAGGTGGAAAAGGCGTTGTCGTGCCCTCTTCACGACTGTCTTGGTGTGTTTGAACCATGATAGTTTGTTGGTGATGTGGACACCAAGGAACTTGAAACTCTCGACCTGCTCCACTACAGGCCCGTCGATGTGAATGGGGCGTGTTCCCAGTCCCTGTCCCTGAAAATCCTCCCCGGAGCATGATGCTGCCACCACCATGCTTCACCGTAGGGATGGTGCCAGGTTTCCTCCAAACGTGATCTCATCCCAGGTAAGAGGGGGAGTGGCAGCAGCAGCAGGTTCTCCCCATGTGAGCTGAGTCCAGTGGACCAGTCCTGTATCCCCCCACCCAGACAGCGACAGTGGTCTAAACCATGGCTAGCTATCCACAATCTGGCTCGACTAAACAAGGTTTACCAAGAGGGAAGGAGGGAGAGGAAGGTAGAGGAAGAGAAAGAGGGAGGAGAGGAAGGAGGAAAGGGAGAAAATGACTGTCAGAAGGACTGTAAGACTGTAAGAAGGAAAGGAGGGAGAAGGCCGAGCAAGAGGAAGAGGAAGAGGTGGAAGATAACAAGGAGAGTTGATCTGTCCATCACTACCATAAGGAGATCTCTTCTGGGGCCTCTTGTTCTCTCCTCTTTCCCACAGAGGAGCACCTTTCGCAGGCAGCCCAGAGCAGACTCTCCGCTGAGAGAAGGCTAGCCCCTGGAGGTTTCACCTTGGATTTATACAGAGAACCCCCCAGTACTCAAACTGCTTTACATTGTAGAGGGTGATCTAATCTCATTGGAGGCGACCCAATGACCCAGAAATGCTCCATGGACAGACTTCCTCCCTGCTCCCCGTCTCGCTGGCAGGGGGCTCGTAGGAACACCCTCCCTTCCTTGACTCCAGCAACACCCCTTCTTCACCTGCCCCCCTTATCATGTTATGAGTCTCACCTACAGGTCCCGCCCCCTGGCCTACCTGTTGCAGGTGTAAGTATGGTGTGTCGGACACAGCTGCCCTCCACCTCCTCCCCCTCCTCCCCCTCCTCCCCCTCATCCCCCTCCTTCCCTCTTTCTCCCACTCCCCCCATCTCTCGCGCTCTCTCCTCCTCCCCCTCTCTTCCCTTTAAAGCAATAGTTTAAACCTACACACTTCCTTAAACCTAAAATAAGTCAAGAAGTAATTTTGTGTGGAAGTCAAACATTTGTTCAGAACGACAAAATCGAGACCTTTACATAGCCCATCTCTCATTGTCTATAGGAGTGATGTACACTGGTCAAATTGCCCAAATGTTAATTTAGACATTCACAAATTTTACAGATTTTGACTTTCACTAATGTCATGAAATGTTTGGCAAAGTAGTAAAGAAGGTTGTATTATACTTTTCTTGTGTACTAGATCATATGGTTTGGAAAGTGTTTTTTTTCTCAGACATAAATGAACAATTCCAGGTGAAAGCTAAAGGTCATAGCTTCCTGGGGGGAGGGACACCACTACATTAATAAAATATTTCCCTCTTGCTAGATTGATGACTAAAGCCCTAGTGAAACAGTGCAAAATGGTTGTCAGCTCAACTGGTTAAATACAAGACCTGTTCATTGTGAAATGTATGTGTTCAAGTCTAATAATTTTGCTCTATATATTTTCTACTCTGTATGTAATTTTATCTGTTTAAGCTGTTTGGATTGTTAATTGATATAACACAGGGCACCATTGAAAAAGAGACACTGGTCTCAATTGGGATTCCCTGTAAAAATAAAGAGGAATATGATAGAGGGAATATGATAGCGAGTATTATGATGGAGTGGAATATGATGGAGAGAAATATAATAGAGAGAATATGATGGAGGGAATATGATAGAGGAATTTGATGGAGGGGAATATGATAGAGAATGAATGGAGGAATGTGTGACGCTCTTGAGCAACAAAGGTTGTCTGTTTGGTTATATCAACTGGAAAGACACGGATAAGAAAATGTTCAAACATAATTTTAAACAATACTTTTCTATAGTCAGCTGATATTGATTTCTTTATTTAATTATTTATTAAACTTAAATGCTAAACATCAATGACACCTACTCTTCAATTACATTTTTTGGGCCTATATAATTACACATCCAGCTAATTTTATCCCTCTATGAGCATGCGTACCGTAAAGATACCGTAAGGATCACTCGACTGCAACAGCTCTCGTTGATTTAATCGATCAATGGCTCAGATCACTTGACCAAGATAAACTTGTGGATGAGCTGCTTCTTGATTTTAGTGCTGCAGTTGACCTTGTTGATCATATGGCTAATAGCTGAGGCCATTGAAGAGAGATGTTTTCTTGAACCCTCATTTCTTTTTTGGAACTTTGTTACTGAGGTGACATAGACTATGGAAGACTTGTTTTACTGTAGTAAGGTAGCCTATGCATTTCATTGATGATGATGATGATGATGATGAAAAATATTGGCATTAGTGGTAGGCTGAGATCGAACAAACAACCTAAGTAAGCCTGGCTGCAATTTATGATATCTAAAACATATAGACTTTTAATTAGGCAAAACACATGTCGTTTGAATGGTCAACCATTTTACATGAGTTACAGCATTTTATTTTAATAAAAAATTAGGTTATATGGATTCATTGTATATATTAGGTATGACTGTGCTGCATAGGTACTGTCACGATCGTCTAAGGAAGCGGACCAAGGCGCAGCGTGTTGAGCGAACATGTTGACTTTATTAACTTAAAGTAACCACGAAAACAACAAAACAAATGACGATAGTGAAGTCCACAGTGACAATGACTGAACATGGAACAAAAACCCACAAACACAAGGTGAAAACACACAGTTTAAATATGGCTCCCAATCAGAGATAACGAGCCGACAGCTGACACTCATTACCTCTGATTGGGAGTCACTCAATACAAACAAGGAAGAACAATCACATAGACACCCCAACCAAACAGAACACAACGAAACGAACACACCCTGACTCAACATAAAAAGTCCCAGAGCCAGAGTGTGACAGTACCCCCCCCTAAAGGCGCGGACTGCGACCGCGCCTCAAAAACCCCAAACAGGGGAGGGCTGGGTGGGCATTGCTCCTCGGAGGCGGCTCCAGCTCCGGGCTTGACCACCACCCCTCTTCAATCCCCCCGTAGCGCCCCCGGTCCGATCTGACCCAGCTGGTAGGATCTGTATTGACGACGCGCACCCCTGGCTTGGCGCGTGAGGCAGGAACGGACCGGACCTGGCTGACGATACGCACCCTAGGTTTGGTGCGTGAAGCCGGAACGGGCCTCACCAGGCTGACGACTCGCATCCCTGGCTTGGTGCGAGTAGCAGGAATAGGCTGGATCAGGCTGACGGCTCGCACCCTTGGCTTGGTGCGAGTAGCAGGGACGAGCTGGACCAGGCTGACGACTCATACCCCTGGCTTGGTGCGAGTAGCAGGAACGGGCTGGACCAGGCTGACGACTCGCACCCTTGACTTGGTGCGAGTGGCAGGAACAGGCCGGGTTGGGCCGGCGACGCACACCATGGACCTGGTGCGTGGAGCAGGGACCGGCCGGGTTGGGCTGACGACGCACACCGTGGGCCTGGTGCGTGGAGCAGGAACAGGCCGAGCTGGGCTGACGACGCACACCGTGGGCTTAGTGCGTGGAGCAGGAACAGGCCGGGCTGGGCTGGCGACGCACACCGTAGGCTTGGTGCGTGGAGCAGGAACAGGCCGGGCAGGGCTGTCGACGCACACCGTAGGCTTGGTGCGTGGAGCAGGAACAGGCCGGGCAGGGCTGTCGACGCACACCGTAGGCTTGGTGCGTGGAGCAGGAACAGGCCGGGCAGGGCTGTCGACGCACACCGTAGGCTTGGTGCGTGGAGCAGGGACAGGCCGAGCTGGGCTGACGACGCACACCGTGGGCTTGGTGCGTGGAGCAGGAACAGGCCGGGCAGGGCTGTCGACGCACACTGTAGACTTGGTGCGTTGAGCAGGAACAGGCCGGGCAGGGCTGTCGACGCACACCGTAGACTTGGTGCGTGGAGCAGGAACAGGCCGGGCAGGGCTGTCGACGCACACCGTAGGCTTGGTGCGTGGAGCAGGAACAGGCCGGGCAGGGCTGTCGACGCACACCGTAGGCTTGGTGCGTGGAGCAGGAACAGGCCGGGCAGGGCTGTCGACGCACACCGTAGGCTTGGTGCGTGGAGCAGGGACAGGCCGAGCTGGGCTGACGACGCACACCGTGGGCTTGGTGCGTGGAGCAGGAACAGGCCGGGCAGGGCTGTCGACGCACACTGTAGACTTGGTGCGTGGAGCAGGAACAGGCCGGGCAGGGCTGTCGACGCACACCGTAGACTTGGTGCGTGGAGCAGGAACAGGCCGGGCAGGGCTGTCGACGCACACCGTAGACTTGGTGCGTGGAGCAGGAACAGGCCGGGCAGGGCGTCGACGCACACCGTAGACTTGGTGCGTGGAGCAGGAACAGGCCGGGCAGGGCTGTCGACGCACACCGTAGGCTTGGTGCGTGGAGCAGGAACAGGCCGGGCAGGGCTGTCGACGCACACCGTAGGCTTGGTGCGTGGAGCAGGAACAGGCCGGGCAGGGCTGTCGACGCACACCGTAGACTTGGTGCGTGGAGCAGGAACAGGCCGGGCAGGAATGTCGACGCACACCGTAGACTTGGTGCGTGGAGCAGGAACCGGCCGGGCTGGACTGGCGACGCACACCGTAGGCTTAGTGCGTGGAGCAGGAACAGGCCGGGCTGGACTGGCGACGCACACCGTGGGCTTGGTGCGTGGAGTAGGAACAGGCCGGTCCGTACCGGGAACACACACCACTGGCCTTAACTGGGGATCAGGAACGGGCCGGACCGGACTGGTAACACACATCAGTCTCTCACGCCGTGCCACAACAACTTCCCTCCCTCTACTCGCCAATGGCTCCCGTAATCCGATAGCCTTCTCTCCACATCTCCCTGTGGCAGCCTCCTGCTGCCCAGCCGCCCAAGCCATGTGCCCCCCCCAAAAAAACTTTTTGGGGTTGCCTCTCGTCCTTCCGACGATGGCCCTGCTGACGCCGTTGCTCCTCTCTCCGTCGCCTCCTCACTGCCTCACTCCATGGCCGGCGATCCATCCCGGCCAGGATTTCTTCCCAAGTCCAGGACCCTTTGCCGTCCAAAATCACCTCCCATGTCCATACCCTTGGCTCCTGGACACGCTGCTTGGTCCTGGTATGGTGGGTTTTTCTGTCACGATCGTCTAAGGAAGCGGACCAAGGCGCAGCGTGTTGAGCGAACATGTTGACTTTATTAACTTAAAGCAACCACGAAAACAACAAAACAAATGACGATAGTGAAGTCCACAGTGACAATGACTGAACATGGAACAAAAACCCACAAACACAAGGTGAAAACACACAGTTTAAATATGGCTCCCAATCAGAGATAACGAGCCGACAGCTGACACTCATTACCTCTGATTGGGAGTCACTCAATACAAACAAGGAAGAACAATCACATAGACACCCCAACCAAACAGAACACAACGAAACGAACACACCCTGACTCAACATAAAAAGTCCCAGAGCCAGAGTGTGACAGGTACAAAAAATCTAAAATAAATAAACTAAATTGTGCCAGCATTTGATAACACATGAAAGCTGCTGTGGGTAACCATGGCAATGGGGACTCCATTGTGACATCACAAGAGTCCGATTCTGGAAGGTTACCTGTTGCACAGACAAACTGAACAGTGCAAAGAGACTGATTCAACTAACCACTGACAGATTATTAATGTCCTATTTCATTAGTGAGAGAACACACTGCTTACTTCAGAGGTAGGTTGTAATATAACTTATTGTGAATGTGTTTCAGTAGTATAACTTATTTTCAAATTACTTGTGTATGAATGTGACATTTTAAGTAGACCTAACATGACTAGTGAAACTGTTGAAGAGAGAGAGTTTGCTTGAGTCCTCTTTTTGTGAGAAAATGCTTCATCCTGACACCTGAGATGTCATGTTACAATTGTAGTGAGCCAGCCTAATGGCTAATGCATTCTATTGATGACAGAAAAAAAACCTCTCTCTGTGTTAATCACCAACATATGTTGTAATCAATTATCTCAATAAATATGTACCAAAAGAGTAGGTTGTGTAAAAAAACAAGTACGCCTACCTAATTTGTAGCTGATTCATTTCTAATAAGAATAATATGTTCTTAATTGAATGGACATCCATTTCAAATGGTTGAATTGATAGACCTCTTTAAATTGAGGTGCACTTAAGGGCACTCAAAGAGAAGACTGGCATTTTTACCTCCTTGGTTTTTAAAATAGATGAAACTGTACAAGTTAGGTCCTGCATGGATATAGAGTCATTTTCTACCCAAAACACAGTGTTTTCAATGATATGATGGAAGTGATTAGTGTGGTTTGTGAGAACCAGGCCCAATATGGAGTGGAGCTACATGAGGGGTTGAATAAGGCTCAATAGTAATGTACAGAAAGACCCTGAAGTTTGCTTTTTAAAGTCTGTGTTGTGCTTTTTCATCTGCCATGGCAACGCCTTGCATCACAATGATGATGTCATGAAGGATATTGTTCACGAAATGATAAGAACAGCCAAAATCGATTCATTTGAACTTGGTCGCTTTTCCAGTAGCCAACTTTTTACTAGTAATTCAGATAGGCCTATTGCCTAAACATATCTGGATCAGGATTCTCACTTGATTAATTGTAAGTAGCTGGGAAGAAAACGTGTGCACATTGTAAAGAGATGCATTATTATTTGGTTAGCAACACCCACTTACTACAACGTTGTGTATTTTCCAGAGTTATTGTTAGCTAAGAGGAAGACATGGAGGGTTCAACGCTGACACAGAGGAGGGGTGAGTGTCGGTTGGAGGAAAGGGCGATCTAGACAGACTACGTGATGGAGCTGGGAGCCAGGTTGGCTCTGGTTTTGCAGATCCAGAAGGATCAGGAGAAGAAGATGAAGAGGATTTGGTTCAAGACGAGGAAAATGCCAAGACTGATTGAGGAGGTAACAAGACCAACTTTGACAAAGTCGACAAGAGTTCTGTTTAACAATATTAATTAAAGCAAATATAAGTTATTGTAAGGGCAAAATGTTCCATATGCCAAGGAATGTAAGCTAACAATGTTTTGTCCTTATTTCTTTTTGTATTAGGCTACACCATGGCAATGCTTATAACTGTTCTTGTCTAAATGTGTTGTATCGTGTCTGTTTCAGTGAATTTATGTCCTCAGTTCTTATCGTTGTCTGGTCATAAAAAATAAACAACCGTTCTATCATAGACGCTCATATCAGGATTATGTGGTTGTCTCACCTAGCTACCTTAAGTTGAATGCACTAACTAACTATAAGTCATTCTGGATAAAAGCGTCTGATAAATGGCTAAAATGTCAAATGTTATGCTGGGTGTGGGGCATGTATTTTTACACTTAGCTGGCCCATTGGCTAGGGGACCAAGGGTTGGGACAGACTGGTGCAGAGCATCTTAGAGGACACTATATATATATATATATATATATATATATATATATATATATATATATATATATATATATATATATATATATATATATATATATATATATATATATATATGTATGTATGTGATGTATAAGTAAGTAGTGCTGACTCATACAGTATGTATGTATGTACTGAATGTGATCACTTTCATCATGTCTGTTTCTTTTCTCACGCAGAATGTGTGAGATGTGAGCAACTGTCCTCTCACTGAGTTCATGGCTCCCTGTATTGACTCCCTCCCACCACTGGCTTTCACCAATCAGAGGCCTATACCTACCATGTTGCATCCCCCCTCTCCATTTGCCAAACGCGCTCAGGATGCACAGCGGTTCATTGTATTTTCATACTTTGTCCCTGAAACCTGCCAGTCTGCTGAATGCCCAGTTGCCACAGAGGCCACTGCAGATGTATCTACAGGTATACGAGAGGACCTATGGACAGATATACATCTTTCCTCAATGCTGCATCGATACCTGCCACACTTCTTTGATGAAGACTCCATGCAGCCACATCAGGCAGTAGAGGGCACCACTGAGGTCTCAGTTGCTCCAGTGGCAATATCTAATGTTGAGGAAGAGGACAGATTCTATCATTACTCCCTCCCACCCCTGGCTCAGCTGTTCATTGGCAATTCATTCAATTTCCTCGAAACCTCTAAGCCTGCGTTTCAGCCACAGAGTGCCCAGTTGCCACAGAGACCACTGCTACCACAGCCACTGTCAAGGGAGAGAATCGATGGGCAGCTAGAAGTCTTCCTTCAGTGCTGCCTACATGCCTGCCAACAGTCTTTGACGATGACTTCATGCCATCAGAGCAGACAGTAGAGGATACCTATGAGGTCACAGTTGCTACAGAGACCACTGCAGGCACAGCTACTGTTGATTTTGGAGTGTACAGATCAGCAGCTAAATGCCCGGTCCCAATGCTGCCTCCAAGTCTGCCACTTGTCTTTGAAGTTGACTACAAACTGCCAGGGGAGGCAGTAGAGGACACCACCAAGTGTCCAGTTATCAGTGAAACAAACAATGATGTGTCCACTCACCTCAAAGAGGACATGGCAGCTGATCAAAGCCCTCCTGACCCTGCAGCACTGCCTCCAAGCTCGCCATGTATCCGAGACTCTGACCACAAACTGACAGAGGAGACAAAAGAGGATGCCACCGAGTCCTCCGTTACCACAGCGATCACTGCAGGCACATCCATTGTCCAGGGAGAGAACCTGTTGGGTGATAAAAGCCCGGCTCCAATGCTGCCTTCAAAGTTGCCACACATTCTAGACAATGGCCACAAGCAGCCAGAGGAGGCAGTAGAGGACACCACCAAGAGTCAAGTGTCCAGGGAAGCGGCCGTTTCCGTCTCCACTGTCCACACTCTGCCAGGGGAGGCAGTAGAGGACACCAACAAGTGTCCAGTTGCCAGGGAAGCAGCCGTTTCTGTGTCCACTGTCCACACGGAGGAGTGTTTGGCTGAAAAAAGTCCTCCTGCACCTGCAACACTGCCTCTAATCCTGACCTGCACCCACAACAATGACCACAAACCGCTATGGAAGACAGTTGAGTGCACTACAAAGTGCTCAGTCGACACAGAGGAAACTGTTGCTATTTACACCTGGGATGATAAAAGTCCTCCAGGTCTGCAATGCATTCACAACAACAATGACCACAAGCAGCCAGAGGAGACAGTTGAGGACACCACATAGTGCTCAGTTAACACAGAGGCAAGTGCAGTTGCATCCACTGTCAAGAGAGAGGAACTGATGAGTGATAAAAGCCCTGTCCTAGCACTTCCTCCAAGCCTGGCATGCATCCATGACAAGGACCACAAGCAGCCAGAGCAGAAAGGGAAGGGCACTAGTGAAGAGGTGGATCGCTGCCCTCATGCTCACCAGCTGGTCCCAGATGCTAACTTAACTCTGGCAACCCCTCTGCTCTGCATGGCCACTAAGACGCCTGTTAGAGTGAGAGCCTCCATATGCAGGTCAGAGGATGAGGAACCCAGGCCCTGGACGCTGAAAAAGGCAAAGGTAGGTGTCCTATTTTACACTTCTACTCTACAGGGTTGGGGGTCTGTTCCATTTCAATTCAAAGCATTGAATTAAGTACTTCCTGAATTGACTGGAATTGAAATTGAATTGACCCCAACCCTGCTAATCTATGCTCATAGTATAAAACATCACCCCTTACTAGGGTTAACATTTGTATTACGTTTGGTGTGGACCCAGGAAGAACATCTATGGCTATTACAAAATCGGTTTGGGATACAAATAAACATGTTACCTCAATTACTGTCCTCTAAATTGTGTGCCCCATGAGGCCATCAATGTATGTTGATCACTCAAATGTGTATTGAATGTGCCACATTGGAACAATATTACATCTAGAGTCAATGTCTTCCTGTTAGGATTATTGGACAGGCATTGACATTGAGAGTGAAGAGAGGAGCGTCAAGGAGGAGGTGAGATCGAGGGAGGGTTTGAAGAGTGAGGCGGACCGTGCCCATTCCAAGAGCTCCAATGGGACGGTTTCATCAGAGAGAGCAGAGACCATCCTGGGAAGAGTGGGCTTTCTGGCCATGAACCTCAAGCAGAAAGTCACATTTTTAAAGATGGAGGAAAAAGAGAAAAATAAGGAACTGAATAAGAAGTTGAAAGATGACGAGAAAGAGAGAAAGGTCTCTTGCCTCGAGGTTGTCGGGAGAGGTTGTGTTTTCTCTAGCAGGAGATTTTTTTTTTTTTTTTTTTTTTTTTCACCTTTATTTAACCAGGTAAGCCAGTTGAGAACAGGTTCTCATTTACAACTGCGACCTGGCCAAGACAAAGCAAAGTAGTGCAACAAAAACAACACAGAGTTACATATGGGGTAAAAAAAAAACATAAAGTCAGAGATACAACAGAAAATATATATACAGTGTGTGCAAATGTAGCAAGTTATGGAGGTAAGGCAATAAATAGGCTATAGTGCAGAATAATTACAATAGTATTAACACTGGAATGCTAGATGTGCAAGAGATTATGTGCAAATAGAGATACTGGGGTGCAAAAGAGCAAATTAAATAACAATATAGGGATGAGGTAGTTGGGTGGGCTAATTTCAGATGGGCTGTGTACAGGTGCAGTGATCGGTAAGGTGCTCTGACAACTGATGCTTAAAGTTATTGAGGGAGATAAGAGTCTCCAGCTTCAGAGATTTTTGCAATTCGTTCCAGTCATTGGCAGCAGAGAACTGGAAGGAATGGCGGCCAAAGGAGGTGTTGGCTTTGGGAATGACCAGTGAGATATACCTGCTGGAGCGCAGACTACGGGTGGGTGCTGCTATGGTGACCAATGACCTAAGATAAGGCGGGGATTTGCCTAGCAGTGATTTATAGATGGCCTGGAGCCAGTGGGTTTGACGACGAACATGTAGTGAGGACCAGCCAACAAGAGCGTACAGGTCACAGTGGTGGGTAGTGTATGGGGCTTTGGAGACAAAACGGATGGCACTGTGATAGACTACATCCAATTTGCTGAGTAGAGTGTTGGAGGCTATTTTATAAATGACATCGCCGAAGTCAAGGATCGGTAGGATAGTCATTTTACGAGGGCATGTTTGGCAGCATGAGTGAAGGAGGCTTTGTTGCGAAATAGGAAGCCGATTCTAGATTTAACTTTGGATTGGAGATTCTTTATGTGAGTCTGGAAGTTGAGTTTACAGTCTAACCAGACACCTAGATATTTGTAGTTGTCCACATACTCTAGGTCAGACCCGTCGAGAGTGGTGATTCTAGTCGGGTGGGCGGGTGCTAGCAGCGTTCGATTGAAAAGCATGCATTTAGTTTTACTAGTGTTTAAGAGCAGTTGAAGGCTACTGAAGGATTGTTGTATGGCATTGAAGCTCGTTTGGAGGTTTGTTAACACAGTGTCCAATGAAGGGCCAGATGTATACAAAATGGTGTCGTCTGCGTAGAGGTGGATCTGAGAGTCACCAGCAGCAAGAGCGACATCATTGATATACACGGAGAAAAGTGTCGGCCCAAGAATTGAACCCTGTGGCACCCCCATAGAGACTGCCATAGGTCCAGACAACAGGCCCTCCGATTTGACACACTGAACTCTATCTGAGAAGTAGTTGGTGAACCAGGCGAGGCAGTCATTTGAGAAACCAAGGCTATTTAGTCTGCCAATAAGAATGCGGTGGTTGACAGAGTCGAAAGCCTTGGCCAGGTCGATGAAGACGGCTGCACAGTACTGTCTATTATCAATCGCGGTTATAATATCGTTTAGGACCTTGAGCGTGGCTGAAGTGCACCCGTGACCAGCTCGGAAACCAGATTGCATAGCGGAGAAGGTACGGTGGTATTCGAAATGGTCGATGATCTGTTTATTAACTTGGCTTTCGAATACTTTCGAAAGGCAGGGCAGGATGGATATAGGTCTGTAGCAGTTTGGATCTAGAGTGTCACCCCCTTTGAAGAGGGGGATGACCGCGGCAGCTTTCCAATCTCTGGGGATCTCAGACGTTATGAAAGAGAGGTTGAACAGACTAGTAATAGGGGTTGCGACAATTTCGGCGGCTAGTTTTAGGAAGAAAGGGTCCAGATTGTCTAGCCCAGCTGATTTGTAGGGGTCCAGATTTTGCAGCGCTTTCAAAACATCAGCTGTCTGAATTTGTGTGAAGGAGAAGCGGGGGGGGCATGGGCAAGTTGCAGCAGAGGGTGCAGAGTTGGTGGCCGGGTTAGTGGTAGCCAGATGGAAAGCATGGCCAGCTGTAGCAAAATGCTTGTTGAAATTCTCGATTATTGTAGATTTATCGGTGGTGATAGTGTTTCCTAGCCTCAGTGCAGTGGGCAGCTGGGAGGAAGTGCTCTTATTCTCCATGGACTTTACAGTGTCCCAAAACTTTTTGGAGTTAGTGCTACAGGATACAAATTTCTGTTTGAAAAAGTTAGCCTTTGCTTTCCTGACTGCTTGTGTATATTGGTTCCTAACTTCCCTGAAAAGTTGCATATCGCGGGGGCTATTTGATGCTAATGCTGTACGCCACAGGATGTTTTTGTGCTGGTCAAGGGCAGTCAAGTCTGAGGAGAACCAGGGGCTATATCGGTTCTTAGTTCTGTATTTTTTGAATGGGGCATGTTTATTTAAGATTGAGAGGAAATTACTTTTAAGGAACAACCAGGCATCCTCTACTGACGGAATGAGATCTATATCCATCCAGGATACCTGGGCCAGGTCAATTAGGAAGGCCTCCTCGCTAAAGTGTTTTAGGGAGCGTTTTACAGTGATGAGGGGTGGTTGTTTGACCGCGGACCCGTTACGGACGCAGGCAATAAGGCAGTGATCGCTGAGATCCTGGTTGAAGACAGCTGAGGTGTATTTAGAGGGTATGTTAGTCAGGATGATATCTATGAGGGTACCCATGTTTAAGGATTTAGGGTTGTACCTGGTTGGTTCGTTGATAATTTGCGTGAGGTTGAGGGCATCTAGCTTGGATTGTAGGATGGCTGGGGTATTAAGCATATCCCAATTTAGGTCACCAAGCAGTACAAACTCAGAGGATAAATGGGGGGCAATCAATTCACATATGGTGTCCAGGGCACAGCTGGGGGCTGAGGGGGGTCTGTAGCAAGCGGCAACAGTGAGAGACTTATTTCTGGAAAGGTGGATTTTTAGAAGTAGAAGCTCAAACTGTTTGGGCACAGACCTGGATAGTATGATAGAGCTCTGCAGGCTATCTCTACAGTAGATTGCAACTCCACCCCCTTTGGCAGTTCTATCTAGACGGAAAATGTTATAGTTGGGGATGGAAATTTCAGAATTTTTGGTGGCCAGATAAGCTGGCTTCTTATATGTTGTTGAGTAAAGCTTAAACCATGTATTTAGATTGTATGTAGGTATTGTAGTCAGGTATTATAGGTAGTTTACTTAGGTAGTTATTGTAGGTTATTGTAGGTAATTATTGTAGGTAAGTATTCTATTCGGTGGACCCCGGCGAAGCACGAGTGCTAGCTAACCCACCACTTGGACCAACAAAGCTAGCTAGCTAGTGGGTAGCTACTGGTAACTTTTAGCAACTGTGGTTAGTTGTTTCCAATGTTATTTCACGCTTAAGAGTACCTGTAATTGAGCCAGCTAGCTACCGACCATTCAGCTGTTCTTCTAACCTCATTATCCGAGGCATTAACGTTAGATGGTTGGTGGCTGCTGTACTTAATTACAGCTACTGATTGCAGCCTGCCACCCAGTTAGCTGGCAAAATATGATTAGACAAATAATAATATTTATTTGAATGATACAGTATGTTACTCAATTGAAATTAAAATGAAATGTTTTTGTAATTATAACATTTTACGAAATGTAAAAAGAAAACTTAAAAAAATAATAATAATAACAAAAGCAAGGTAAAAAGAAAAGGAAACCGATCCAGATTCCTATTACCAGTGTAAAAACAAAGGGGGGAGGTGTCAATGTAAATAGTCCGGGTGGCCATTTGATTAATTGTTCAGCAGTCTTATGAATTGGGGATAGAAGCTGTTAAGGGGCCTTTTGGACCTAGACTTGGCCCTCTGGTACCGCTTGCTGTGCGGTAGCAGAGAGAACAGTCTATGACTTGGGTGACTGGAGTCTTTGTCAATTTTTTGGGCCTCCCTCTTACACCTCCAAGTATATAGGTCCTGGATGGCAGGAAGCTTGGCTCCTTTGATGTACTGGGCCGTACGCACTACCCTCTGTAGCGCCTTACGGTCGGATGCCGAGCAGTTGCCATACCAGGCGGTGATGCAACTGGTCAGGAAGCTCTCGATGGTGCAGCTGTAGAACTTTTTGAGGATCTTGGGACCAATGCCAAATCTTTTCAGTCTCCTGTGGTGGAAAAGGCGTTGTCGTGCCCTCTTCACGACTGTCTTGGTGTGTTTGAACCATGATAGTTTGTTGGTGATGTGGACACCAAGGAACTTGAAACTCTCGACCTGCTCCACTACAGCCCCGTCGATGTGAATGGGGCGTGTTCCCAGTCCCTGTCCCTGAAAATCCTCCCCGGAGCATGATGCTGCCACCACCATGCTTCACCGTAGGGATGGTGCCAGGTTTCCTCCAAACGTGATCTCATCCCAGGTAAGAGGGGGAGTGGCAGCAGCAGCAGGTTCTCCCCATGTGAGCTGAGTCCAGTGGACCAGTCCTGTATCCCCCCACCCAGACAGCGACAGTGGTCTAAACCATGGCTAGCTATCCACAATCTGGCTCGACTAAACAAGGTTTACCAAGAGGGAAGGAGGGGGAGGAAGGTAGAGGAAGAGAAAGAGGGAGGAGAGGAAGGAGGAAAGGGAGAAAATGACTGTAAGAAGGACTGTAAGACTGTAAGAAGGAAAGGAGGGAGAAGGCCGAGCAAGAGGAAGAGGAAGAGGTGGAAGATAACAAGGAGAGTTGATCTGTCCATCACTACCATAAGGAGATCTCTTCTGGGGCCTCTTGTTCTCTCCTCTTTCCCACAGAGGAGCACCTTTCGCAGGCAGCCCAGAGCAGACTCTCCGCTGAGAGAAGGCTAGCCCCTGGAGGTTTCACCTTGGATTTATACAGAGAACCCCCCAGTACTCAAACTGCTTTACATTGTAGAGGGTGATCTAATCTCATTGGAGGCGACCCAATGACCCAGAAATGCTCCATGGACAGACTTCCTCCCTGCTCCCCGTCTCGCTGGCAGGGGGCTCGTAGGAACACCCTCCCTTCCTTGACTCCAGCAACACCCCTTCTTCACCTGCCCCCCTTATCATGTCATGAGTCTCACCTACAGGTCCCGCCCCCTGGCCTACCTGTTGCAGGTGTAAGTATGGTGTGTCGGACACAGCTGCCCTCCACCTCCTCCCCCTCCTCCCCCTCCTCCCCCTCCTTCCCTCTTTCTCCCACTCCCCCCATCTCTCGCGCTCTCTCCTCCTCCCCCTCTCTTCCCTTTAAAGCAATAGTTTAAACCTACACACTTCCTTAAACCTAAAATAAGTCAAGAAGTAATTTTGTGTGGAAGTCAAACATTTGTTCAGAACGACAAAATCGAGACCTTTACATAGCCCATCTCTCATTGTCTATAGGAGTGATGTACACTGGTCAAATTGCCCAAATGTTAATTTAGACATTCACAAATTTTACAGATTTTGACTCTCACTAATGTCATGAAATGTTTGGCAAAGTAGTAAAGAAGGTTGTATTATACTTTTCTTGTGTACTAGATCATTTGGTTTGGAAAGTGTTTTTTTTCTCAGACATAAATGAACAATTCCAGGTGAAAGCTAAAGGTCGTAGCTTCCTGGGGGGAGGGACACCACTACATTAATAAAATATTTCCCTCTTGCTAGATTGATGACTAAAGCCCTAGTGAAACAGTGCAAAATGGTTGTCAGCTCAACTGGTTAAATACAAGACCTGTTCATTGTGAAATGTATGTGTTCAAGTCTAATAATTTTGCTCTATATATTTTCTACTCTGTATGTAATTTTATCTGTTTAAGCTGTTTGGATTGTTAATTGATATAACACAGGGCACCATTGAAAAAGAGACACTGGTCTCAATTGGGATTCCCTGTAAAAAATAAAGAGGAATATGATAGAGGGAATATGATAGCGAGTATTATGATGGAGTGGAATATGATGGAGAGAAATATAATAGAGAGAATATGATGGAGGGAATATGATAGAGGAATTTGATGGAGGGGAATATGATAGAGAATGAATGGAGGAATGTGTGACGCTCTTGAGCAACAAAGGTTGTCTGTTTGGTTATGTCAACTGGAAAGACACGGATAAGAAAATGTTCAAACATAATTTTAAACAATACTTTTCTATAGTCAGCTGATATTGATTTCTTTATTTAATTATTTATTAAACTTAAATGCTAAACATCAATGACACCTACTCTTCAATTACATTTTTTGGGCCTATATAATTACACATCCAGCTAATTTTATCCCTCTATGAGCATGCGTACCGTAAAGATACCGTAAGGATCACTCGACTGCAACAGCTCTCGTTGATTTAATCGATCAATGGCTCAGATCACTTGACCAAGATAAACTTGTGGATGAGCTGCTTCTTGATTTTAGTGCTGCAGTTGACCTTGTTGATCATATGGCTAATAGCTGAGGCCATTGAAGAGAGATGTTTTCTTGAACCCTCATTTCTTTTTTGGAACTTTGTTACTGAGGTGACATAGACTATGGAAGACTTGTTTTACTGTAGTAAGGTAGCCTATGTATTTCATTGATGATGATGAAAAATATTGGCATTAGTGGTAGGCTGAGATCGAACAAACAACCTAAGTAAGCCTGGCTGCTATTTATGATATCTAAAACATATAGACTTTTAATTAGGCAAAACACATGTCGTTTGAATGGTCAACCATTTTACATGAGTTACAGCATTTTATTTTAATAAAAAATTAGGTTATATGGATTCATTGTATATATTAGGTATGACTGTGCTGCATAGGTACAAAAAATCTAAAATAAATAAACTAAATTGTGCCAGCATTTGATAACACATGAAAGCTGCTGTGGGTAACCATGGCAATGGGGACTCCATTGTGACATCACAAGATTCCGATTCTGGAAGGTTACTTGTTGCACAGACAAACTTAACAGTGCAAAGAGACTGATTCAACTAACCACTGACAAATTATTAATGTCCTATTTCATTAGTGAGAGAACACACTGCTTACTTCAGAGGTAGGTTGTAATATAACTTATTGTGAATGTGTTTCAGTAGTATAACTTATTTTCAAATTACTTGTGTATGAATGTGACATTTTAAGTAGACCTAACATGACTAGTGAAACTGTTGAAGAGAGATAGTTTGCTTGAGTCCTCTTTTTGTGAGAAAATGCTTCATCCTGACACCTGAGATGTCATGCCACGGTGGATAGCTGTTTCCAATGTTATTCACGCTTAAGAGTACCTGTAATTAAGCCAGCTAGCTTTCTACCATTTCAGCCGTTTTTCTAACTTCATTATCTGAGGCATCAGCGTTAGGTAGTTAGTACCTACTGTACTTAATTACACCTACTGATTGCAGAAGACAAATATCAGCTGGCGTCGGGTAAATTTGGCTTTGTACATAGCTTGGGCTTTGTCGAGTAAGGCTTAATTATGTATTTAGAACGTAGTTGGTTATTGTAAGTAGGCATCGCGGGCTGTTGTGGATAGTTATTGTAGGTTAGCATTATATTCGGCTATGCCGGGGATTAGCACGAAGCTAGCCGGCTAGCTAGCCGTGTCTCATACAAAGTCAACACAGTAGCCAATCACGACTAGCTAACTGTACCGCAGCAGCTAAATACAATATATTTGTACTAGCTAGCCAACGTTTAATTATTGCTGCGTTATGATAGGAACTAGACACAGACACGAATTATCTGTTTAGCGTGTTAAAACACTATCGGTCGTTTGTTGTTACCAAGTATTGGTGCTAAACTGTGTGTTATTGGATGCTAGCATGCTTGTTGGCTAAAGCGTCATAGCTAGGCACCGTGGGCTGTTGTGGGTGGCTATTGTAGGTAGCACGTAGCTAGCTAGCCGTTTTCCAAACAAAGTCAACACAGTAGCCATTGCTAGTTAGCCAACATGACCAGCCAACTGTACTGTAGCTGCTAAATACAATATATTTGTGCTAGCTAGCCAACGTAATTCGTTAACACACAAATTATCTGTTTAGTGTGTTAGCTCACTACTGTTAGTTTGTTGTAACCAAGTATTGGTGCTAAACTGTGTGTTATTGGATGCTAGCATGCTAGTCAGCAATGGTGCCATTGGTGCTAAACTGTGTGTTATTGGATGCTAGCATGCTAGTCAGCCATGGTGTCATATTTAGCTAGCTGAACAAAGCAAGTTGAGTCTATTCCTTGAAACATTGAACTGCTGTAGTTCACAACAATTCTAATTTCTAAAAGTGGAAGTTGGGAGAGTTTTTATCTGGATGGTTCAGTGAAACAATTATAGTTTCTGAGGTGTAAGTTTTGGCGAGGGAGGCCCTACTCACTCCTTTTCCTGATGTTTAATTCATTTCATTCCGATCTCCTCTGCATTATTGTAGCCATTTGCTACAGCCTGTCAACTATGCCTCTGCCTATCCCTGTTCTCTCCTCTCCGCACAGGCCACACAAACGCCTCACACCGCGTGGCTGCTGCCTCTAACCTGGTGGTCCCTGCACGCACCCCACACCTGGAGTTCCAGGTCTCAGGCAGCCTCTGGAACTGCCGTTCTGCTGCCAACAAAGCTGACTTCATCCCAGCCTATGCTAACCTCCATTCCCTCGACTTCCTGGCGCTGACGGAAACATGGATTACCACTGAAAACACTGCTACTCCTACTGCTCTCTCCTCGTCTGACCATGTGTTCTCGCATATCCCGAGAGCATCTGGACAGAGGGTGGTGGCACAGGAATCCTCATCTCTCCCAAGTGGACATTCTCAATTTTTCCCCTAACCCATCTGTCTATCTCCTCATTTGAATTCCATGCTGTCACAGTCACTAGCCCATCTAAGCTTAATATCCTTGTCATCTATCGCCCTCCAGGTTCCCTTGGAGAGTTCATCAATGAGCTTGACGCCTTGATAAGCTCCTTTCCTGAGGATGGCTCACCCCTCACAGTTTTGGGGGATTTCAACCTCCCTACGTCTACATTTGACTCATTTCTCTCTGCCTCCTTCTTTCCACTCCTCTCCTCTTTTGACCTCACCCTCTCACCGTCCCTCCCTACTCACAAGGCAGGCAATACGCTTGACCTCATCTTTACTAGATGCTGCTCTTCTACTAATCTCACTGCAACTCCCCTCCATGTCTCCGACCACTACTTTGTGTCCTTTTCTCTCTCGCTCTCCTCCAACACTACTCACTCTGCCCCTACACAGATGGTAATGCGCCGCCGCAACCTTCGCTCTCTCTCTCCCACTACTCTCTCCTCTTCCATCCTATCATCACTTCCCTCTGCTCAATCCTTCTCCCTCCAATCTCCTGATTCTGCCTCCTCAACTCTCCTCTCCTCCCTTTCTGCATCCTTTGACTCTCTGTGTCCCCTATCCTCCCGGCCGGCTCGGTCCTCCCCTCCAGCTCCGTGGCTTGATGACTCATTGCGAGCTCACAGAACAGAGCTCCGGGCAGCGGAGCGGAAATGGAAGAAAACTAAACTCCCTGCCGACCTGGCATCTTTTCACTCCCTCCTCTCTACATTTTCTTCATCTGTTTCTGCTGCTAAGGCACTTTCTACCACTCTAAATTCCAAGCATCTGCCTCTAACCCTAGGAAGCTCTTTGCCACATTCTCCTCCCTGTTGAATCCCCCCCCCCCCCCCTCCCCCCCTCCTCTCTCTCGGTGGATGACTTCGTCAACCACTTTGAAAAGAAGGTTGACGACATCCGATCCTCGTTTGTTAAGTTTAATGACACTGCTGGTCCTACTCACACTGCCCTACCCTATGCTTTGACTTCTTTCTCCCCTCTCTCTCCAGATAAAATCCTGCGACTTGTGACTGCAGGCCGCCCAACAACCTGCCCGCTTGACCCCATCCCCTCCTCTCTTCTCCAGACCATCTCCGGTGACCTTCTCCCCTACCTCACCTCGCTGATCAACTCATCCTTGACCGCTGGCTATGTCCCTTCCGTCTTCAAGAGAGCGAGAGTTGCACCCCTTCTCAAAAAACCAACACTCGATTCCACTGACGTCAACAACTACAGACCAGTATCCCTTCTTTCTTTTCTTTCCAAAACTATTGAGCGTGCCGTCTTTAGCCAACTCTCTTGCTATCTCTCTCAGAATGACCTTCTTGATCCAAACCAGTCAGGTTTCAGGACTGGTCATTCAACTGAGACTGCTCTTCTCTGTGTCACGGAGGCTCTCCGCACTGCTAAAGCTAACTCTCTCTCCTCTGCTCTTGTCCTTCTAGACCTGTCTGCTGCCTTTGATACTGTGAACCATCAGATCCTCCTCTCCACCCTCTCCGAGCTGGGCATCTCCGGCGCGGCTCACTCCTGGATTGCGTCCTACCTGACCGGTCGCTCCTACCAAGTGGCGTGGCGAGAAGCTGTCTCCGCACCACGTGCTCTCACCACTGGTGTCCCCCAGGGCTCAGTTCTAGGCCCTCTCCTATTCTCCCTATACACCAAGTCACTTGGCTCTGTCATATCCTCACATGGCCTCTCCTATCATTGCTACGCTGACGATACACAACTAATCTTCTCCTTTCCCCCTTCTGATAACCAGGTGGCGAATCGCATCTCTGCATGTCTGGCAGACATATCAGTATGGATGTCGGATCACCACCTCAAGCTGAACCCTGGCAAGACGGAGCTGCTCTTCCTCCCGGGGAAGGACTGCCCGTTCCATGACCTCGCCATCACGATTGACAACTCCGTTGTGTCCTCCTCCCAGAGTGCGAAGAGCCTTGGTGTGACCCTGGACAACACCCTGTCGTTCTCCGCTAACATCAAGGCGGTGACCCGATCCTGCAGATCCACGCTCTACATCATTCGGAGAGTACGACCCTGCCTTACACAGGAAGCGGCACAGGTCCTAATCCAGGCACTTGTCATCTCCCGTCTGGATTACTGCAACTCGCTGTTGGCTGGGCTCCCTGCCTGTGCCATTAAACCCCTACAACTCATCCAGAATGCCGCCGCCCGTCTGGTGTTCAACCTTCCCAAGTTCTCTCACGTCACCCCCCTCCTCCGCACACTCCACTGGCTTCCAGTTGAAGCTCGCATCCGTTACAAGACCATGGTGCTTGCTTATGGAGCAGCGAGGGGAACGGCACCGCCGTACCTTCAGGCTCTGATCAGTCCCTACACCCAAACGAGGGCATTGCGTTCATCCACCTCTGGCCTGCTGGCTCCCCTTCCTCTGCGGAAGCATAGCTCCTGCTCAGCCCAGTCAAAACTGTTCGCTGCTCTGGCACCCCAATGGTGGAACAAGCTCCCTCACGACGCCAGGACAGCGGAGTCACTCACCACCTTCCGGAGACATTTGAAACCCCACCTCTTTAAGGAATACCTGGGATAGGATAATGTAATCCTTCTACCCCCCGTACCCCAACCCACCCCCCCCCCCCCCCAAAAAAAAAGAAAAATAAAAGAAGAGAAAATAAAAATAAAAAATAAAATTGTAAAGTGGTTATCCCACTAGCTATAGGGTGAATGCACCAATTTGTAAGTCACTCTGGATAAGAGCGTCTGCTAAATGGGGTAAATGTGCCCTTGAGCAAGGCACTTAACCCTAAT
Organism: Coregonus lavaretus; assembly: GCF_964263955.1. NCBI lineage: Eukaryota > Metazoa > Chordata > Actinopteri > Salmoniformes > Salmonidae > Coregonus > Coregonus lavaretus. The sequence continues at coordinate 12,188,737 of NC_140025.1, forward strand.
TGCTCCTGTAAGTCGCTCTGGATAAGAGCGTCTGCTAAATGACTAAAATGTAAAATGTAAATGTAATGTTACAATTGTAGTGAGCCAGCCTAATGGCTAATGCATTCTATTGATGACAGAAAAAAAACCTCTCTCTGTGTTAATCACCAACATATGTTGTAATCAATTATCTCAATAAATATGTACCAAAAGAGTAGGTTGTGTAAAAAAACAAGTACGCCTACCTAATTTGTAGCTGATTCATTTCTAATAAGAATAATATGTTCTTAATTGAATGGACATCCATTTCAAATGGTTGAATTGATAGACCTCTTTAAATTGAGGTGCACTCAAGGGCACTCAAAGAGAAGACTGGCATTTTTACCTCCTTGGTTTTTAAAATAGATGAAACTGTACAAGTTAGGTCCTGCATGGATATAGAGTCATTTTCTACCCAAAACACAGTGTTTTCAATGATATGATGGAAGTGATTAGTGTGGTTTGTGAAAACCAGGCCCAATATGGAGTTGAGCTACAAGAGGGGTTGAATAAGGCTCAATAGTAAGGTACAGAAACACCCTGAAGTTTGCTTTTTAAAGTCTGTGTTGTGCTTTTTCATCTATCATGGCAACGCCTTGCATCAAAATGATGATGTCATGAAGGATATTGTTCACGAAATGATAAGAACAGCCAAAATCGATTCATTTGAACTTGGTCGCTTTTCCAGTAGCCAACTTTTTACTAGTAATTCAGATAGGCATATTGCCTAAACATATCTGGATCAGGATTCTCACTTGATTAATTGTAAGTAGCTGGGAAGAAAACGTGTGCACATTGTAAAGAGATGCATTATTATTTGGTTAGCAACACCCACTTACTACAACGTTGTGTATTTTCCAGAGTTATTGTTAGCTAAGAGGAAGACATGGAGGGTTCAACGCTGACACAGAGGAGGGGTAAGTGTCGGTTGGAGGAAAGGGCGATCTAGACAGACTACGTGATGGAGCTGGGAGCCAGGTTGGCTCTGGTTTTGCAGATCCAGAAGGATCAGGAGAAGAAGATGAAGAGGATTTGGTTCAAGACGAGGAAAATGCCAAGACTGATTGAGGAGGTAACAAGACCAACTTTGACAAAGTCGACAAGAGTTCTGTTTAACAATATTAATTAAAGCAAATATAAGTTATTGTACGGGCAAAATGTTCCATATGCCATGGAATGTAAGCTAACAATGTTTTGTCCTTATTTCTTTTTGTATTAGGCTATACCATGGCAATGCTTATAACTGTTCTTGTCTAAATGTGTTGTATCGTGTCTGTCTGTTTCAGTGAATTTATGTCCTCAGTTCTTATGGTTGTCTGGTCATAAAAAATAAACAACCGTTCTATCATAGACGCTCATATCAGGATTATGTGGTTGTCTCACCTAGCTACCTTAAGTTGAATGCACTAACTAACTATAAGTCGTTCTGGATAAAAGCGTCTGATAAATGGCTAAAATGTCAAATGTTATGCTGGGTGTGGGGCATGTATTTTTACACTTAGCTGGCCCATTGGCTAGGGGACCAAGGGTTGGGACAGACTGGTGCAGAGCATCTTAGAGGACACTATATATATATATATATATATATATATATATATAAATGTGATGTATAAGTAAGTAGTGCTGACTCATACAGTATGTATGTATGTACTGAATGTGATCACTTTCATCATGTCTGTTTCTTTTCTCACGCAGAATGTGTGAGATGTGAGCAACTGTCCTCTCACTGAGTTCATGGCTCCCTGTATTGACTCCCTCCCACCACTGGCTTTCACCAATCAGAGGCCTATACCTACCATGTTGCATCCCCCCTCTCCATTTGCCATACGCGCTCAGGATGCACAGCGGTTCATTGTATTTTCATACTTTGTCCCTGAAACCTGCCAGTCTGCTGAATGCCCAGTTGCCACAGAGGCCACTGCAGATGTATCTACAGGTATACGAGAGGACCTATGGACAGATATACATCTTTCCTCAATGCTGCATCGATACCTGCCACACTTCTTTGACGAAGACTCCATGCAGCCACATCAGGCAGTAGAGGGCACCACTGAGGTCTCAGTTGCTCCAGTGGCAATATCTAATGTTGAGGAAGAGGACTGATTCTATCATTACTCCCTCCCACCCCTGGCTCAGCGGTTCATTGGCAATTCATTCAATTTCCTCGAAACCTCTAAGCCTGCTGTTTCAGCCACAGAGTGCCCAGTTGCCACAGAGACCACTGCTACCACAGCCACTGTCAAGGGAGAGAATCGATGGGCATCTAGAAGTCTTCCTTCAGTGCTGCCTACATGCCTGCCAACAGTCTTTGACGATGACTTCATGCCATCAGAGCAGACAGTAGAGGATACCTATGAGGTCTCAGTTGCTACAGAGACCACTGCAGGCACAGCTACTGTTGATTTTGGAGTGTACAGATCAGCAGCTAAATGCCCTGTCCCAATGCTGCCTCCAAGTCTGCCACTTGTCTTTGAAGTTGACTACAAACTGCCAGGGGAGGCAGTAGAGGACACCACCAAGTGTCCAGTTATCAGTGAAACAAACAATGATGTGTCCACTCACCTCAAAGAGGACATGGCAGCTGATCAAAGCCCTCCTGACCCTGCAGCACTGCCTCCAAGCTCGCCATGTATCTGAGACTCTGACCACAAACTGACAGAGGAGACAAAAGAGGATGCCACCGAGTCCTCCGTTACCACAGCGATCACTGCAGGCACATCCATTGTCCAGGGAGAGAACCTGTTGGGTGATAAAAGCCCGGCTCCAATGCTGCCTTCAAAGTTGCCACACATTCTAGACAATGGCCACAAGCAGCCAGAGGAGGCAGTAGAGGACACCACCAAGAGTCAAGTGTCCAGGGAAGCGGCCGTTTCCGTCTCCACTGTCCACACTCTGCCACGGGAGGCAGTAGAGGACTCCAACAAGTGTCCAGTTGCCAGGGAAGCAGCCGTTTCTGTGTCCACTGTCCACACGGAGGAGTGTTTGGCTGATAAAAGTCCTCCTGCACCTGCAACACTGCCTCTAATCCTGACCTGCACCCACAACAATGACCACAAACCGCTATGGAAGACAGTTGAGTGCACTACAAAGTGCTCAGTCGACACAGAGGCAACTGTTGCTATTTACACCTGGGATGATAAAAGTCCTCCAGGTCTGCAATGCATTCACAACAACAATGACCACAAGCAGCCAGAGGAGACAGTTGAGGACACCACATAGTGCTCAGTTAACACAGAGGCAAGTGCAGTTGCATCCACTGTCAAGAGAGAGGAACTGATGAGTGATAAAAGCCCTGTCCTAGCACTTCCTCCAAGCCTGGCATGCATCCATGACAAGGACCACAAGCAGCCAGAGCAGAAAGGGAAGGGCACTAGTGAAGAGGTGGATCGCTGCCCTCATGCTCACCAGCTGGTCCCAGATGCTAACTTAACTCTGGTAACCCCTCTGCTCTGTATGGCCACTAAGACGCCTGTTAGAGTGAGAGCCTCCATATGCAGGTCAGAGGATGAGGAACCCAGGCCCTGGACACTGAAAAAGGCAAAGGTAGGTGTCCTATTTTACACTTCTACTCTACAGGGTTGGGGGTCTGTTCCATTTCAATTCAAAGCATTGAATTAAGTACTTCCCGAATTGACTGGAATTGAAATTGAATTGACCCCAACCCTGCTAATCTATGCTCATAGTATAAAACATCACCCCTTACTAGGGTTAACATTTGTATTACGTTTGGTGTGGACCCAGGAAGAACATCTATGGCTATTACAAAATCGGTTATTAGGTAGGGGTAAAGTAACTATGCATAGATAATAAACAGCGAGTAGCAGCAGTGTAAAAACAAAGGGGGGAGGTGTCAATGTAAATAGTCTGAGTGGCCATTTGATTAATTGTTCAGCAGTCTTATGGCTTGGGGGTAGAAGCTGTTAAGGAGCCTTTTGGACCTAGACTTGGCACTCTGGTACCGCTTGCCTTCTGACACCGCCTAGTATATAGGTCCTGGATGGCAGGAAGCTTGGCCCCAGTGATGTACTGGGCCGTACGCACTACCCTCTGTAGCGCCTTACGGTCGGATGCCGAGCAGTTGCCATACCAGGCGGTGATGCAACCGGTCAGGATGCTCTCGATGGTGCAGCTGTTTAACTTTTTGAGGATCTTGGGACCAATATCAAATCTTTTCAGTCTCCTGAGGTGGAAAAGGCGTTGTCGTGCCCTCTTCACGACTGTCTTGGTGTGTTTGGACCATGATAGTTGGTTGGTGAGGCGGACACCAAGGAACTTGAAACTCTCGACCCGCTCCACTACAGCCCCGTCGATGTGAATGGGGCGTGTTCCCAGTCCCTGTCCCTGAAAATCCTCCCCACAGCATGATGCTGGCACCACCATGCTTCACCGTAGGGATGGTGCCAGGTTTCCTCCAAACGTGATCTCATCCTAGTTAAGAGGGGGAGTGGCAGCAGCAGCAGGTTCTCCCCATGTGAGCTGAGTCCAGTGGACCAGTCCTGTATCTCCCCTCCCAGAGAGCCACAGTGGTCTGAACCATGGCTAGCTATCCACAATCTGGCTTGACTAAACAAGGTCTACCAAGAGGGAAGGAGGGAGAGGAAGGTAGAGGAAGAGAAAGAGGGAGGAGAGGAAGGAGGAAAGGGAGAAAAGGGTTCTCTCCATCACGACTGTAAGAAGGAAAGGAGGGTGAAGGCCGAGCAAGAGGAAGAGGAAGAGGAAGAGGTGGAAGATGACAAGGATAGTTGATATGTCCATCACTACCATAAGGAGATCTCTTCTGGGGCCTCTTGTTCTCTCCTCTTTCCCACAGAGGAGCACCTTTCGCAGGCAGCCCAGAGCAGACTCTCTCCTGAGAGAAGGCTAGCCCCTGGAGGTTTCACCTTGGATTTATACAGAGAACCCCCCAGTACTCAAACTGCTTTACATTGTAGAGGGGGATGTAATCTCATTGGAGGCGACCCAATGACCCAGAAATGCTCCGTGGACAGACTTCCTCCCTGCTCAACCGTCTCGCTGGCAGGGGGCTCGTAGGAACACCCTCCCCTCCTTGACTCCAGCTCCACCCCTTCTTCACCTGCCCCCCTTATCATGTTATGAGTCTCACCTACAGGTCCCACCCCCTGGCCTACCTGTTGCAGGTGTAAGGATGGAGTGTCGGAAACAGCTATCCTCCCCCTCCTCCCCCTCCTCCCCTCTTTCTCCCACTCCCCCCATCTCTCGCACTCTCTCTTCGTCCCCCTCTCTTCCCTTTAAAGCAATACTTAGACCAGGCTTTCTGCCTCCTCTACCCCTCTCCACCTCCTCTTCCATTCCTACTCTCTTTCTCTCCACCTCCTCCTCCTCCTCTTTGTTCCCCCTCTCCCGCCCTCCAGTGAGAGAGGCAGGAGGCCACCTCGCCGTCACTCTATCCAGCTGGAGCCGCTGAGAGGGCGAGGAGGAGAGGAGGAGGAATAGAGGAAGAACAGAGGAGACAAGAGGGAGAGGTGGAGAGGAGGAGAGGGAGTGAGACACTATGTTAGCTGTTGTGGTGTGATATGTGTAGTTACTTGTAATAACCACTAGAGCATGCTGGACACTTATTTGGTGCTTGCTGACCTCAATGTGTGCATGCATATCAACAGTCTAAAGCAGTCATCTCCAATCCAAAGAATTAGTTGGAATCATTTGTTTATTAGACATTTCCTATTTATACTGTATGGATAATAAAACCCATCCTTTATTTACTTGTGTTTTAGCTTTTTCCCCACACCCACACTGAAAGTTGTTACTGTTACTTTAGTCTGTCTTGCTTTATGATAGTCACATGCCTCTACCTTTACAAGAAGTCTATCAGTATTCTTCATGAGGGCTTTAAAGCTAATGTTAATTTGACCGTGTACTTCAAGAATATACATGTATTTTCCAAGACAGACCTGTTACTGGCCGTGTCTAAATATCCATTCTAGCGTAATACATACTTAAACTGCATACTAATTTCGCCTTTGATCTAGTAGAATGCACTCTTCTTTTCTGACTCACTTGTTTTGCAACAGCTGATAGTCAGATAAATTGACGCGCTGTACCGAAATGAACAAATGACGGGAGTCAATGCAATCGCGCATTAGATGACGAATTCTGAGTACTATTGCCGCGTTCACATGCTAGTCAGAACTTGGAAACCCGGAAATGTCAGACTTGCTTACTGGTTGTAGTTATACACGTGGCGCATTCAACGAACAGCAAGTCAGACATTTCAGAGTTTCCTAGGTCCGACTAGCATGTGAACGCGGCATAATTTCTAAATTTCACATACTAAAAAACTAAATGTTTTTATATACTATTTAGTACTCTAATATGGGTATTCGGACACTGCCTCTTTGTCTCTCACACACTGAGCATGAGCACAGTCATTATGGCCACCTGTGCTGTTCCATCTGCACAGACATCTACACTGAGCCTGTGTCTCTAAGCTATCAGCACACCTTCTGCAAGAGATGCCTCCAAGACTCTCTGGTCAGAGACAGAATCTTCCAGATCAACAGACTGATCAGGAACGTGGCCTTCGAGCTGAAGCTGGAGGAAAATGCTAAAAGACAGAGAGCTACAGCCGAGAGAGGAAACAGTAGAGAGATGAATGTCATGAACATGGAGAGGCTCTGAAGCTGTTCTGTGAGACGGACAGTAATCTGATCTCTGTGATCTGCAGAGATGGGTGAGACGACAGAGGACACACATTCAAACCTATAAGAGAAGCACATGAGGATCTGAAAAAAGAGGTAGCCTCAGATTTATGCTACTTCAAGAAGGATATTCGTGTACTGGAATACTCAAGAGATGAGCAGCAAAGATAAATGTCTCAAGCAAAAGAGACGTCAGATCATCTCAAAGTCCAGATCAGGTTGCTTGGTTGACAAGGAGATAGTACTTGCCAGGCTGGAGGAACAGCTAAAGGAGAAGAGAGTTAAAACGGCCTCTCTTCAGTCTGAGCTGGACCTCACTGAGCCCCGAGACTTCCTGCTCTAGTGGATGGAGAGGGGCTGCACTGAGATTAGGGAGAGGAGGAAGGAGGAGGAGTGGTTGGAGAGGAATATGATAGAGAGGAATATGATAGAGGGATTAGGATGGAGGGGAATATGATAGAGGGAATATATTGAGAGGAATGTGACAGAGAGGATTTGTTTTTTCATTAGATCACTTTAAGACATAAAATCTCTTAGGCTGACAGTCCCCGAAATCGGGCGCTAGAATTTCTTTAAAAAATATGTAAATGTTTACATGACTTATTTGATTGATTTCCCACCGTTTTATATTTCAGAAGACATCCATCCAGACCTTCCTAGAACTATGTAAACATCCTCTGTCGAATAAACTTGTATTTGCCTCCCTCTGGTGGTCGGCTGCATAATTACATCCATTTATATCACTTCACTGCAGCGCTACATCAAAGTGGCGTTCCAGGAAAAACTTTTATCCAGCTTGACTGCTTCACGGCACAGACATGGCAAAGCAATCACTGAATTTGTCTCGAGCAGGCAGAGCTAAATACATAACTTTCATAGCTCAACGATAAAGAACGCGACCTTCACACTTCCTTAAACCTAAAAGAAGTCAAGAAGTAATTTTGTGTGGAAGTCCAACATTTGTTCAGAACGACAAAATCGAGACCTTTACATTGCCCTTCTCCCTTTGTCTATAGGAGGGATGAACACTGGTTAAATGGCCCAAATGTTAATTTAGACATCCACAAATTTAGCAGATTTTGACTATGACTAATGTCATGAAATGTTTGGCAAAGTAGTAAAGAAGGTTGTACTATACTTTTATTGTGTACTAGATCATATGGTTTGAAAAGTTTTTTTTTTTTCTCAGACATAAATGAACAATTCCAGGTGAAAGCTAAAGGTCATAGCTTCCTGGGGGGAGGGACACCACTACATTAATAAAATATTGCCCTCTTGCTAGATTGATGACTATAGCCCTAGTGAAACAGTGCAAAATGGTTGTCAGCTCAACTGGTTAAATATAAGACAGGCCCTCCTGTAGCTCAGTTGGTAGTGCTTGCAACGCCAGGGTTGTGGGTTCGTTTCTCACGGGGGCCCACTAACTGTAAGTCGCTTTGGATAAGAGCGTCTGCTAAATGACTAAAATGTAATGTAAATGTAAGACCTGTTCATTGTGAAATATATGTGTTCAAGTCTAATAATTTTGCTCTTTATATTTTCTGCTCTGTATGTAATTGTATCTATTTAAGCTGTTTGGATTGTTCATTGATATAACACTGGGCACCATTGAAAAAGAGACACTGGTCTCAATTGGGATTCCCTGTATAAATAAAGAGGAATATGATAGAGGGAATATGATAGCGAGTATTATGATGGAGTGGAATATGATGGAGAGGAATATAATAGAGGGAATATAATAGAGGGAATATAATAGATGGAATATGATTGAGGAATATGATGGAGGGGAATATTATAGAGAATGAATGGAGGAATGTGTGACGCTCTTGAGCAACAAAGGTTGTCTGTTTGGTTATATCAACTGGAAAGACATGGATAAGAAAATGTACAAATATATTTTTAAACAATGGGCGCTGTTGGCAGGTCTACAAATACTGTTCTATAGTCAGCTGATATTGATTTCCTTATTTAATAATTTATTAAACTAAAATGATAAACATCAATGACACCTACTCTCCAATTACATTTTTTGGGCCTATATAATTACACATCCAGCTAATTTTATCCCTCTATGAGCATGCATACCGTAAAGATACCGTAAGGATCACTCGACTGCAACAGCTCTCGTTGATTTAATCCATCAATGGCTCAGGTCACTTGACCAAGATAAACTTGTGGATGAGCTGCTTCTTGATTTTAGTGCTGCATTTGACCTTGTTGATCATATGGCTATATAAATTAGGTGTAATATGGCAAACAAAGCCTATCAGAGGGAAAGGTAGAGCCATTACCAGTGTTTATACCTATGGGATAGGTAGAGAAAATTAGGCACAAAATAAGGCAGCAAGAAAGGTTCTGCAATGTGGTTATGAGATGTTCTCCATAGAATTACATAATGCACTCGAATGGCCGACTGTCAAGGAAATTACAAAAAAAAACACACAACATTGTTTTTTTCATAAAATGTACTGAAAGACCAACCGCTATATGTGATTAACTGGATATGGTCAAAGACAACTCATAAAATCAATAGGAATCTGGATCTGTTTCTGTGTCCTTTTCTTTTTACCTTGCTTTTGTTATTTTTGAATTTTTTTAATGTTTTGTTTTTACATTTCGTAAAATGTAATAATTACAAAAACATTTCATTTAAATTTAAATATAGTAAAATACAGTATCATTCAAATAAATATTATTTGTCTAATCATATTTTTTGCCTTTGAAGCTTAATATTTTGTGATATAATGTATGACTGACATGAGGGTAATCAAAGGGAGAGAGATAAGGGTAACAATGAAGACTTCTTCCATTACAGTTTCTAAGTGATGAGTAGAAGTGTACAGTGCCCTCCTGAATTATTGGCACCTGTCACGATCGTTGGAGGAAGTGGACCAATGCGCAGCGTGATTTGCGAACATACTTATTTATTTTTACACGAAACAAAACAACAAAACAATACTTGACATCCTTGGTAACAGACACTAACCATACACGGAACAAGATCCCACAAAACACTGTGGAAAACAGGCTGCCTAAGTATGGTTCCCAATCAGAGACAACAAGCAACAGCTGATATTCGTTGCCTCTGATTGAGAACCACCACGGCCAACACAGAAACACATGAGCTAGATAATCAACCTAGAACACAAAACACATAGAAACAACACACCCTGGCTCAACATAACAGAGTCCCAGAGCCAGGGCGTGACAGTATCCCCCCCCCCAAAGGCGCGGACTGCGACCGTGCCAAATATAAACCGAACAGGGGAGGGCCAGGTGGGCATTCCTCCTCTGAGGCGGTTCCGGCTCCGGGCTTGACCACCACCCTCCAACAATCCCCCCATTGCGCCCCTAGTCCGGTCTGGCCCCGCTGGGCCACTCAAGGACATTCAGAGACTTGTCCCGAAGCCACTCCTGCATTGTCTTGGCTGTGTGCTTAGGGTCGTTGTCCTGTAGGAAGGTGAACCTTAGCCACAGTCTGAGGTCCTGAGCGCTCTGGAGCAGGTTTTCATCAAGGATTTCTCTGTAAATTGCTCTGTTCATCTTTCCATTGATCCTTACTAGTCTCCAAATAAAATCAAATCAAACTGTATTTGGCATGTGCCGAATACAAGAGGTGTAGACCTTACCGTGAAATGCTTACTTATAAGCCCTTAACCAACAATGCAGTCCAAGAAATAGAGTTAAGAAAATATTTACTAAATACACTAAAGTAAAAAAAAAAAAAAAAGTAACACAATAAAATAATAACGAGGCTATATACAAGGGGTACCGGTACCGAGTCAAGGTTTGGGGGTACAGGTTAGTTGAGGTAATTTGTACATTTAGGTAGGTGTAAAGTAACTATACATAGATAATAAACAGCAAGTAGCAGCAGTGTAAAAACAAAGGGGGGAGGTGTCAATGTAAATAGTCTGGGTGGCCATTTGATTAATTGTTCAGCAGTCTTATGGCTTGGGGGTAGAAGCTGTTAAGGAACCTTTTGGACCTAGACTTGGCACTCTGGTACCGCTTGCTGTGCTGTAGAAAAGTAAACATTTTGTGTTTATAATGTTTTGTACGGTATGCATTGACAAAAAACAAACAGAGGAAACATTTAATTTTTTATTCTTTGCTTTTCATTGCATGCAAAAATACAGTATCTCCCTTCTCACTCTTTCTTACCCAGTCTACTCATCCATCTTCAAGCTTTCATCCCTTCCCTGCTCTTCTATCACCCTCTCAGTTCCACCTCCAGCTGGCTCCCCTCTTTTTCCTCTTCTCCAGTCTCTTCCTCTCTTCTTTCCTCCTCTTTTCTATCTTCTTCTCCTCCTTTTTTTGAATCTTCGCTCCATCTCCAGGAGCTCAGCTTGAGCTTTCTCTCTCTTTTTCAGCTCCTCAGACCACTTCTTCTCTTTCTTAATCCTGTCTTTCATCATGGCATTGTGTATCTTAATCAGCCCCATTAACCTCTTTTTCTCTGCCTTTTCCTTCTCTTTTCTTTCCTTCTCTCTCTTTTTCTGTTCTAACTTGTCCCTCTTTTTCTCAGCCTTCATGGCTTTCTTTTGCTCTTTTTCTCTCGCCTTCATCTCATTTCTCTCTTTCTCGTCACCGTTCAACATCTTATTCAGTTTCTTATTTTTCTCTTTTTCCTCGATCTTTATAAACGTGACTTAATGCTTGAGGTTCATGGCCAGAAAGCCCACTCTTCCCAGGATGGTCTCTGCTCTCTCTGATGAAACCGTCCCATTGGAGCTCTTGGAATGGGCACGGTCCGCCTCACGCTTCAATCCCTCCCTTGGGCTCAACTCCTCCTTGACGCTCCTCTCTTCACTCTCAATGTCAATGCCTGTCCAATAATCCTAACAGGAAGACATTGACTCTAGATGTAATATTGTTCCAATGTGGCACATTCAATACACATTTGAGTGATCAACATACATTGAAGGCCTCATGGGGCACACAATTTGGAGGACAGTAATTGAGGTAACTTGTTTATTTGTATCCCAAACCGATTTCATAATAGCCATAGATGTTCTTCCTGGGTCCACACCAAACGTAATACAAATGTTAACCCTAGTAAGGGGTGATGTTTTATACTATGAGCATAGAGTAGCAGGGTTGGGGTCAATTCCATTTCAATTCCAGTCAATTCAGGAAGTTCTTAATTCAATGCTTTGAATTGAAATGGAACAGACCCCCAACCCTGTAGAGTAGTAGTGTAAAATAGGACACCTACCTTTGCCTCTTCCAGCGTCCAGGGCCTGGGTTCCTCATCCTCTGACCTGCATATGGAGGCTCTCACTCTAACAGGCGTCTTAGTGGCCAAGCAGAGCAGAGGGGTTGCCAGAGTTAAGTTAGCATCTGGGACCAGCTGGTGAGCATGAGGGCAGCGATCCACCTCTTCACTAGTGCCCTTCCCTTTCTGCTCTGGCTGCTTGTGGTCCTTGTCATGGATGCATGCCAGGCTTGGAGTTAGTGCTAGGACAGGGCTTTTATCACTCATCAGTTCCTTTCTCTTGACAGTGGATGCAACTGCACTTGCCTCTGTGTTAACTGAGCACTCTGTGGTGTCCTCAACTGTCTCCTTTGGCTGCTTGTGGTCATTGTTGTTGTGAATGCATTGCAGACCTGGAGGACTTTTATCATCCCAGTTGTAAATGGAAACAGTTGCCTCTCTGTTGATTGAGCACTTTGTAGTCCACTCAACTGTCTTCCATAGCTGTTTATGGGCATTGTTGTGGGTGCAGGTCAGGATTAGAGACAGTGTTGCTGGTCCTCGGTCAGTTTGTGGTCAGAGTCTCGGATACATGGCGAGCTTGGAGGCAGTGCTGCTGGGTCAGGAGGGCTTTGATCAGCTGCCATGTCCTCTTTGAGGTGAGTGGACACATCATTGTTTGTTTCACTGATAACTGGACACTTGGTGGTGCCCTCTACTGCCTCTCCTGGCAGTTTATAGTCAACTTCAAAGACAAGTGGCAGACTTGGAGGGAGCATTGGGACAGGGCATTTAGCTGCTGATCTGTACACTCCAAAACCAACAGTAGCTGTGCCTGCAGTGGTCTCTGTAGCAACTGAGACCTCATAGGTATCCTCTACTGTCTGCTCTGGTGGCATGAAGTCATCGTCAAAGACTGTTGGCAGGCATGGAGGCAGCTCTGAAGGAAGACTTCTAGCTGCCCATCGATTCTCTCCCTTGACAGTGGCTGTGGTAGCAGTGGCCTCTGTGGTAACTGGGCACTCTGTGGCTGAAACAGCAGGCTGGGAGGTTTCGAGGAAATTGAATGAATTGCCAATGAACCACTGAGCCAGTGGTGGGAGGGAGTAAGGAGAGAATCTGTCCTCTTTCTCGACATTAGATATTGCCACTGGAGCAACTGAGAACTCAGTGGTGCCCTCTACTGCCTGATGTGGCTGCATGGAGTCTTCGTCAAAGAAGTGTGGCAGGTATCGATGCAGCATTGAGGAAAGATGTGTATCTTTCCATAGGTCCTCTCGTATACCTGTAGATACATCTGCAGTGGCCTCTGTGGCAACTGGGCATTCAGCAGACTGGCAGGTTTCAGGGACAAAGTATGAAAATATAATGAACCGCTGTGCATCCTGAGCGCGTATGGCAAATGGAGAGTGGGGATGCAACATGGTTGGTATAGGCCTCTGATTGGTGAAAGCCAGTGGTGGGAGGGAGTCAATACAGGGAGCCATAAACTCAGTGAGAGGACAGTTGCTCACATCTCTCACATTCTGCGTGAGAAAAGAAACAGACATGATGAAAGTGATCACATTCAGTACATACATACATACTGTATGAGTCAGCACTATTTACTTATACATCACATATATATATATATATATATATATATATATATATATATATATATATATATATATATATATATATATATATATATATATATAGTGTCCTCTCAGATGCTCTGCACCAGTCTGTCCCAACCCTGGGTCCCCTAGCCAATGGGCCAGCTAAGTGTAAAAATACATGTCCCACACCCATCATAACATTTTACATTTTAGCCATTTATCAGACGCTTTCATCCAGAATGACTTATAGTTAGTTAGTGCATTCAACTTAAGGTAGCAAGGTGAGACAACCACATCATCCTGATATGAGCGTCTATGATAGAACGGTTCTTTATTTTTTATGACAAGACAACCATAAGAACTGAGGACATAAATACACTGAAACAGAAAGACATGATACAACACATTTAGACAAGAACAGATATAAGCATTGCCTTGGTGTGGCCTAATACAAAAAGAAATAAGGACAAAACATTGTTAGCTTACATTCCATGGCATATGGAACATTTTGCCCTTACAATAACTTATATTTGCTTTATTTAATATTGTTAAATAGAACTTTGTCAAAGTTGGTCTTGTTACCTCCTCAATCAGTCTTGGCATTTTCCTCGTCTTGAACCAAATCCTCTTCATCTTCTTCTCCTGATCCTTCTGGATCTGCAAAACCAGAGCCAACCTGGCTCCCAGCTCCATCACGTTGTCTGTCTGGATCACCCTTTCCTTCAACCGACACTCACCCCTCCTCTGTGTCAGCGTTGAACCCTCCATGTCTTCCTCTTAGCTAACAATAACTCTGGAAAATACATAACGTTGTAGTAAGTGGGTGTTGCTAACCAAATAATAATGCATCTCTTTACAATGTGCAAACGTTTTCTTCCCAGCTACTTACAATTAAGCAAGTGAGAATTCTGCTCCAGATATGTTTACGCAATAGGCCTATCTGAATTACTAGTAAAAAGTTGGCTACTGGAAAAGCGACCAAGTTCAAATGAATCGATGTTGGCTGTTCTTTGGCATCATCATTGTGATGCAAGGCGTTGCCATGGCAGATGAAAAAGCACAATACAGACTTTAAAAAGCAAACTTCTTGCTCTTTCTGTACCTTACTATTGAGCCTTATTCAACCCCTCATGTAGCTCTACTCCATATTGGGCTTGGTTCTCACAAACCACACTAGTCAGTTCCATCATATCATTGAAAACACTGTGTTTTGGGTAGAAAATGACTCTATATCCATGCAGGACCTAACTTGTACAGTTTCATCTATTTAAAAAAACCAAGGAGGTAAAAACGCCAGTCTTCTCTTTGAGTGCCCCTGAGTGCACCTCAATTTAAAGAGGTCTATCAATTCAACCATTTGAAATGGATGTCCATTCAATTAAGAACATATTATTCTTATTAGAAATGAATCAGCTACAAATTAGGTAGGCGTACTTGTTTTTTTACACAACATACTCTTTTGGTACATATTTATTGAGATAATTGATTACAACATATGTTGGTGATTAACACAGAGAGAGGTATTTTTTTTCTGTCATCAATAGAATGCATTAGCCATTAGGCTAGCTCACTACAATTGTAACATGGCATCTCAGGTGTCAGGATGAAGCATTTTCTCACAAAAAGAGGACTCAAGCAAACTATCTCTCTTCAACAGTTTCTCTAGTCATGTTAGGTCTACTTAAAATGTCACATTCATACACAAGTAATTTGAAAATAAGTTATACTACTGAAACACATTCACAATAAGTTATATTACAACCTACCTCTGAAGTAAGCAGTGTGTTCTCTCACTAATGAAATAGGACATTAATAATCTGTCAGTGGTTAGTTGAATCAGTCTCTTTGCACTGTTCAGTTTGTCTGTGCAACAGGTAACCTTCCAGAATCGGAATCTTGTGATGTCACAATGGAGTCCCCATTGCCATGGTTACCCACCGCAGCTTTCATGTGTAATCAAATGCTGGCACAATTTAGTTTATTTATTTTCTATTTTTTTGTACCTATGCAGCACAGTCATACCTAATATATACAATGAATCCATATAACCTAATTTTTTATTAAAATATAATGCTGTAACTCATATTAAATGGTTGACCATTCAAACGACATGTGTTTTGCCTAATTAAAAGTCAATTTGTTTTAGATATCATAACTAGCAGCCAGGCTTACTTAGGTTGTTTGTTCGATCTCAGCCTACCACTAATGTCAATATTTTTCATCATCATCATCATCAATGAAATACATAGGCTACCTTACTACAGTAAAACAAGTCTTCCATAGGATATGTCACCTCAGTAACAAAGTTCCAAAAAAGAAATGAGGGTTCAAGAAAACATCTCTCTTCAATGGCCTCAGCTATTAGCCATATGATCAAAAAGGTCAAATGCAGCACTAAAATCAAGAAGTAGCTCATCCACAAGTTTATCTTGGTCAAGTGACCTGAGCCATTGATCGATTAAATCAACCAGAGCTGTTGCAGTCGAGTGATCCTTACGGTATCTTTACGGTATGCATGCTCATAGAGGAATAAAATTAGCTGGATGTGTAATTATATAGGCCCAAAAAATGTAATTGAAGAGTAGTTGTCATTGATGTTTAGCATTTAAGTTTAATCAATTATTAAATAAGGAAATCAATATCAGCTGACTATAGAACAGTATTGTTTAAAATTATGTTTGAACATTTTCTTATCCATGTCTTTCCAGATTATATAACCAAACAGACAACCTTTGTTGCTCAAGAGCGTCACACATTCCTCCATTCATTCTCTATCATATTCCCCTACATCATATTCCTCTATCATATTCCCTCCATCATATTCCCTCTATCATATTCCCTCTATTATTTTCCCTCTATTATATACCTCTCCATCATATTCCACTCTAACATAATACTCGCTATCATATTCCTCTTTATTTATACAGGGAATCCCAATTGAGACCAGTGTCTCTTTTTCAATGGTGCCCTGTGTTATATCAATTAACAGTCCAAACAGCTTAAACAGATAAAATTACATACAGAGCAGAAAATATATAGAGCAAAATTATTAGACTTGAACACATACATTTCACAATGAACAGGTCTTGTATTTAACCAGTTGAGCTGACAACCATTTTGCACTGTTTCACTAGGGCTTTAGTCATCAATCTAGCAAGAGGGCAATATTTTATTAATGTAGTGGTGTCCCTCCCCCCACGAAGCTATGACCTTTAGCTTTCACCTGGAATTGTTCATTTATGTCTAAGAAAAAAAAAAAAACTTTTCAAACCATATGATTGTCACGGTTTCGGCCGAGGCTGCCTCTCTCCCTTGTTCGGGCAGGCTTCGGCGTTCGTCGTCTCCGGAATTCTAGCTGCCACCGATTTATGTTTTCATGTTCGTTTGCTTTTGTCTGTTTGTGTCACACCTGTTTCTGTTTTACGTGATTAGTGTCCTATAAGTTTCTCGTTGTGTTTGTCTTGTGTTGTGTGTGATTGTTTTCGTCAGTGTTGTGTTTGCTCGGTTGAGCATATTTCTCTCCACTGCGCTGGAGCTCGTTTGCACTTGTTTCGTGCACTACATATTTTGTCGCACCTGTTTGTGCGCATTTTGCCTACACGCCTTGGGCGTAGTTTTGCTGTTGGGCTTTGTTGCCCTGTTGCCTGTGTTTGGGTCGGAATACAGCTTTTGGAACCTACCGTCTGCGTCCTGCATCTGATTTCCTACACCACACCTACACACGCCCTGACAGAATCACACACCACCCATGGAATCAGCAGGAGCAGAAGCAGCCCAGACAAGACTGGAAGCCCAGGTTCGGGATCAGCAGGAGCAACTCCTGCAGATGGGGAACGCCCTGCAGGAGGTTATTTCCACACTCCGAGGCTGGGGTTCGCCTCCACCACCGCCCGCCCAGCCAGCACCATCGGCCAGCCCGCCCGTTCCAGCACCGGAACATCGAGGAGTCCGTCTATCTCTCCCGAGGGCTTACGACGGGACAGCGGCTGGGTGTCAGGGGTTCTTGCTCCAGGTCGAGCTGTACCTGGCCACAGTCCATCCGGCACCTTCAGGGCATGAGAGCGTGTCCGCCCTAATCTCCTGCCTGGCCGGTAAAGCGTTGGAGTGGGCCAACGCGGAGTGGAGGAAGATCGACGCCACGACCATTACCTACACCGAGTTCTCCCGCCGCTTTAGGGCGGTGTTCGACCATCCCCCGGAGGGGAAAGCGGCGGGGGAGCGTCTGGTCTTCCTTAGGCAGGGGAGGAGGAGTGCCCAGGAATTCGCACTCGAATTCCGTACTCTAGCGGCAGATGCAGGGTGGAATGATCGGGCCCTCATCGATCTCTACCGATGCAGCCTCAGAGAGGACGTCCGTCGGGAGCTGGCCTGTCGGGACGCCAGTCTCACTTTCGACCAGCTGGTCGACATGTCAATTAGGTTGGATAACCTATTGGCTACCCGCGGACGTCCTGAGGGGGGTCCGTCCATTCCATCCTCCAGCGCACCCGAGCCGTGTCCTATGGAGCTCGGGGGCGCTGGCGCTAGAGGTAGGAGGAGTCGGCAGAGTGGGGGGTCCATCCACTGCACCAACTGTGGTCGGGGAGGACACACCGCGGCTAGGTGCTGGGGATGGCCTCCTCGGGGAGATGACGACAGGTCCCGCACTGGGGATTCCCTCCAGGTGAGTAGGTGCCCCACTCACCCAGAGCTCACTGTTGCCCATTTTTGTATGCCTGTGTGTTTTCCGCAGGTGGCACCTCATTCCCAGTGTAAGGCGCTGGTAGATTCAGGCGCGGCTGGGAATTTCATTGATAAGAAGTTTTGTTTAGAGTTAGGGTTTCCCCTTCTCCCTGTGGAAGTTCCTTTTCCCGTTCACGCCCTAGATAGTCGTCCGTTGGGTACGGGCTTAATCAGGGAGGTCACGGCGCCACTTAGGATGTGTGCGCAGGGGAGTCATCAGGAGATAATACAACTGTTTCTGATTGACTCTCCTGCGTATCCGGTGGTGCTGGGCATGCCCTGGTTAAGTACCCATAACCCCGTTATTTCGTGGCAGGAGAGGGCTCTGAAGGAGTGGTCTGCTCAGTGTGTGGGTAGATGTTTGGGCGTTTCCTTAGGGGCTACCTCGGTGGAAAGTCCAAACCAGGTGCCCGCATTGCACATTCCACCTGAGTATGGGGATCTGGCTATCGCGTTTAGTAAGGCGAGGGCGACGCGATTGCCACCCCATAGGCAGGGGGATTGTGCGATAGACCTTCAGGCAGGAGCTGCGCTCCCACGGAGTCATGTGTATCCTCTGTCTCAGGAGGAGAAGAAAGCTATGGAGGTTTACATAGACGAATCACTGAGACAAGGATACATACGGCCGTCCACTTCCCCCGCGTCCTCGAGTTTCTTTTTCGTGAAGAAGAAGGATGGGGGGTTGCGTCCGTGCATCGACTACCGTGGTCTCAATCAGATTACGGTGAAGTATAGTTATCCACTCCCGCTGATTGCGACCATGACTGAGTCGTTGCATGGGGCGCGTTTCTTCACGAAATTAGATCTCAGGAGCGCGTACAACTTGGTGCGCATCAGGAAGGATGATGAATGGAAAACAGCCTTTAGTACCACCTCGGGCCATTACGAGTATCTCGTCATGCCATACGGGTTGATGAATGCTCCGTCAGTTTTCCAATCATTCGTGGATGAGATCTTCAGGGACATGCAGGGACAGGGAGTGGTGGTGTACATAGATGACATCCTCGTGTACTCACCTACCCGTGTCGAGCATGTGGCCCTGGTGCGCAGAGTGTTGCGGAGGCTGGTGGAGCACGACCTGTATGTGAAGGCAGAGAAGTGTCTGTTTTTCCAGGAGTCGATTTCCTTCTTGGGGTATCAGTTGTCTGCGTCAGGGGTGAAGATGGAGGTAGACCGAGTGTCAGCCGTGAGTAATTGGCAAACACCAACCACTGTGAAAGAGGTGCAGCAGTTTTTGGGGTTTGCGAATTACTACCGGAGGTTTATCCGGGGTTTTGGGCAGGTGGCAGCTCCCATCACGTCTCTCTTAAAGGGGGGCCCGGTGCGTCTGCAGTGGTCAGTCGAGGCGGACAGGGCTTTTAAGAAGCTGAAGGACCTGTTCACCTCGGCTCCGGTGCTGGCGCATCCGGATCCCTCTTTACCATTTCAGGTAGAGGTGGACGCGTCTGAAGCCGGTATTGGCGCCGTGCTGTCCCAACGGTCAGGCGCGCCACCTAAACTCCGCCCCGTTGCCTTCTATTCCAAGAAGCTCAGCCCGGCGGAGCGAAATTATGACGTAGGGGACAGGGAGCTGTTAGCTGTGGTCCAAGCCCTTAAGGTGTGGAGGCACTGGCTTGAGGGGGCTCAACACCCTTTCCTCATTTTGACGGACCACCGTAACCTGGAGTACATCCGGGCAGCGAGGAGGCTGAACCCTCGACAGGCTAGATGGAGTATGTTTTTGACCCGTTTCTCTTTTAAGATCACCTACATCCCTGGGTCACAAAACGGTAAGGCAGATGCACTGTCTCGGCGGTATGACGGGGAGGAGAGGTCCGTGGAGCCCACTCCCATACTGCCGGAGTCGTGTCTAGTGGCACCGGTGGTGTGGGAGCTCGATTCTGAGCTCGAGCGGGCATTACGCACCGACCCTAGTCCACCACAATGCCCGGAGGGTCGGAAGTATGTTCCGCTCGAGTGTCGGGATCGATTGATCTATTGGGCTCACACGTCACCCTCCTCTGGACATCCGGGTATCGGCCGGACAGTGCACTGTCTTAGTGCCAAATATTGGTGGCCTACGTTGGCCAGGGATGTGAGGGTTTATGTTTCCTCCTGCTCGGTGTGCGCCCAGTGTAAGGCGCCTAGACATCTGCCTAGGGGTAAGTTACTACCCCTGCCCGTTCCACAACGACCATGGTCCCACCTCTCGGTGGATTTTATAACTGACCTTCCCCTCTCTCAAGGGAATACTACACTCCTGGTCGTTGTGGATCGGTTCTCTAAGGCCTGTCGTTTGCTCCCCATGCCGGGTCTTCCTACTGCCCTACAAACCGCCGAAGCACTATTCACTCATGTGTTCCGGCACTACGGGGTGCCCGAGGACATTGTGGCTGACCGGGGTCCCCAATTCACCTCCAGAGTCTGGAGAGCTTTTATGGAGCGGTTGGGGGTCTCGGTGAGTCTCACCTCGGGTTACCACCCGGAGAGTAATGGGCAGGTGGAACGCGTAAACCAGGATGTGGGCAGGTTTCTCAGAACATACTGCCGGGACCGGCCGGAGGAGTGGGCGAGATATGTGCCCTGGGCTGAGATGGCACAGAACTCTCTTCGCCACTCCTCCACCCAACTAACCCCTTTTCAGTGTGTTTTAGGGTACCAGCCGGTTCTGGCACCATGGCATGAGAGCCAGATCGAGGCCCCCGCTGTGGATGAGTGGGTGCGGCGCTCGGAGGAGACGTGGAACGCTGCACACGTCCATCTGCAGCGTGCCATACGTCGACAGAAGACGAGCGCCGACCTACACCGCAGTGAGGGGCCTGTGTACGCACCTGGAGATCGAGTCTGGCTCTCTGCCAGAAACCTGCCCCTCCGCCTGCCCTGTCGGAAACTGGGTCGGCGGTTTGTAGGGCCATTTAAAGTCCTGAGAAGGTTGAACGAGGTTTGTTATAGATTACAGTTGCCAGTGGAGTATAAATGTATTAACCCCTCGTTCCATGTGTCCCTTCTCAGGCCGGTGGTAGCAGGCCCGCTCCAAGAACATGAGATCTTGGAGACCCCCCCGCCCCCGTTGGACATCGAGGGGGCACCGGCGTACACCGTGAGATCCATCTTGGATTCTAGACGTCGGAGAGGGGGTCTTCAGTATCTAGTGGAGTGGGAGGGGTACGGTCCGGAGGAGCGGTGCTGGGTGCCGAGGAGAGACATCTTGGACCCGTCGCTCCTGACGGAATTCCATCGGGGGTATCCGACGCGCCCTGCGCCGCGGCCTCCGGGTCGTCCCCAAGGCCGGAGTCGGCGCGCGTCTGGAGCCGCGCGTCAAGGGGGGGGTACTGTCACGGTTTCGGCCGAGGCTGCCTCTCTCCCTTGTTCGGGCAGGCTTCGGCGTTCGTCGTCTCCGGAATTCTAGCTGCCACCGATTTATGTTTTCATGTTCGTTTGCTTTTGTCTGTTTGTGTCACACCTGTTTCTGTTTTACGTGATTAGTGTCCTATAAGTTTCTCGTTGTGTTTGTCTTGTGTTGTGTGTGATTGTTTTCGTCAGTGTTGTGTTTGCTCGGTTGAGCATATTTCTCTCCACTGCGCTGGAGCTCGTTTGCACTTGTTTCGTGCACTACATATTTTGTCGCACCTGTTTGTGCGCATTTTGCCTACACGCCTTGGGCGTAGTTTTGCTGTTGGGCTTTGTTGCCCTGTTGCCTGTGTTTGGGTCGGAATACAGCTTTTGGAACCTACCGTCTGCGTCCTGCATCTGATTTCCTACACCACACCTACACACGCCCTGACAATGATCTAGTACACAAGAAAAGTATAATACAACCTTCTTTACTACTTTGCCAAACATTTCATGACATTAGTGATAGTCAAAATCTTTAATGTTTGTGAATGTCTAAATTAACATTTGGGCCATTTAACCAGTGTGCATCCCTGCTATAGACAATGGGAGAAGGGCTATGTAAAGGTCTCAATTTTGTCGTTCTGAACAAATGTTTGACTTCCACACAAAATTACTTCTTGACTTATTTTAGGTTTAAGGAAGTGTGTAGGTCGCATTCTTTATAGTAAAGCTATGAAAGTTATGTATTTAGCTCTGCCTGCTCGAGACAAATTCAGTGATTGCTTTGCCATGTCTGTGCCGTGAAGCATTCAAGCTGGATAAATGTTTTTCCTGGAATGCCCCTTTGACTTAACGTTGCAGTTAAGTGATATAAATGGATGTAATGATGCAGCCGACCACCAGAGTGAGGCAAATACAAGTTTATTCGACAGAGGACGTTTACGGGGTTCTCGGAAGGTCTGGATGGATGTCTTCTGAAATATAAAACGGTTGGGAAATCAATCAAATAAGTCATGTAAACATTTACATATTTTTTTACAGAAATTCTAGCGCCCAATTTCAGGGACTGTCAGCCTAAGAGATTTTCAGTCTTAAAGTGATCTAATGAAACAAATCCTCTCTGTCACATTCCTCTCAATATATTCCCTCTATCATATTCCCCTCTATCCTAATCCCTCTATCATATTCCTCTCAATCATATTCCTCTCCACCCACTCCTCCTCCTTCCTCCTCTCCCTCATCTCAGTGCAGCCCCTCTCCATCCACTAGAGCAGGAAGTCTCTGGTGTCAGTGAGGTCCAGCTCAAACCAAAGAGAGGCCGTTTTAACTCTCTTCACCTTTAGCTGTTCCTCCAGCCTGGCAAGTACTATCTCATTGTCAACCAAGCAACCTAATCTGGACTTTGAGATGATCTGACGTCTCTTTTGCTTGAGACATTTCTCTTTGCTGCTCATCTCTTGAGTATTCCAGCACACTAATGTCCTTCTTGAAGTAGCATAAATCTGAGGCTACCTCTTTTTTCAGATCCTCATGTGCTTCTCTTATAGGTTTGAATGTGTGTCCTCTGTCGTCTCACCCATCTCTGCAGATCACAGAGATCAGCTTACTGTCCGTCTCACAGAACAGCTTCAGAGCCTCTCCATGTTCACGACATTCATCTCTCTACTGTTTCCTCACTCGGCTGTAGCTCTCTGTCTTTTAGCATCTTCCTCCAGTTTCAGCTGGTAGGCCACGTTCCTGATCAGTCTGTTGATCTGGAAGATTCTGTCTCTGACCAGAGCCCTGCCCACTTGACAGAGTTGGTGTCCAGCATTCAGGCTGTCTTGGAGGCATCTCTTGCAGAAGGTGTGCTGATAGCTTAGAGACACAGGCTCAGTGTAGATGTCTGTGCAGATGGAACAGCACAGGTGGTCTGCCAGGTCAGAGGAAGATGTGGCCATAATGACTGTGCTCGTGCTCAGTGTGTGAGAGACAAAGAGGCAGTGTCCAAATACCCATATTAGAGTAATAAATAGTATGTAAAAACATTTAGTTTTATAGTATGTGAAATTTAGAAACTATGCCGCGTTCACATGCTAGTCGGACCTAGGAAACTCTGAAATGTCCGACTAGCTGTTCGTTGAATGCGGCACGTGTATAAATACAACCAGTAAGCAAGTCTGACATTTCCAGGTTTCCAAGTTCCGACTAGCATGTGAACGCAGCAATAGTACTCAGAATTCGTCATCTAATGCGCGATTGCATTTACTCCCGTCATTCGTTCATTTCGGTACAGCGCGTCAATTTATCTGACTATCAGCTGTTGCCAAACAAGTGAGTCAGATAAGAAGAGTGAATTCTACTAGATCAAAGGCGAAATTAGTATGCAGTTTAAGTATGTATTATGCTAGAATGGATATTTAGACACAGCCAGTAACAGGTCTGTCTTGGAAAATACATGTATGTTCTTGAAGTACACAGTCAAATTAACATTAGCTTTAAAGCCCTCATGAAGAATACTGACAGACTTCTTGTAAAGGTAGAGGCATGTGACTATCATAAAGCAAGACAGACTAAAGTAACAGTAACAACTCTCACTGGAGGGCGGGAGAGGGGGAACAAAGGAGGATGAGGAGGAGGTTGAGAGAAAGAGAGTAGGAATGGAAGAGGAGGTGGAGAGGGGTAGAGGAGGAAGAAAGCCTGGTCTAAGTATTGCTTTAAATGGAAGAGAGGGGGAGGAGGAGAGAGAGTGAGAGATGGGGGGAGTGGGAGAAAGAGGGAAGGAGGGGGAGGAGGGGGAGGAGGTGGAGGGCAGCTGTGTCCGACACACCATACTTACACATGCAACAGGTAGGCCAGGGGGCGGGACCTGTAGGTGAGACTCATAACATGATAAGGGGGGCAGGTGATGAAGGGTGGCGCAGTGGTCTAGCTCTTGAGTGGCGCAGTGGTCTAAGGCACTGCATCGCAGTGCTAACTGTGCCACTAGAGATCCTGGTTCGAATCCAGGCTCTGTCGCAGCCGGCCGCGACCGGGAGACTAATGGGCGGCGCACAATTTGAGTTTGAGTTTATTTATTTTTACAGGGACAGTGCACATTAATCAACGTTTCAGTAAAAGTGCCGGTTTTAGCCAGCCGGCTAATTTTCAACCGCAGTCCCTGGGCAGGTTATTAAAAACAATTACAATATAGACAATAACAACATAGAACAAGACATAGCATACAGACATAGCAACATAGGACAAACAAGACGTAGCATACAGACCGAGCAACATAGAACAAAAAGCAGCAAAACAAAATTCATAAAAGCAACAAAGTGTTTCCACACCTCACAAGTTACAGACAACAGACATGGAAAGCGGCAACACACAGCTAGGGACCATGTTCACAAATCTGATTGACCTTTAGCCATGTCTTCAAGCATTTTGTGAAAGTGTGATATGTCGTGCAGTTGTGTGTGTCTGATGGCAGTGTATTCCAGACATGGGAAGCTCTCACAGAAAAAGCAGATTTACTAAAGGTGCTTTTCCTTAGGGGAACTACACAGTCACCTCTCATGGCAGACCTTGTGGATCTGCTGCCATATGTTTGGGTTTTCTGTTTAACAAAAATACTGAGTGGAGGGGGAGCCAAGCCATTTAGGATCTTGAATACAAGACATGCATCGGTGTATTGCACAAGATTTTCCCAACTCAGGAGCTCATGCTTTCTAAGGATGTGACAGTGATGATGGCTATTGGGCTTCCTATCAAGCACTTTGAGAGCCTGTTTGTAGACAGACTGAATAGGTCTTACTGTTGTACAGCAAGCTTGGGCCCAACTAGTCAAGCAGTATGTTAAGTGGGGGAGTATCATAGATTTGAAGTACAGTTTTGCTACCTCTGTAGTCAAACAATTTCGTATAAATCGGAAATTAGCTAGGTTGAATTTGGTTATTTGAATTACCTTTTTCACATGCTTTTTAAAAGAGAGGTTGGAATCAAGTATGATGCCAAGGTACTTAAAATCAGATACCCCCTGGAGCTTCTCCCCTGACACATAGACTTCTGGCTCAGTAGCATCTGTTGCCCTCTTTGTGAAGAACATGCAAACAGTTTTTTTCACATTGAGATGCAAACACGAGTCACTGAGCCATTTTGTAACCTGGACCATTACAGTAGTGAGTTCTTGTGCAGCTTGTTGTTTGCTCTTTGCATGCACATATATCACTGTATCATCTGCATACATTTGAACTTCAGACCCAGTACAGACAGAAGGCAGATCATTAATGTACAGGCTGAACAGGAGGGGCCCCAGTATTGACCCTTGGGGCACACAATTCGCCCAGCGTCGTCCAGGGTAGGGGAGGGAATGGCCGGCAGGGATGTAGCTCAGTTGATAGAGCATGGCGTTTGCAACGCCAGGGTTGCGGGTTTGATTCCCACGGGTGGCCAGTATAAAAAAAAAAAAGATGTATTCACTAACTGTAAGTCGCTCTGGATAAGAGCGTCTGCTAAATGACTAAAAATGTAAAAAATGTAAGGGGTGGAGCTGGAGTCAAGGAGGGGAGGGTGTTCCTACGAGCCCCCTGCCAGTGAGACGGGGAGCAGGGAGGAAGTCTGTCCATGGAGCATTTCTGGGTCATTGGGTCGCCTCCAATGAGATTAGATCCCCCTCTACAATGTAAAGCAGTTTGAGTACTGGGGGGTTCTCTGTATAAATCCATGGTGAAACCTCCAGGGGCTAGCCTTCTCTCAGCGGAGAGTCTGCTCTGGGCTGCCTGCGAAAGGTGCTCCTCTGTGGGAAAGAGGAGAGAACAAGAGCCCCCAGAAGAGATCTCCTTATGGTAGTGATGGACAGATCAACTCTCCTTGTCATCTTCCACCTCTTCCTCTTCCTCTTGCTCGGCCTTCTCCCTCCTTTCCTTCTTACAGTCGTGATGGAGAGAACCCTTTTCTCCCTTTCCTCCTTCCTTACCTCCCTCTTTCTCTTCCTCTACCTTCCTCTCCCTCCTTCCCTCTTGGTAAACCTTGTTTAGTCGAGCCAGATTGTGGATAGCTAGCCATGGTTTAGACCACTGTCACTGTCTGGGTGGGGGGATACAGGACTGGTCCACTGGACTCAGCTCACATGGGGAGAACCTGCTGCTGCTGCCACTCTCCCTCTTACCTGGGATGAGATCACGTTTGGAGGAAACCTGGCACCATCCCTACGGTGAAGCATGGTGGTGGCAGCATCATGCTCCGGGGAGGATTTTCAGGGACAGGGACTGGGAACACGCCCCATTCACATCGACGGGGCTGTAGTGGAGCAGGTCGAGAGTTTCAAGTTCCTTGGTGTCCACATCACCAACAAACTATCATGGTTCAAACACACCAAGACAGTCGTGAAGAGGGCACAACAACGCCTTTTCCACCTCAGGAGACTGAAAAGATTTGGCATTGGTCCCAAGATCCTCAAAAAGTTCTACAGCTGCACCATCGAGAGCTTCCTGACCAGTTGCATCACCGCCTGGTATGCCAACTGCTCGGCATCCGACCGTAAGGCGCTACAGAGGGTAGTGCGTACGGCCCAGTACATCACTGGAGCCAAGCTTCCTGCCATCCAGGACCTATATACTAGGAGGTGTCAGAGGGAGGCCCAAAAAATTTACAAAGACTCCAGTCACCCAAGTCATAGACTGTTCTCTCTGCTACCGCATAGCAAGCGGTACCAGAGTGCCAAGTCTAGGTCCAAAAGGCTCCTTAACAGCTTCTATCCCCAAGCCATAAGACTGCTGAACAATTAATCAAATGGCCAGCCGGACTATTTACATTGACACCTCCCCCCTTTGTTTTTACACTGCTGCTACTCGCTGTTTATTATCTATGCATAGTTAATTTACCCCTACCTACATGTACAAATTACCTCAACTAACCTGTACCCCCACACATTGACTCGGTACCGGTACCCCTTGTAAATAGCCTCATTATTATTTTATTGTGTTACTTTTTATTTTATTTTTTACTTTAGTGTTTTTAGTAAATATTTTCTTAACTCTATTTCTTGAACTGCATTGTTGGTTAAGGGCTTGTAAGTAAGCATTTCACGGCAAGGTCTACACCTGTTGTATTCGGCACATGACAAATACAATTTTATTTTATTTTATTTGTAGACTAGTCAGAATCAAGGGAAAGATGAACAGAGCAATGTACAGAGAAATCATTGATGAAAACATGCTCCAGAGCGTTCAGGACCTCAGACTGGGGCTAAGGTTCACCTTCCAACAGGACAACGACCCTAAGCACACAGCCAAGACAACGAAGGAGTGGCTTCGGGACAAGTCTCTGAATGTCCTTGAGTGGCCCAGCCAGAAACCGGACTTGAACCCGATCTAACATCTCTGGAGAGACCGGAAAATAGCTGTGCAGCGACACGCCCTATCCAACCTGACAGAGCTTGAGAGGATCTGCAGAGAAGAATGGGAGAAACTCCTCAAATATAGGTGTGCCAAGCTTGTAGCGTCATACCCAAAAAGACTCGAGGCTGTAATCGCTGCAAAAGGTGCTTCAACAAAGTACTAAGTAAAGGGTCTGAATACTTATGTAAATGTAATATTTCCATTTGTTATTTTTTAATACATTTATAAAAAAGTCAAAAAACCTGTTCTCACTTTGTCATTATGGGGTATTGTGTGTAGATTGATGAGGGAAAAAAAACAATTTAATCAATTTTAGAATAAGACAAAGTGTGGAAAAAGTCAAGGGGTCTGAATACTTTACAAATGCACTCAATTAGATTTTGTTCAAAATAATAATGATTTGTTGATGACGATTATTTTTTTTATTTGAACAATTTTTACTCAATTAAAGGGTAGATTCATATGATCTTTTGGGTGTAAGATCAAGCTGATAGACCACAATGACATGTTTTCACAGCCTTTTTTGTTCATATTTCTTTCTGGTGCCAATAATTCAGGAGGGCACTGTACACTTCCACTCATCACTTAGTAATGGAAGAGTTTCTTCATTGTTACCCTTATCTCTCTCCCTTTGATTACCCTCATGTCAGTCATACATTATATTACAAAATATTAAGCTTCAAAGGATAAAAATATGATTAGACAAATAATAATATTCATTTGAATGATACAGTATGTTACTAAATTGAAATTAAAATGAAATGTTTTTGTAATTATAACATTTTACGAAATGTAAAAAGAAAACTTTAAAAAATAATAATAATAACAAAAGCAAGGTAAAAAGAAAAGGAAACAGATCCAGATTCCTATTATCTTTACGAGTCGTCTTTGATCATATCCAGTTAATCACATTTTGCGGTTGGTCTTTCAGTACATTTATGAAAAATGTTTTTTTGTGTGTTTTTTTTATCATTTCCTTGACAGTCGGCCATTCGAGTGCATTATGTAATTCTATGGAGAACATCTCATAACCACATTGCAGACCCTTTCTTGCTGCCTTATTTTTGTCATGATTTAACTGGATATGAACCCAAATGTAGACAACTACACCGAGCCAGAGAAAGTTTAACAAGTTTATTGCAAAGTAAAATTGTCCAGGTTTCCAAAAAGGGGGAAGAGCAAGTCCAGGTCTACAGGGAGGGTAACAGATCCAGGTTCTGAGCAGGAGTGGTACCGTAACGTCCTAGTGTCCGGGGTGAGTCCAAAAGGGAAGTCCAGTAGTGGTAAACGGGATGGTGGTGGCAGGAGTGAAGTGGAGGCAGGAGTCAGGTTCCAATAATCTGTGACACAGGAAAAATGTAAATAGAATAGGCAAAAAACACAAAGAGCGAAAACAAGCAGGTTGAATCAGCAGCGAGACTAACATGGTTGTCTTGACTATGATCTGACGATGAGTGGCGAGTTTGACCGGGTCTTTAAGGCTGAGGTGATTATGGTGAATGAGCTGTAGCTGGAACACTGACTCCCGCACACCAGACTTCACTCTTGCTATCAAGAACATACAGAGGGGCGGGGGAGAGCAGAGAGAGAGCTACCTAGCAGCAGTAGGCCTAAACATTTTGTGCTATTTGCAGTCTCTTTAGGTCACCAACACCTGCATTACTCCAGACAACAGTAGTTCATTTGACTATTGATGAGAGCTTGTGAGATTTGTTTTAGAATTTTCTCTACCTATCCCATAGGTATAAACACTGGTAATGGCTCTACCTTTCCCTCTGATAGGCTTTGTTTGCCATATTACACCTAATGTATATGTACACCTATCCAATCCTTTCAACATGTAGGAGTGCTTAGTGTCGATTTAGGATTCAACATTTAAACTGTGCAACACTCCCCAAATTTGCGAAAAGTAAACATTTTGTGTTTATAATGTTTTGTACGGTATGCCTTATTGCATGCTAAAATACAGTATCTCTCTTTTCTCTCTCTCTCTCTTACCCAGTCTACTCATTCATCTTCAAGCTTTCATCCCTTCCCTGCTCTTCTATCACCCTCTCAGTTCCACCTCCACTTGGATCCCTCTTTTTCCTCTTCTCCAGTCTCTTCCTCTCCTCTTTCCTCCTCTTTTCTCTCTTATTCTCCTCCTTTTTTTGAATCTTTCGCTCCATTTCCAGGAGCTCAGCTTGAGCTTTCTCTCTCTTTTTCAGCTCCTCAGACCACTTCTTCTCTTTCTTAATCCTGTCTTTCATCATGGCATTGTGTATCTTAATCAGCCCCTCTAACCTCTTTGTCTCTGCCTTTTCCTTCTCTTTTCTTTCCTTTTCTCTCTTTTTCTGTTCTAACTTGTCCCTCTTTTTCTCAGCTTTCATGGCTTTCTTTTGCTCTTTCTCTCTCGCCTTCATCTCCTTTCTCTCTTTCACGTCATCTTTCAACTTCTTATTCAGTTCCTTATTTTTCTCTTTTTCCTCCATCTTTAAAAATGTGACTTTCTGCTTGAGGTTCATGGCCAGAAAGCCCACTCTTCCCAGGATGGTCTCTGCTCTCTCTGATGAAACCGTCCCATTGGAGCTCTTGGAATGGGCACGGTCCGCCTCACTCTTCAAACCCTCCCTCGGGCTCACCTCCTCCTTGACACTCCTCTCTTCACGCTCAATGTCAATGCCTGTCCAATAATCCTAACAGGAAGACATTGACTCTAGATGTAATATTGTTCCAATGTGGCACATTCAATACACATTTGAGTGATCAACATACATTGAAGGCCTCATGGGGCACACAATTTAGAGGACAGTAATTGAGGTAACTTGTTTATTTGTATCCCAAACCGATTTTGTAATAGCCATAGATGTTCTTCCTGGGTCCACACCAAACGTAATACAAATGTTAACTCTAGTAAGGGGTGATGTTTTATACTATGAGCATAGAGTAGCAGGGTTGGGGTCATTTCAATTTCAATTCCAGTCAATTCAGGAAGTACTTAATTCAATGCTTTGAATTGAAATGGAACAGACCCCCAACCCTGTAGAGTAGAAGTGTAAAATAGGACACCTACCTTTGCCTCTTCCAGCGTCCAGGGCCTGGGTTCCTCATCCTCTGACCTGCATATGGAGGCTCTCACTCTAACAGGCGTCTTAGTGGCCAGGCAGAGCAGAGGGGTTGCCAGAGTTAAGTTAGCATCTGGGACCAGCTGGTGAGCATGAGGGCAGCGATCCACCTCTTCACTAGTGCCCTTCCCTTTCTGCTCTGGCTGCTTTTGGTCCTTGTCATGGGTGCATGCCAGGCTTGGAGGAAGTGCTAGGACAGGGCTTTTATAACTCATCAGTTCCTCTCTCTTGACAGTGGATGCAACTGCACTTGCCTCTGTGTTAACAGAGCACTCTGTGGTGTCCTCAACTGTCTCCTTTGGCTGCTTGTGGTCATTGTTGTTGTGAATGCATTGCAGACCTGGGGGACTTTTATCATCCCAGTTGTAAATGGCAACAGTTGCCTCTCTGTTGACTGAGCACTTTGTAGTGCACTCAACTGTCTTCCATAGCTGTTTGTGGGCATTGTTGTGGGTGCAGGTCAGGATTAGAGACAGTGTTGCAGGTGCAGGAGGACTTTTATCAGCCAAAAACTCATCTGTGTGTACAGTGGACACGGAAACGGCTGCTTCCCTGGTAACTGGACACTTGTTGGTGTCCTCTACTGCCTCCCCTGGCAGATTGTGGACAGTGGATACGGAAACGGCCGCTTCCCTGGACACTTGACTCTTGGTGGTGTCCTCTACTGCCTCCTCTAGCTGCTTGTGGTCATTGTCTAGAATGTGTGGCAGCTTTGAAGGCAGCATTGGAGCCGGGCTTTTATCACCCAACAGGTCCTCTCCCTGGACAATAGATGTGCCTGCAGTGATCGCTGTGGTAATGGAGGACTCGGTGGCATCCTCTTTTGTCTCCTCGGTCAGTTTGTGGTCAGAGTCTCGGATACATGGCGAGCTTGGAGGCAGTGCTGCAGGGTCAGGAGGGCTTTGATCAGCTGCCATGTCCTTTTTGAGGTGAGTGGACACATCATTGTTTGTTTCACTGATAACTGGACACTTGGTGGTGTCCTCTACTGCCTCCCCTGGCAGTTTGTAGTCAACTTCAAAGACAAGTGGCAGACTTGGAGGCAGCATTGGGACAGGGCATTTAGCTGCTGATCTGTACACTCCAAAATCAACAGTAGCTGTGCCTGCAGTGGTCTCTGTAGCAACTGAGACCTCATAGGTATCCTCTACTGTCTGCTCTGATGGCATGAAGTCATCGTCAAAGACTGTTGGCAGGCATGTAGGCAGCACTGAAGGAAGACTTCTAGCTGCCCATCGATTCTCTCCCTTGACAGTGGCTGTGGTAGCAGTGGCCTCTGTGGCAACTGGGCACTCTGTGGCTGAAACAGCAGGCTGGGAGGTTTCGAGGAAATTGAATGAATTGGAGCCAGTTGGGTCCCCTAGCCAATGGGCCAGCTAAGTGTAAAAATACATGTCCCACACCCAGCATAACATTTGACATTTTAGCCATTTATCAGACGCTTTTATCCAGAACGACTTATAGTTAGTTAGTGCATTCAACTTAAGGTAGCTAGGTGAGACAACCACATAATCCTGATATGAGCGTCTATGATAGAACGGTTGTTTATTTTTTATGACAAGACAACCATAAGAACTGAGGACATAAATACACTGAAACAGAAAGACATGATACAACACATTTAGACAAGAACAGATATAAGCATTGCCTTGGTGTGGCCTAATACAAAAAGAAATAAGGACAAAACATTGTTAGCTTACATTCCATGGCATATGGAACATTTTGCCCTTACAATAACTTATATTTGCTTTAATTAATATTGTTAAATAGAACTTTGTCAAAGTTGGTCTTGTTATCTCCTCAATCAGTCTTGGCATTTTCCTCGTCTTGAACCAAATCCTCTTCATCTTCTTCTCCTGATCGTCTGGATCTGCAAAACCAGAGCCAACCTGGCTCCCAGCTCCATCATGTAGTCTGTCTGGATCGCCCTTTCCTTCAACCGACACTCACCCCTCCTCTGTGTCAGCGTTGAACCCTCCATGTCTTCCTCTTAGCTAACAATAACTCTGGAAAATACATAACGTTGTAGTAAGTGGGTGTTGCTAACCAAATAATAATGCATCTCTTTACAATGTGCACACGTTTTCTTCACAGCTACTTACAATTAAGCAAGTGAGAATTCTGCTCCAGATATGTTTACGCAATAGGCCTATCTGAATTACTAGTAAAAAGTTGGCTACTGGAAAAGCGACCAAGTTCAAATGAATCGTTTTTGGCTGTTCTTTGGCATCATCATTGTGATGCAAGGCGTTGCTATGGCAGATGAAAAAGCACAACACAGACTTTAAAAAGCAAACTTCTTGCTCTTTCTGTACCTTACCATTGAGCCTTATTCAACCCCTCATGTAGCTCTACTCCATATTGGGCTTGGTTCTCACAAACCACACTAATCAGTTCCATCATATCATTGAAAACACTGTGTTTTGGGTAGAAAATGACTCTATATCCATGCAGGACCTAACTTGTACAGTTTCATCTATTTAAAAAAACCAAGGAGGTAAAAACGCCAGTCTTCTCTTTGAGTGCCCCTGAGTGCACCTCAATTTAAAGAGGTCTATCAATTCAACCATTTGAAATGGATGTCCATTCAATTAAGAACATATTATTCTTATTAGAAATGAACCAGCTACAAATTAGGTAGGCGTACTTGTTTTTTTACACAACCTACTCTTTTGGTACATATTTATTGAGATAATTGATTACAACATATGTTGGTGATTAACACAGAGAGAGGTTTTTTTTTTCTGTCATCAATAGAATGCATTAGCCATTAGGCTGGCTCACTACAATTGTAACATGGCATCTCAGGTGTCAGGATGAAGCATTTTCTCACAAAAAGAGGACTCAAGCAAACTATCTCTCTTCAACAGTTTCACTAGTCATGTTAGGTCTACTTAAATTGTCACATTCATACACAAGTAATTTGAAAATAAGTTATACTACTGAAACACATTCACAATAAGTTATATTACAACCTACCTCTGAAGTAAGCAGTCTGTTCTCTCACTAATGAAATAGGACATTAATAATCTGTCAGTGGTTAGTTGAATCAGTCTCTTTGCACTGTTCAGTTTGTCTGTGCAACAGGTAACCTTCCAGAATCGGAATCTTGTGATGTCACAATGGAGTCCCCATTGCCATGGTTACCCACCGCAGCTTTCATGTGTAATCAAATTCTGGCACAATTTAGTTTATTTATTTTTTGTACCTATGCAGCACAGTCATACCTAATATATACAATGAATCCATATAACCTAATTTTTTATTAAAATAAAATGCTGTAACTCATATTAAATGGTTGACCATTCAAACGACATGTGTTTTGCCTAATTAAAAGTCAATATGTTTTAGATATCATAACTAGCAGCCAGGCTTTGTTCGATCTCAGCCTACCACTAATGTCAATATTATTCATCATCATCATCATCATCATCATCATCAATAAAATACATAGGCTACTTTACTACAGTAAAACAAGTCTTCCATAGTCTATGCCACCTCAGAAACAAAGTTCCAAAAAAGAAATGAGGGTTCAAGAAAACATCTCTCTTCAATGGCCTCAGCTATTAGCCATATGATCAACAAGGTCAAATGCAGCACTAAAATCAAGAAGCAGCTCATCCTCAAGTTTATCTTGGTCAAGTGACCTGAGCCATTGATCGATTAAATCAACCAGAGCTGTTGCAGTTGAGTGATCCTTACGGTATCTTTACGGTACGCATGCTCGTAGAGGGATAAAATTAGCTGGATGTGTAATTATATAGGCCCAAAAAATGTAATTGAAGAGTAGGTGTCATTGATGTTTAGCATTTTAGTTTAATAAATTATTAAATAAGGAAATCAATATCAGCTGACTACAGAACAGTATTTGTAGACCTGCCAACAGCGCCCATTGTTTAAAAATATGTTTGAACATTTTCTTATCCATGTCTTTCCAGTTGATAGAACCAAACAGACAACCTTTGTTGCTCAAGAGCGTCACACATTCCTCCATTCATTCTCTATCATATTCCCCTCCATCAAATTCCTCTATCATATTCCCTCTATCATATTCCCTCTATTATATTCCCTCTATTATATTCCTCTCATCATATTCCACTCCATCATAATACTCGCTATCATATTACCTCTATCATGTTCCTCTTTATTTATACAGGGAATCCCAATTGAGACCAGTGTCTCTTTTTCAATGGTGCCCTGTGTTATATCAATTAACAATCCAAACAGCTTAAACAGATAAAATTACATACAGAGCAGAAAATATATAGAGCAAAATTATTAGACTTGAACACATACATTTCACAATGAACAGGTCTTGTATTTAACCAGTTGAGCTGACAACCATTTTTCACTGTTTCACTAGGGCTTTAGTCATCAATCTAGCAAGAGGGCAATATTTTATTAATGTAGTGGTGTCCCTCCCCCCAGGAAGCTATGACCTTTAGCTTTCACCTGGAATTGTTAATTTCTGTCTGAGAAAAAAAAAGACTTTTCAAACCATATGATCTAGTACACAAGAAAAGTATAATACAACATTCTTTACTACTTTGCCAAACATTTCATGACATTAGGGATAGTCAAAATCTGTAAAATTTGTGAATGTCTAAATTAACATTTGGGCCATTTAACCAGTGTGCATCCCGCCTATAGACAATGGGAGAAGGGCTATGTAAAGGTCTCGATTTTGTCGTTCTGAACAAATGTTTGACTTCCACACAAAATTACATCTTGACTTATTTTAGGTTTAAGGAAGTGTGTAGGTCGCATTCTTTATAGTAGAGCTATGAAAGTTATGTATTTAGCTCTGCCTGCTTGAGACAAATTCAGTGATTGCTTTGCCATGTCTGTGCTATGAAACAGTCAAGCTGGATAAATGTTTTTCCTGGAACGCCCCTTTGACTTAACGTTGCAGTTAAGTGATATAAATGGATGTAATGATGCAGCCGACCACCAGAGGGAGGCAAATACAAGTTTATTCGACAGAGGACGTTTACGTGGTTCTAGGAAGGTCTGGATGGATGTCCTCTGAAATATAAAATGGTGGGAAATCAATCAAATAAGTCATGTAAACATTTACATATTTTTAAAATAAATTCTAGCGCCCGATTTCGGGGACTGTCAGCCTAAGAGGTTTTAAGTCTTAAAGTGATCTAAAGAAACAAATCCTCTCTGTCACATTCCTCTCAATATATTCCCTCTATCATATTCCCCTCTACCCTAATCCCTCTATCATATTCCTCTCTATCATATTCCTCTCCACCCACTCCTCCTCCTTCCTCCTCTCCATCATATCAGTGCAGCCCCTCTCCATCCACTAGAGCAGGAAGTCTCTGGACTCAGTAAGGTCCAGCTCAGACTGAAGAAAGGCCGTTTTAAATGTCTTCTCCTTTAGCTGTTCCTCCAGCCTGGCAAGTACTATCTCCTTGTCAACCAAGCAACCTGATCTGGACTTTGAGATGATCTGACGTCTCTTTTGCTTGAGACATTTCTCTTTGCTGCTCATCTCTTGAGTATTCCAGCACACTAATGTCCATCTTGAAGTAGCATAAATCTGAGGCTACCTCTTTTTTCAGATCCTCATGTGCTTCTCTTATAGGTTTGAATGTGTGTCCTCTTTCGTCTCACCCATCTCTGCAGATCACAGAGATCAGCTTACTGTCCGTCTCACAGAACAGCTTCAGAAGCTCTCCATGTTCACGACATTCATCTCTCTACTGTTTCCTCTCTCGGCTGTAGCTCTCTGTCTTTTAGCATTTTCCTCCAGTTTCAGCTGGTAGGCCACGTTCCTGATCAGTCTGTTGATCTGGAAGATTCTGTCTCTGACCAGAGCCCTTCCCACTTGACAGAGTTGGTGTCCAGCATTCAGGCTGTCTTGGAGGCATCTCTTTCAGAAGGTGTGCTGATAGCTTAGAGACACAGGCTCAGTGTAGATGTCTGTGCAGAAGGAACAGCACAGGTGGTCTGCCAGGTCAGAGGAAGCTGTGGCC
Source organism: Coregonus lavaretus (assembly GCF_964263955.1). Lineage (NCBI taxonomy): Eukaryota > Metazoa > Chordata > Actinopteri > Salmoniformes > Salmonidae > Coregonus > Coregonus lavaretus. The sequence continues at coordinate 12,225,699 of NC_140025.1, forward strand.
ATAATGACTGTGCTCGTGCTCAGTGTGTGAGAGACAAAGAGGCAGTGTCCAAATACCCATATTAGAGTAATAAATAGAATGTAAAAACATTTAGCTTTATAGTATGTGAAATTTAGAAACTATGCCTCGTTCACATTCTAGTCGGACCTATGAAACTCTGAAATGTCCGACTTGCTGTTCTTAGAATGCGACACGTGTATAACTACAACCAGTAAGTAAGTCTGACATTTCCGGGGTTCCAAGTTCCGACTAGCATGTGAATGCGGCAATAGTACTCAGAATTCGTCATCTAATGCACGATTGCATTGACTCCCGTCATTCGTTCATTTCGGTACAGCGCGTCAATTTACCTGACTATCCGCTGTTGCCAAACAAGTGAGTCAGAAAAGAAGAGTGAATTCTACTAGATCAAAGGCGAATTTAGTATGCAGTTTAAGTATGTATTACGCTAGAATGGATTTTTAGACACAGCCAGTAACAGGTCTGTCTTGGAAAATACATGTATGTTCTTGAAGTAAACAGTCAAATTAACATTAGCTTTAAAGCCCTCATGAAGAATACTGGCAGACATCTTGTAAAGGGAGAGGCATGTGACTATCATAAAGCAAGACAGACTAAAGTAATAGTAACATCTTTCAGTGTGGGTGTGGGGAAAAAGCTAAAACACAAGTGAATAAAGGATGGGTTTTATTATCCATACAGTATAAATAGGAAATGTCTAATAAACAAATGATTCCAACTAATTCTTTGGATTGGAGATGACTGCTTTAGACTGTTGATATGCATGCACACATTGAGGTCAGCAAGCACCAAATAAGTGTCCAGCATGCTCTAGTGCAGGGATGTCAATCATACGGCCCGCGGGCCAGAACCGGCCCGCCAGATGGTTCAATCCGGCCCGCGAGACGACGTCCACTTTTTTTTTTTTTAAAGGAACAGATATTCCAAATTTGTCCAGCAGAGGTGTCACTAAAATAACGAGAGATCCTGAAATAAACAGCACGTGACAGCAACGCGCCCAGAATGCGCCATCTGCCGATCTTGCCTTATCGTTATTAAGCTCTTGTTGTCAAAATTACCCACATTACCAAAATGTCTTTATCAAAAAGGAGAAAAGTTGACACAGAGTGCAGAGTTTTCCAAGAAAAAGGGACTGATTCATATTTATTCACAGAAGTGAATGGGAAATCTGTGTGCTTGGTGTGTAATCAGCAAGTTTCAGTGCTCAAGGGATATAATATTTGGCGCCACTATGAGACTCATCATGGTGAAAAATACAACCATTTGCGAGGACAACTGAGAATAGAGAAGATAATTTAATTGTTAGTGGGTCTGAAGAAACAGCAGTCTGTTTTTACCCGTAGCCGAGAGGTCAGTGATGCAGCGGTGAAAGCTAGCTACCTTATTGCTAATGAGATAACGTTAGGATCCAAGCCATTTTCTGAGGGTGAGTTCGTGAAAACATGCATGCTAAAGGCTGCAGAAATCATGTGCCCCGAAAAGCGACAGGCCTTTGCCAACATTAGCCTAACGAGAAACACTGTCGCAGATAGAATGTCAGATCTCTCGGCAGACTTGGAGAGCCAAATGAATCACAAAGTCAAGTTATTTGTTGCATTTTCGGTTGCAATTGATGAGAGCACTGATATTACAGATGTTGCTCAACTGGCCATATTCATTCGTGGTGTTGATGCGACTTTGACAGTCACCGAGGAGTTCCTTGGGTTGGTACCTATGACGGATACTACAACAGCGGATGAAATTATGACCTCTCTCGTTGGAGCGCTGGACAGAGTCGGAGTGGACTGGTCCCGTGCCGTCAGCCTGGCTACAGATGGTGCGCCATCAATGATTGGGAGAAAAGCAGGCGTTGTGACAAAATTCAGAGATAAAGTACAGGCCGCAAATGGAGGACAAGAGTTTTGGACATTTCACTGTATTTTGTACCAGGAAGCATTGTGTTGCAAATCATTAAAAATGGATCATGTCATGGAGGTGGTTGTCCGCGCTGTTAATTTCATCCGAGCAAGAGGTTTGAATCACCATCAGTTTGACAGTCTTCTCAGTGATAAAGACATTACGCATGGCTTGCCATACCACACTGAAGTACGGTGGTTAAGCCGAGGTGCCGTGCTGAAGCGTTTCTTTGAGCTACGAGAGCAAATTGAACAGTTCATGGAGAAAAAAGGCATACCAGTGAAGGAACTTAAATGCCCAGAATGGGTGCAGGATATTGCCTTTCTGGTGGATATTACAGAGCACCTGAATAATCTTAACAAAATGTTTCAGGGCTGCAAAAAAGTTGTCACTCAGTATTATGACAGCATACGCGCATTCAAGTTGAAACTGTCACTCTGGGAGACACAACTATCTAGCGGTGACACCGCTCATTTCCCTTGTCTAAGAGATGTGCGTGCGACCGGACTCAATGCTGACATGGCTCAATACAAAGACAAGATTACAGGATTGCTGCGGGAGTTTGAGCGACGGTTTCAGGTCTTCGGTGAACTTGAGACAGAATTTGCCGTTTTTTGCTCGCCATTCACAGTCAAGGCTTCTGATCTGCCCGCTGACATCCAACTCGAAATAATTGACTTGCAGTGTGATTCAGGTATGAAGGACAAATTTGCCTCTGTGGGCTTGGACACATTTTATCAGTATCTCTTGCCAGGGTGCCCCAAATTAACAGCCCTGGCTGCAAAGGTTTTATGCATGTTTGGGACTACCTATCTTTGTGAACAGGTTTTCTCTGTAATGAACATTAATAAAACAAAGCTGCGCTCAAGGCTAACACACAAGCACTTAAATGACATTATGATATTGGCTGCTATTCAGGATTTGACACCTGATATTGATGCAATCGTGAAGGCTAAAAGATGCCAAGTTTCAGGAGCAGCCGGTAGGCCGCAGTGAGAGAAAGAGAGGGGAGGGGGTTAAACAGCGATGTCACGGTTTCGGCCGAGGCTGCTCCTCCTCCTGGTTCGGGCAGGCTTCGGCGTTCGCCGTCCCCGGAGTACTAGCTGCCACCGCTCTATGTTTCTGTGGTAGATTGCTTTTGTCTGTCTGTCACACCTGTGTCTGTTTTAGTGTTGATTACGTGTCTTATAAGTTCAGTGGTGTGATCTAGGTTAGTTGTGTGTTGTTTTTCCTGTTGCCTCCGTATTTGATACGTGTTTGTTGTTTTTCCTTATTAGTTATTCATGTTTAGTGTTTTACGCGTATGCGTAAATTCTCCCTCGCTACTTTTGTTTTATGTCGATGTTGTATTTATATGTTTACGACTATTAAAAGTCTTGTTGGACTATACCTCTGTTCTCCTGCGCCTGACTCCTCCACCACACCCACGACGGAGCATTGACAGAACAACACACCATCATGGAGTTAGCAGGAACAGCGGCGGCACCCGAATCCCTGGAGGACCGGATCAATTACCAGGACACCTTGATCCGGCAACTCGGGGCCGCCGTGGAAGAGGTGTCCAACCATCTGCGCCGTTTGGTGAACCGAGAGGTGCCCACGCACTCTCATAACATCCCCTCACCAACGGCCAGTCCTCCTCTCTCAGCACCGGAACCCAGTGGCATTCGGCTCTCGCTCCCGAGGGCATATGACGGTTCTGCAGCCGGGTGTCAGGGATTTCTTCTGCAGGTGGAACTTTAACTGGCCACCATACACCCGGCGCCCTCGGGATACGAGAGCGTCTCCGCCCTCATCTCCTGTCTCTCCGGCAAGGCGTTGGAGTGGGCCAACGCCGAATGGAGGGGAATAGACGCCGCAACCGTCACCTACGCAGAGTTCTCCCGCCGCTTCAGGGCTGTCTTCGATCATCCACCTGAGGGGAAAGCGGCGGGAGAGCGTCTGTTCCACCTCCGACAGGAGAAGAGGAGCGCACAGGAGTTCGCACTGGAGTTCCGGACACTAGCAGCGGATGCGGGGTGGAATGAGAGGGCCCTCATCGACCACTACCGGTGTAGCCTACGAGAGGACGTTCATCGTGAGCTGGCCTGCAGGGACACCAACCTATCGTTCGACCAGTTGGTGGACATTTCCATCCGTCTAGACACCCTGCTGGCTACCCGCGGACGTCCCGAGTGGGGGTCGTCCATTCCGCCCTCCAACACCTCCGAGCCGATTCCTATGGAGCTCAGCGGTGCTGGCGCTAGAGAGAGGAGGAGAGGTAACCCGAGGGGGGCCATCCCCTGCACCACCTGTGGTCGTGGAGGACACACCGCGGCCAGGTGCTGGGGAGGGTCTCCTGAGGGGGGTGACGACAGGCCACGCACTGGGGAGTCATTTCAGGTGAGTAGGTGCCCCACTTACCCAGAGCTCTCTGTTGGTCACATGAGTATTCCTGTGAGATTTCCACAGGTGGCACCTCTTTCCCAGCATAAGGAACTAGTAGATTCAGGCGCAGCTGGGAACTTTATTGATCTGGCTTTTTGTCGTAGGTTAGGAATTCCCCTTCGGCCGGTAGAAACTCCATTTACTGTCCATGCTTTAGACAGCCGGCCGTTGGGGTCGGGCCTGATCAGGGAGGTCACAGCACCACTGACTATGACGACGCAGGGGGGTCATGAGGAGATCATTCAGTTTTATCTGATTGACTCTCCTGCGTATCCCGTGGTGATGGGTCTTCCCTGGTTAAGTACCCATGATCCTACCATAGCGTGGCAACAGAGGGCTCTTATGGAGTGGTCTGCCCAGTGTGTAGGGAGATGTCTAGGTGTTTCCGTAGGGGCGACCTCGGTCGAGAGTCCGAACCAAGTGCCCGCACTACGCATTCCCCCTGAGTATGAGGATTTAGCACTTGTGTTTAGTAAATCGAGGGCAACACGGCTACCTCCTCATAGACAGGGGGACTGTGCGATAAATCTCCAAACAGGAGCGGCTCTGCCACGGAGTCATGGGTATCCCCTGTCTCAAGAGGAGACAGCGGCTATGGAGACTTACATAGCCGAGTCCTTGGCACAGGGATACATACGGTCCTCTACTTCCCCGGTCTCCTCGAGTTTCTTCTTTGTGAAGAAGAAGGACGGGGGATTGCGCCCGTGTATTGATTACCGTAGTCTCAATCAGATCACAGTTAAGTACAGCTACCCACTTCCTCTGATTGCGACGATGACGGAGTCGTTACGCGGAGCGCGCTTCTTCACAAAGTTGGATCTCAGGAGCGCGTATAATCTGGTGCGCATTAGGGAGGGGGATGAATGGAAAACAGCATTTAGCACCACCTCGGGTCATTACGAGTATCTCGTCATGCCATACGGGTTAATGAATGCTCCTTCAGTCTTCCAATCCTTTGTTGACGAGATTTTCCGGGACATGCATGGGCAGGGTGTAGTAGTTTACATCGACGACATCCTAGTGTATTCTTCTACACGAGCCGAGCATGTAGCCCAGGTGCGCCGAGTGTTGAGAAGACTGTTGGAGCATGACTTGTATGTCAAGGCAGAGAAATGCCTGTTCTTCCAGGAGTCCGTCTCCTTTTTGGGTTATCGGTTGTCCGCGTCTGGTGTGGAGATAGAGGTAGACCGGGTATCGGCCGTGCGTAATTGGCAAACTCCAACTACTGTAAAGGAGGTGCAGCAGTTCTTGGGTTTTGCTAATTACTACCGGAGGTTTATTCGGGGCTTTGGACAGGTTGCAGCTCCCATTACGTCCCTTCTAAAGGGGGGTCCGGTTCGTTTGCAGTGGTCGGCTGAGGCGGACAGGGCATTTGTCAAACTAAAGAACCTGTTCACCTCGGCTCCCGTGCTGGCGCATCCGGATCCCTCTTTGTCATTCCAAGTAGAGGTTGACGCGTCCGAGACCGGTATTGGGGCAGTTCTATCACAACGGTCCGGCACGCCACCTAAACTCCGCCCCTGTGCGTTCTACTCCAAGAAGCTCAGCTCGGCGGAGCGCAACTATGATGTAGGGGACAGGGAGCTGTTAGCAGTAGTCCAGGCCCTAAAGGTGTGGAGGCATTGGCTAGAGGAGGCTCAACACCCTTTCCTCATTCTGACTGATCACCGTAACCTGGAGTACATCCGGGCAGCTAGGAGATTAAACCCTCGTCAGGGTAGGTGGAACATGTTCCTAACCCGGTTTGTTTTTAAGATCACGTACATCCCTGGGTCCCAGAATGGTAAGGCAGACGCCCTGTCCCGGCGGTATGACACAGAGGAGAGGTCCAACGAGCCTACTTCCATATTGCCGGAGTCTTGTTGGCTCCGGTGGTATGGGAGGTCGATGCGGAAATCGAGCGGGCACTGCGTACCGACCCTACTCCCCCCGAGTGTCCTGTGGGGCGGACGTACGTGCCGCTCGAGATTCGTGATCGTCTTATTTATTGGGCTCATACATCGCCCTCCTCTGGACATCCAGGTATTGGCCGGACAGTGCACTGTCTTAGCATGAAATACTGGTGGCCAACGTTAGCTAGGGATGTGAGGGTTTATGTCTCCTCCTGCTCGGTGTGTGCCCAGTGTAAGGCGCCTAGACATTTGCCCAGGGGAAAGCTACATCCCCTGCCCGTTCCACAACGACCATGGTCCCACTTCTCGGTAGATTTTGTTACCGATCTACCCCCCTCCCAGGGGAATACCACCATTTTGGTCGTTGTGGATCGGTTTTCCAAGGCCTGTCGTCTCCTTCCCATGCCGGGTCTCCCTACTGCCCTACAAACCGCTGAGGCCCTATTTACCCATGTGTTCCGGCACTATGGGGTCCCCGAGGATATAGTGTCTGACCGAGGTCCCCAGTTCACCTCCAGAGTTTGGGGGGCATTTATGGAACGGTTGGGGGTCTCGGTAAGCCTTACCTCGGGGTATCACCCAAAGAGCAATGGGCAGGTAGAACGTGTCAACCAGGATGTGGGTAGGTTTTTGAGGTCCTATTGCCGGGACCAGCCGGAGGAGTGGTCGAGGTTCATCTCCTGGGCAGAGATGGCCCAGAACTCTCTCCGCCACTCCTCCACCAATTTAACACCCTTCCAGTGTGTTTTAGGTTATCAGCCGGTCCTGGCGCCATGGCACGAGAGCCAGATCGAGGCCCCTGCGGTGGACGATTGGATTCGGCGCTCGGAGGACACGTGGGACGCTGCCCATGTCCATCTGCAGCGTGCCATCCGTCAACAAAAGGCGAGCGCCGACCGCCACCGCAGTGAGGGACCGGTGTACGCACCGGGAGATCGAGTCTGGCTCTCGACTCGAAACCTGCCCCTCCGCCTGCCCTGCCGGAAGCTGGGTCGGCGGTTTGTGGGGCCCTTCAAAGTCCTGAGAAGATTGAACGAGGTGTGTTACAAGTTACAATTGCCTATAGAGTACAAAAATATTAACCCCTCGTTCCATGTGTCTCTTCTCAGGCCGGTGGTAGCTGGTCCACTCCAAGAAGATGAGATAGGAGAGACCCCTCCGCCCCCTTTGGACATCGAGGGGGCCCCGGCGTACAGGGTCCGGACCATCTTGGACTCGAGGCGCCGGAGGAGTGGTCTCCAGTATCTCGTGAAGTGGGAGGGGTACGGTCCGGAGGAACGGTGCTGGGTGTTCAGGAGGGACATTCTCAATCCATCCCTCCTGACTGAGTTTCACCATGGGCATCCCACGCGCCCGGGTCCGCGTCCTCCTGGCCGTCCCCGAGGCCGGGGGGGGGGTACTGTCACGGTTTCGGCCGAGGCTGCTCCTCCTCCTGGTTCGGGCAGGCTTCGGCGTTCGCCGTCCCCGGAGTACTAGCTGCCACTGCTCTATGTTTCTGTGGTAGATTGCTTTTGTCTGTCTGTCACACCTGTGTCTGTTTTAGTGTTGATTACGTGTCTTATAAGTTCAGTGGTGTGATCTAGGTTAGTTGTGTGTTGTTTTTCCTGTTGCCTCCGTATTTGATACGTGTTTGTTGTTTTTCCTTATTAGTTATTCATGTTTAGTGTTTTACGCGTATGCGTAAATTCTCCCTCGCTACTTTTGTTTTATGTCGAGGTTGTATTTATATGTTTAAGACTATTAAAAGTCTTGTTGGACTATACCTCTGTTCTCCTGCGCCTGACTCCTCCACCACACCCACGACGGAGCATTGACAAGCGAGTAGGTCAAGTCTAATTGTAAGACTTGTAATGCTCTTTAAGAGACTTTTTTCACTCTGAAGAATACAGTTCTGTGAAAAAATAACATTTACTGTGGTAATGTAATATTTAAAGACCATGAACATTGTGATAACGTTCTTCATTGCTCCGACTTTGGTTTGTGCATAGTGTGGTGAGTCAGTTCAGGTGGTCAGAATGTATACTGTACATTAAAATAAGTTAAGTTAATAAGTTAATAAAACAAGTTGTTTTAATCAAAGTGAAATGCAATTTTTTCAGTTCCATAGGCCTATCTGTGAATAAATGTTTTGTGCCTTTGTAGATCCACTGTGATCTGTGAGTTATAATGCACATATGTAGGCTAAATGATAAATTAAGGCATAATATTGAAAAACAAAGGTAAAGATTTGTTGACGTTATTTATAGGTTATTTTGCTATTATTTTTGACTGGCCCGGCCCACTTGAGATCAGATTGCGCTGTATGTGGCCCCTGAACCAAAATGAGTTTGACACCCCTGCTCTAGTGGTTATTACAAGTAACTACATATATCACACCACAACAGCTAACATAGTGTCTCACTCCCTCTCCTCCTCTCCTCCTCTCCCTCTTGTCTCCTCTGGTCTTCCTCTATACCTATCCTCTCCTCCTCGCCCTCTCAGTGGAGTGGCTCCAGCTGGATAGAGTGACGGCGAGGTGACCTGCCTCTCTCACTGGAGGGCGGGAGAGGGGGAACAAAGAGGAGGAGGAGGTGGAGAGAAAGAGAGTAGGAATGGAAGAGGAGGTGGAGAGGGGTAGAGGAGGCAGAAAGCCTGGTCTAAGTATTGCTTTAAAGGGAAGAGAGGGGGAGGAGAAGAGAGCGCGAGAGATGGGGGGAGTGGGAGAAAGAGGGAAGGAGGGGGAGGAGGGGGAGGAGGTGGAGGGCAGCTGTGTCCGACACACCATACTTACACCTGCAACAGGTAGGCCAGGGGGCGGGACCTGTAGGTGAGACTCATAACATGATAAGGGGGGCAGGTGAAGAAGGGGTGGAGCTGGAGTCAAGGAGGGGAGGGTGTTCCTACGAGCCCCCTGCCAGCGAGACGGGGAGCAGGGAGGAAGTCTGTCCACGGAGCATTTCTGGGTCATTGGGTCGCCTCCAATGAGATTAGATTCCCCTCTACAATGTAAAGCAGTTTGAGTCCTGGGGGGTTCTCTGTATAAATCCAAGGTGAAACCTCCAGGGGCTAGCCTTCTCTCAGCGGAGAGTCTGCTCTGGGCTGCCTGCAAAAGGTGCTCCTCTGTGGGAAAGAGGAGAGAACAAGAGCCCCCAGAAGAGATCTCCTTATGGTAGTGATGGACAGATCAACTCTCCTTGTCATCTTCCACCTCTTCCTCTTCCTCTTGCTCGGCCTTCTTCCTCCTTTCCTTCTTACAGTCGTGATGGAGAGAACCCTTTTCTCCCTTTCCTCCTTCCTCTCCTCCCTCTTTCTCTTCCTCTACCTTCCTCTCCCTCCTTCCCTCTTGGTAGACCTTGTTTAGTCAAGCCAGATTGTGGATAGCTAGCCATGGTTCAGACCACTGTCGCTCTCTGGGAGGTGGGATACAGGACTGGTCCACTGGACTCAGCTCACATGGGGAGAACCTGCTGCTGCTGCCACTCCCCCTCTTACCTGGGATGAGATCACGTTTGGAGGAAACCTGGCACCATCCCTACGGTGAAGCATGGTGGTTGCAGCATCATGCTGTGGGGAGGATTTTCAGGAACAGGGACTGGGAACACGCCCCATTCACATCGACGGGGCTGTAGTGGAGCAGGTTGAGAGTTTCAAGTTCCTCGGTTTCCACATCACCAACAAACTATCATGGTTCAAACACACCAAGACAGTCGTGAAGAGGGCACGACAACACCTTTTCCACCTCAGGAGACTGAAAAGATTTGGCATTGGTCCCAAGATCCTCAAAAAGTTCTACAATTGCACCATTGAGAGCATCCTGACCGGTTGCATCACCGCCTAGTATGGCAACTGCTCGGCATCCGACCGTAAGGCGCTACAGAGGGTAGTGCGTACGGCCGAGTACATCACTGGAGCCAAGCTTCCTGCCATCCAGGACCTATATACTAGGAGGTGTAAGAGGGAGGCCCAAAAAATTGACAAAGACTCCAGTCACCCAAGTCATAGACTGTTCTCTCTGCTACCGCACAGCAAGCGGTACCAGAGTGCTAAGTCTAGGTCCAAAAGGCTCCTTAACAGCTTCTATCCCCAATTCATAAGACTGCTGAACAATTAATCAAATGGCCACCCGGACTATTTTCATTGACCCTCCCCCCTTTGTTTTTACACTGCTGCTACTCGCTGTTTATTAACTATGCATAGTTACTTTACCCCTACCTACATGTACAAATTACCTCAACTAACCTGTACTACCACACATTGACTCGGTACCGGTACCCCTTGTATATAGCCTCATTAATATTTTATTGTGTTACTTTTTATTTTATTTTTTACTTTAGTGTTTTTAGTAAATATTTTCTTAACTCTATTTCTTGAACTGCATTGTTGGTTAAGGGCTTGTAAGTAAGCATTTCACTGTAAGGTCTACACCTGTTGTATTCGGCATATAACAAATACAATTTATTTTATTTGATTTGTAGACTAGTCAGGATTAAGGGAAAGATGAACAGAGCAATGTACAGAGAAATCCTTGATGAAAACCTGCTCCAGAGCGCTCAGGACCTCAGACTGGGGCGAAGGTTCACCTTCCAACAGGACAACGACCCTAAGCACACAGCCAAGACAGCGCAGGAGTGGCTTCGGGACAAGTCTCTGAATGTCCTTGAGTGGCCCAGCCAGAAACCGGACTTGAACCCGATCTAACATCTCTGGAGAGACCGGAAAATAGCTGTGCAGCGACACGCCCTATCCAACCTGACAGAGCTTGAGAGGATCTGCAGAGAAGAATGGGAGAAACTCCTCAAATACAGGTGTGCCAAGCTTGTAGCGTCATACACCAAGAAGACTCGATGCTGTAATCGCTGCAAAAGGTGCTTCAACAAAGTACTGAGTAAAGGGTCTGAATACTTATGTAAATGTAATATTTCCATTTGTTATTTTTAATACATTTATAATAAAGTCTAAAAACCTGTTCTCACTTTGTCATTATGGGGTATTGTGTGTAGATTGATGAGGGAAAAAAAAACAATTTAATCAATTTTAGAATAAGACAAAGTGTGGAAAAAGTCAAGGGGTCTGAATACTTTACAAATGCACTCAATTCGATTTTGTTCAAAATAATTTATAGGGCAGCCAATAATTGTGACACGCATGTTTTTGAATAAAATACTGATTTGTTGATGACGATTATTTTCTTATTTGAACAATTTTTACTAAATTAAAGGGTAGATTCATATTATATTTTGAGTGTAAGATCAAGCTGATAGACCACAATGACATGTTTTCACAGCCTTTTTTGTTCATATTTCTTTCTGGTGCCAATAATTCAGGAGAGCACTGTACACTTCCACTCATCACTTAGTAATGGAAGAGTGTCTTCATTGTTACCCTTATCTCTTTCCCTTTGATTACCCTCATGTCAGTCATACATTATATTACAAAATATTAAGCTTCAAAGGCAAAAAATATGATTAGACAAATAGTAATATTTATTTGAATGATACAGTATGTTACTAAATTGAAATTAAAATGAAATGATTTTGTAATTATAAAATTTTACGAAATTTAAAAAGAAAACTTTAAAAAATAATAATAATAACAAAAGCAAGGTAAAAAGAAAAGGAAACAGATCCAGATTCCTATTACCTTTACGAGTCGTCTTTGATCATATCCAGTTAATCACATATAGCTGTTGGTCTTTCAGTACATTTATGAAAAAAAATGTTTGGTGTGTTTTTTTATCATTTCCTTGACAGTCGGCCATTCAAGTGCATTATGTAATTCTATGGAGAACATCTCATAACCACATTGCAGACCCTTTCTTGCTGCCGTATTTTTGTCATGAATTAACTGGATATGAACCATAATGTAGACAACTACACAGAGCCAGAGAAAGTTTAACAAGTTTATTGCAAAGTAAAATTGTCCAGGTTTCCAAAAAGGGGGAAGAGCAAGTCCAGGTCTACAGGGAGGGTAACAGATCCAGGTTCTGAGCAGGAGTGGTACCGTAACGTCCTAGTGTCCGGGGTGAGTCCAAAAGGGAAGTCCAGTAGTGGTAAACGGGATGGTGGTGGCAGGAGTGAAGTGGAGGCAGGAGTCAGGTTCCAATAATCTGTGACACAGGAAAAATTTAAATAGAATAGGCCAAAAACACAAAGAGCGAAAACAAGCAGGTTGAATCAGCAGCGAGACTAACATGGTTGTCTTGACTATGATCTGACGATGAGTGGCAAGTTTGACCGGGTCTGTTAGAGCCGATTTGGGCATATTTTGTATAAAAGACTGAACATACTGAGCTCCATGTACATTTGTGTAAATATATTAAATATTAATGTATATGATGAAATATTAGGTACGTACCTTTATGATTTATTTACCGGATTGAGATATATTCATTTGTTATTAGTGTAACTCAGTTTTTGGCCCCCCCTCTTGCCCATTCATTGTACTGTGTTAATTGTGTTAGTATAAAGGCAGGAAGTTGGGCCTTCGGGGGAAGGAGTCCTTGCTAGATGCGGGAGCGGTATAGTTTTTTGACCATATAGACATACAGAAATACAGACAGACAGGTCATATTATATTATGTATTTGCATTTCAAGTAATCTCTGCTTTAAGTTGATTGGAGAATACCTTTTTGTTAGATAAGAAGAATAAACATTTTTTGTTGCACTATATCCCTGGATCTCATTGAATGTTTGGCCGTTTGGAAACGTTGAGTGTGGACTGTATGCGTCCGAAACAACCCCGCTTCAGGCTAGGGCAGTGGCTATGGTAAAGAGGAAAGGAAGCCACTACATTCAAGTCAAAAAACTGCAGGATCCGTTGTATGGAGATATTCAAGATCCCCTGTACAACAAAAGGTTTTTAAAACCCAAAACAGAAGCTGACTTTAAACAGCAGTTTAAGTCCAAGAGTAGGGGAAGCAGCTTTGCCACTACAGTAGCTGTAGTGGCAGATTGTGACTCTGAAAAACCTTTAAAAGAACAAACATTCAAAGTAAAGAGACCAGGCACCTACCCTTCTGATGCTCCCAGTATCTCATGTATATTTTGTGCTGGTGCGCATTTATTGGTCGACTGCCAACAGGTGAAGGCACAGCCACATGAATTCAAGGTTGAGTTTCTGAGATCAAAAGGCCTTTGTTTTGGCTGTTTGATGAGAGGACACTTAAGCAGAGAATGTAAAAGAAGGATGACCTGTCAGAGCTGTCAAAGAAAGCACCCCACTATCCTGCACATTGAAGGAAGAGAGAGATTTAGATCTCAAAAGGCAGATATGAGTGGTGTAGCAGTAAAGCGGGAGGAGACTGTCAGCAGTGCTCTTGTTTCACTGGAAGCTGGTGAAGATACCGGGGCCGGTACAGATTGTGCACTTGCAATTGTGCCAGTTCAAGTAAAGGTGGCAAATGGAAGCAAGTCTGTGTTAACCTATGCGTTTCTCGATTCTGGTAGCTCAGCAACATTTTGTACGGAGAGACTCATGAGGCAGTTGCAAGCTAAAGGCAGTGCGACTGAAATTCTGCTACGCACAATGGGGCAGGAGAGTCCTACCAAGAGCTTTGAGATATCTGGATTAGAGATTGGCAATGTGGAAGGCGACACATTTCTTGCATTACCAAAGGTCTACACCCAACATAAGATCCCAGTGACAAGAGAGAACATTCCCACTCAGAAAGAGCTCAAAAGGTGGCCATACCTGAAAGAGGTTCAGTTGAAGGAGATTGATGCTGACGTCGAACTTCTGATTGGCGTAAATGCTCCAAAGGCAATGGAACCCTGGCAAATCATAAATAGCCAAGGCAGCGGACCGTATGCAGTGAAAACCCTCTTTGGATGGGTGATGAATGGTCCTCTCAACAGTTGTACCATGGCAGAAGAATCCGGGCGTCCTACGGTGATGGCCAATCGTATCTCAATGGCCGACCTGGGGGTTCTTCTTGTAAATCAGTACAACCATGACTTCCCTGAGAGAGAGTATGAAGAGAAAAGTGAGATGTCAGCTGAGGATCGTAGGTTTATGGAGATAGTATCAAGCTCCATAACCCTCAAAGACCATCACTACTACTTACCGTTGCCCTTTCGCAACAAAGATGTAGTCCTGCCAAACAACCGTGACATGGCAAAGCAGCGGGCTCTAAATATTATCAGGAAGTTCAAGAAGGACAAAGGTTACGCTGCAGAGTACAAAGGCTTCATGGAAGAGATGATAACAAAAGGTTACGCCGAGAAGGTACCACAAGAACAGCTCCTCAGAGAGAAAGGCAAGGTATGGTACATACCACACCATGGCGTTCACCATAAGCGCAAAGGAACGATACGAGTGGTGTTTGACTGTTCATCATCCTATAAAGGTACATCTCTTAACAGTGAACTCCTTCAAGGCCCTGACCTGGCAAACACGCTTATAGGAGTCTTGCTAAGATTTCGGCAAGAGCACATTGCCATGATGGCAGACATCGAAGGAATGTTCCATCAAGTACGTGTCCATGAAGATGACTTAGACTTCCTGCGATTCCTATGGTGGCCGGATGGTGATACTAACAAAAGATTGGAGGAGTACAGAATGACAGTACATCTTTTCGGTGCTATATCCTCTCCAAGTTGTGCAAACTTTGCACTGCGAAAGACTGCAGAAGACAACTGTGAGGGGTACGATGAAGAGGTGATTCAAACAGTCAAGTCCAACTTCTATGTTGATGACTGCCTCAAGTCAGTGGCCACAGAAGAACAAGCCATAGCTCTCACAAGAAACCTCAGGGATGTGTGCTCTCAAGGTGGGTTCAAATTGACCAAGTGGGTCAGCAACAGCCGCACTGTACTAGCTTCTATCCCTGATGAACACAAAGCCAAGCAGATAAAAGAACTGGACCTGGACAGAGAAAAGCTGCCTGTTGAAAGAGCACTTGGAATCCGATGGAACATTGAAAGGGATGTGTTTACCTTCCAGGTCACTGTCAAGAACAGATCCCTTACAAGAAGAGGTATTCTCTCAACTGTCAGCTCTATTTATGATCCATTAGGTTTCCTCGCCCCATTGGTATTAAAGGCAAAGCAAATTCTTCAAGTGCTCTGCAAGCTAAAGTGTGGATGGGACGAAGTCATCCCTGAAGAACACTCTATTTCATGGAAGAGATGGCTCTCAGAGCTGGACCAGCTCTCCAGATTCCAGATCAACAGGTGTATGATGCCGGAGAACTTTGGTCAAATCAAGACCGCACAGCTGCATCACTTCGGTGATGCAAGTGAACAAGGTTATGGCACGGCAAGCTACCTTAGGTTCACAAACGTTATGGAAAAGGTCCACATCGCATTCATACTGGGGAAATCAAGGGTGACTCCACTCAAGCAGATGACGATCCCCAGACTGGAACTTGCTGCAGCAACATTGGCAGTGCGAGTGGACAGGATGTTAAGGTTGGAGCTCCAGATTGAACTTGAGGAGTCAACTTTCTGGACAGACAGCCAGTCGGTGCTAAAATACATCCGCAACGATACCAAGAGATTCCATACTTTTGTGGCTAATAGGGTTGCTATGATCCGTGACCTATCGAAAGCAAAACAGTGGAGGTATTTGAACTCCAAACACAACCCAGCCGATGATGCCTCAAGAGGATTACATGTTGAAACTTTCCTGAACTGAAAGAGATGGCGCAAAGGACCAGAATTCCTGGAGAAAACAGAAACACAATGGCCGAAAGTCCCCGAGGAGCTTGGCTCCATCCCTCCAGATGATCCAGAGGTGAGAAAAGACGTCATCGTAAACAGTACATGTGTGGAAGAAAAGAGTCCGACCAGCAAACTGATTGAGTACTATTCAACATGGAACAGCTTGAAGAAAGCAGTTGCCTGGATGCTGAAACTGAAGAGACTTCTACTACAGTTAAGCCAGAAAAGGAAAGTTCTCACCCAAACTGATCCAGGATCAGATCAGAGTCTGACAAACTCACTGAAGGAACAAATTGACAAGTTCAAACTGACGTTTGGAAAAGAAAGTCTGTCTGTAGATGACCTAGATGAAGCAGAAAAGGTCATCATTCGATTTGAGCAACGACAGCACTTTAAACAAGAAATTGCACTAGTTGTAAAAGGAAAACAATGTGCCAAGAGAAGCGGCTCAATCTCTAAGCTTGATCCAATAGTTGACAATGGCATTCTGAGAGTAGGAGGAAGGTTAAGCAAAGCTGCTATGCCTACGGAACTAAAGAATCCTATGATCCTGCCCAAAGACTCCTACATCTCCAGACTGATCTTACTCCACATCCATGAGCAGGTTGGCCACTCTGGGAGAGGTCACATGCTTTCTAGACTTCGCCAGCGATATTGGATACCCTGTGCCAACTCCTTAGCAAGGAAGATCCTTAAGAGCTGTGTCTTCTGCAGGCGGATGCAAGCTAGAGCTGGGGAACAGAAGATGGCTGACCTTCCACAAGATCGGGTAGCACCTGATTTGCCGCCTTTCACCCATGTGGGCATAGATTACTTTGGCCCCATAGAGGTGAAGCGAGGCCGCGTTCATGTGAAGCGGTATGGTGTGATCTTTACTTGCCTTGTGAGTCGAGCTGTCCATCTAGAAGTTGCTAGTTATCTGGATACTGATTCCTGCATCAATGCCCTGCGCAGGTTCATCTGTCGAAGGGGCCCAGTAACAAGTATCAGAACAGACAATGGCACCAACTTTGTTGGAACACACAGAGAGCTAGGAGAAGCTCTGAAAGAGCTGGATCACAACAAGATTCAAAATAAATTACTGAAGGAAGGAGTGACATGGTCATTCAACCCTCCCTCTGGAGCCCACCATGGGGGGGTATGGGAGAGGTTGATCCGACTGGTGAAAAAGATCCTCTATTCAGTCCTTAAAGAGCAAGTACTGGATGATGAGGCTTTGCAGACAGCCTTGTGTGAAGTTGAGGCGATTATGAACGACAGACCAATCACTACTGTAACAAATGACCCTAACGATCTAGAACCCCTGACTCCGAACCATCTGCTTCATCTGAAAGCAAAGCCAGTCCTGCCACCAGGACTATTCCAGAGAAGTGACCTATACTCACGAAGGAGATGGAAGCAAGTACAATATATCACTGACCTCTTCTGGAAGAGATGGATCAGGGAGTATCTTCCACTTATGCAGGAGCGGAACAAGTGGAACAAAACTAAGAGAAACTTCAGTCCTGGTGACCTTGTGGTCATCGTCGATGACACCGCCCCAAGGAACTCTTGGCTAATGGGGCGTGTGGTGAAGGCTTTGCCAGGGGCCAAAGGTCTTGTCCGGAGCGTCATGGTTAAGACTAAGACCAATATCCTACAGAGACCTATCAATAAACTCTGTCTGCTCCTTGAGGCGACGAAGTGAGACACACACACACACACACACAGTGCTCCATCTTTGAATCACGTGCACCTCTGATTCGTTGATGTCGTACTCTTACATTCTTTGATGTCATAAATTTTTTGGACGTCAAACTCTTGACATTTTTTGGAAGTTGAACACCTTTACACTTCAACTCAGACTGAGATCTATGGACTATTTTCCTATATGGCACCTTGTATATTTGTATATAGCTATGAACTGTAATGGTGCTCTGGTATAGAATGTTTTTGTATTGGCTCTACGTTTGAATATTAAGTAATTGTTGTGCATTCAGTGCAGTCAACAATTAGGGGCCGGTATGTTAGAGCCGATTTGGGCATATTTTGTATAAAAGACTGAACATACTGAGCTCCATGTACATTTGTGTAAATATATTAAATATTAATGTATATGATGAAATATTAGGTACGTACCTTTATGATTTATTTACCGGATTGAGATATATTCATTTGTTATTAGTGTAACTCAGTTTTTGGCCCCCCCTCTTGCCCATTCATTGTACTGTGTTAATTGTGTTAGTATAAAGGCAGGAAGTTGGGCCTTCGGGGGGAGGAGTCCTTGCTAGATGCGGGAGCGGTATAGTTTTTTGACCATATAGACATACAGAAATACAGACAGACAGGTCATATTATATTATGTATTTGCATTTCAAGTAATCTCTGCTTTAAGTTGATTGGAGAATACCTTTTTGTTAGATAAGAAGAATAAACATTTTTTGTTGCACTATATCCCTGGATCTCATTGAATGTTTGGCCGTTTGGAAACGTTGAGTGTGGACTGTATGCGTCCGAAACAACCCCGCTTCAGGCTAGGGCAGTGGCTATGGTAAAGAGGAAAGGAAGCCACTACAGGGTCTTTAAGGCTGAGGTGATTATGGTGAATGAGCTGTAGCTGGAACTCTGACTCCCAGACTTCACTTCTGCAATCAAGAACATACAGAGGGGAGGGGGAGAGCAGATAGAGAGCTACCTAGCAGCAGTAGGCCTAACAATTTTGTGCTATTTGCAGTCTCTTTAGGTCACCAACACCTGCATTACTCCAGACAACAGTAGTTCATTTGACTATGGATGAGAGCTTGTGAGATTTGTTTTAGAATTTTCTCTACCTATCCCATAGGTATAAACACTGGTAATGGCTCTACCTTTCCCTCTGATAGGCTTTGTTTGCCATATTACACCTAATGTATATGTACACCTATCCAATCCTTTCAACATGTAGGAGTGCTTAATGTCGATTTAGGATTCAACATTTAAACTGTGCAACACTCCACAAATTTGCGAAAAGTAAAATGTTTTGTGTTTATAATGTTTTGTACGGTATGCCTTGACAAAAAACAAACAGAGTAAATATTTGTTTTTTTATTGTTTGTTTTTCATTGCATGCAAAAATACAGTATATCTCTTTTCTCTCTCTCTCTCTTACCCAGTCTACTCATTCATCTTCAAGCTTTCATCCCTTCCCTGCTCTTCTATCACCCTCTCAGTTCCACCTCCACTTGGCTCCCTCTTTTCCTCTTCTCCAGTCTCTTCCTCTCCTCTTTCCTCCTCTTTTCTCTCTTATTCTCCTCCTTTTTTTGAATCTTTCGCTCCATCTCCAGGAGCTCAGCTTGAGCTTTCTCTCTCTTTTTCAGCTCCTCAGACCACTTCTTCTCTTTCTTAATCCTGTCTTTCATCATGGCATTGTGTATCTTAATCAGCCCCTCTAACCTCTTTTTCTATGCCTTTTCCTTCTCTTTTCATTCCTTTTCTCTCTTTTTCTGTTCTAACTTGTCCCTCTTTTTCTCAGCTTTCATGGCTTTCTTTTGCTCTTTCTCTCTCGGCTTCATCTCCTTTCTCTCTTTCTCGTCATCTTTCAACTTCTTATTCAGTTCCTTATTTTTCTCTTTTTCCTCCATCTTTAAAAATGTGACTTCCTGCTTGAGGTTCATGGCCAGAAAGCCCACTCTTCCCAGGATGGTCTCTGCTCTCTCTGATGAAACCGTCCCATTGGAGCTCTTGGAATGGGCACGGTCCGCCTCACGCTTCAAACCCTCCCTCGGGCTCACCTCCTCCTTGACGCTCCTCTCTTCACTCTCAATGTCAATGCCTGTCCAATAATCCTAACAGGAAGACATTGACTCTAGATGTAATATTGTTCCAATGTGGCACATTCAATACACATTTGAGTGATCAACATACATTGATGGCCTCATGGGGCACACAATTTAGAGGACAGTAATTGAGGTAACTTGTTTATTTGTATCCCAAACCGATTTTGTAATAGCCATAGATGTTCTTCCTGGGTCCACACCAAACGTAATACAAATGTTAACCCTAGTAAGGGGTGATGTTTTATACTATGAGCATAGATTAGCAGGGTTGGGGTCAATTCAATTTCAATTCCAGACAATTCAGGAAGTACTTAATTCAATGCTTTGAATTGAAATGGAACAGACCCCCAACCCTGTAGAGTAGAAGTGTAAAATAGGACACCTACCTTTGCCTCTTTCAGCGTCCAGGGCCTGGGTTCCACATCCTCTGACCTGCATATGGAGGCTCTCACACTAACAGCCGTCTTAGTGGCCAAGCAGAGCAGAGGGGTTGCCAGAGTTAAGTTAGCATCTGGGACCAGCTGGTGAGCATGAGGACAGCGATCCACCTCTTCACTAGTGCCCTTCCCTTTCTGCTCTGGCTGCTTGTGGTCCTTGTCATGGATGCATGCCAGGCTTGGAGGAAGTGCTAGGACAGGGCTTTTATCACTCATCAGTTCCTCTCTCTTGACAGTGGATGCAACTGCACTTGCCTCTGTGTTAACTAAGCACTCTGTGGTGTCCTCAACTGTCTCCTCTGGCTGCTTGTGGTCATTGTTGTTGTGAATGCATTGCAGACCTGGAGGACTTTTATCGTCCCAGGTGTAAATAGCAACAGTTGCCTCTGTGTCGACTGAGCACTTTGTAGTGCACTCAACTGTCTTCCATAGCTGTTTGTGGTCATTGTTGTGGGTGCAGGTCAGGATTAGAGGCAGTGTTGCAGGTGCAGGAGGACTTTTATCAGCCAAACACTCCTCTGTGTGGACAGTGGACACGGAAACGGCTGCTTCCATGGCAACTGGACACTTGTTGGTGTCCTCTACTGCCTCCCCTGGCAGAGTGTGGACAGTGGAGACGGAAACGGCCGCTTCCCTGGACACTTGACTCTTGGTGGTGTCCTCTACTGCCTCCTCTGGCTGCTTGTGGCCATTGTCTAGAATGTGTGGCAACTCTGAAGGCAGCATTGGAGCCGGGCTTTTATCACCCAACATGTCCTCTCCCTGGACAATGGATGTGCCTGCAGTGATCGCTGTGGTAACAGAGGACTCGGTGGCATCCTCTTTTGTCTCCTCTGTCAGTTTGTGGTCAGAGTCTCGGATACATGGCGAGCTTGGAGGCAGTGCTGCAGGGTCAGGAGGGCTTTGATCAGCTGCCATGTCCTCTTTGAGGTGAGTGGACACATCATTGTTTGTTTCACTGATAACTGGACACTTGGAGGTGCCCTCTACTGCCTCCCCTGGCAGTTTGTAGTCAACTTCAAAGACAAGTGGCAGACTTGGAGGCAGCATTGGGACAGGGCATTTAGCTGCTGATCTGTACACTCCAAAATCAACAGTAGCTGTGCCTGCAGTGGTCTCTGTAGCAACTGAGACCTCATAGGTATTCTCTACTGTCTGCTCTGGTGGCATGAAGTCATCGTCAAAGACTGTTGGCAGGCATGGAGGCAGCACTGAAGGAAGACTTCTAGCTGCCCATCGATTCTCTCCCTTGACAGTGGCTGTGGTAGCAGTGGACTCTGTGGCAACTGGGCACTCTGTGGCTGAAACAGCAGGCAGGGAGGTTTCGAGGAAATTGAATTAATTGGAGCCAGTGGTGGGAGGGAGTAAGGATAGAATCTGTCCTCTTCCTCGACATTAGATATTGCTAATGGAGCAACTGAGACCTCAGTGGTGCCCTCTACTGCCTGATGTGGCTGCATGGAGTCTTCGTCAAAGAAGTGTGGCAGGTATCGATGCAGCATTGAGGAAAGATGTATATCTGTCCATAGGTCCTCTCGTATACCTGTAGATACATCTGCAGTGGCCTCTGTGGCAACTGGGCATTCAGCAGACTGGCAGGTTTCAGGGACAAAGTATGAAAATACAATGAACCGCTGTGCATCCTGAGCGCGTATGGCAAATGGAGAGGGGGGATGCAACATGGTAGGTATAGGCCTCTGATTGGTGAAAGCCAGTGGTGGGAGGGAGTCAATACAGGGAGCCATGAACTCAGTGAGAGGACAGTTGCTCACATCTCACACATTCTGCGTGAGAAAAGAAACAGACATGATGAAAGTGATCACATTCAGTACATACATACATACTGTATGAGTCAGCACTACTTACTTATACATCACATATATATATATTTATATATATATATATATATATATATATATATATATATATATATAGTGTCCTCTAAGATGCTCTGCACCAGTCTGTCCCAACCCTTGGTCCCCTAGCCAATGGGCCAGCTAAGTGTAAAAATACATGCCCCACACCCAGCATAACATTTGACATTTTAGCCATTTATCAGACGCTTTTATCCAGAACGACTTATAGTTAGTTAGTGCATTCAACTTAAGGTAGCTAGGTGAGACAACCACATAATCCTGATATGAGCGTCTATGATAGAACGGTTGTTTATTTTTTATGACCAGACAACCATAAGAACTGAGGACATAAATTCACTGAAACAGACAGACACGATACAACACATTTAGACAAGAACAGTTATAAGCATTGCCATGGTGTAGCCTAATACAAAAAGAAATAAGGACAAAACATTGTTAGCTTACATTCCATGGCATATGGAACATTTTGCCCTTACAATAACTTATATTTGCTTTAATTAATATTGTTAAACAGAACTCTTGTCGACTTTGTCAAAGTTGGTCTTGTTACCTCCTCAATCAGTCTTGGCATTTTCCTCGTCTTGAACCAAATCCTCTTCATCTTCTTCTCCTGATCCTTCTGGATCTGCAAAACCAGAGCCAACCTGGCTCCCAGCTCCATCACGTAGTCTGTCTAGATCGCCCTTTCCTCCAACCGACACTCACCCCTCCTCTGTGTCAGCGTTGAACCCTCCATGTCTTCCTCTTAGCTAACAATAACTCTGGAAAATACACAACGTTGTAGTAAGTGGGTGTTGCTAACCAAATAATAATGCATCTCTTTACAATGTGCACACGTTTTCTTCCCAGCTACTTACAATTAATCAAGTGAGAATCCTGATCCAGATATGTTTAGGCAATAGGCCTATCTGAATTACTAGTAAAAAGTTGGCTACTGGAAAAGCGACCAAGTTCAAATGAATCGATTTTGGCTGTTCTTATCATTTCGTGAACAATATCCTTCATGACATCATCATTTTGATGCAAGGCGTTGCCATGGCAGATGAAAAAGCACAACACAGACTTTAAAAAGCAAACTTCAGGGTCTTTCTGTACCTTACTATTGAGCCTTATTCAACCCCTCATGTAGCTCTACTCCATATTGGGCCTGGTTCTCACAAACCACACTAATCACTTCCATCATATCATTGAAAACACTGTGTTTTGGGTAGAAAATGACTCTATATCCATGCAGGACCTAACTTGTACAGTTTCATCTATTTTAAAAACCAAGGAGGTAAAAATGCCAGTCTTCTCTTTGAGTGCCCTTGAGTGCACCTCAATTTAAAGAGGTCTATCAATTCAACCATTTGAAATGGATGCCCATTCAATTAAGAACATATTATTCTTATTAGAAATGAATCAGCTACAAATTAGGTAGGCGTACTTGTTTTTTTACACAACCTACTCTTTTGGTACATATTTATTGAGATAATTGATTACAACATATGTTGGTGATTAACACAGAGAGAGGTTTTTTTTCTGTCATCAATAGAATGCATTAGCCATTAGGCTGGCTCACTACAATTGTAACATGACATCTCAGGTGTCAGGATGAAGCATTTTCTCACAAAAAGAGGACTCAAGCAAACTATCTCTCTTCAACAGTTTCACTAGTCATGTTAGGTCTACTTAAAATGTCACATTCATACACAAGTAATTTGAAAATAAGTTATACTACTGAAACACATTCACAATAAGTTATATTACAACCTACCTCTGAAGTAAGCAGTGTGTTCTCTCACTAATGAAATAGGACATTAATAATTTGTCAGTGGTTAGTTGAATCAGTCTCTTTGCACTGTTCAGTTTGTCTGTGCAACAGGTAACCTTCCAGAATCGGAATCTTGTGATGTCACAATGGAGTCCCCATTGCCATGGTTACCCACAGCAGCTTTCATGTGTTATCAAATGCTGGCACAATTTAGTTTATTTATTTTAGATTTTTTGTACCTATGCAGCACAGTCATACCTAATATATACAATGAATCCATATAACCTAATTTTTTATTAAAATAAAATGCTGTAACTCATGTAAAATGGTTGACCATTCAAACGACATGTGTTTTGCCTAATTAAAAGTCTATATGTTTTAGATATCATAAATAGCAGCCAGGCTTACTTAGGTTGTTTGTTCGATCTCAGCCTACCACTCATGCCAATATTTTTCATCATCATCATCATCATCATCATCAATGAAATACATAGGCTACCTTACTACAGTAAAACAAGTCTTCCATAGTCTATGTCACCTCAGTAACAAAGTTCCAAAAAAGAAATGAGGGTTCAAGAAAACATCTCTCTTCAATGGCCTCAGCTATTAGCCATATGATCAACAAGGTCAACTGCAGCACTAAAATCAAGAAGCAGCTCATCCACAAGTTTATCTTGGTCAAGTGATCTGAGCCATTGATCGATTAAATCAACGAGAGCTGTTGCAGTCGAGTGATCCTTACGGTATCTTTACGGTACGCATGCTCATAGAGGGATAAAATTAGCTGGATGTGTAATTATATAGGCCCAAAAAATGTAATTGAAGAGTAGGTGTCATTGATGTTTAGCATTTAAGTTTAATAAATAATTAAATAAAGAAATCAATATCAGCTGACTATAGAAAAGTATTGTTTAAAATTATGTTTGAACATTTTCTTATCCGTGTCTTTCCAGTTGATATAACCAAACAGACAACCTTTGTTGCTCAAGAGCGTCACACATTCCTCCATTCATTCTCTATCATATTCCCCTCCATCAAATTCCTCTATCATATTCCCTCCATCATATTCTCTCTATTATATTTCTCTCCATCATATTCCACTCCATCATAATACTCGATATCATATTCCCTCTATCATATTCCTCTTTATTTTTACAGGGAATCCCAATTGAGACCAGTGTCTCTTTTTCAATGGTGCCCTGTGTTATATCAATTAACAATCCAAACAGCTTAAACAGATACAATTACATACAGAGTAGAAAATATATAGAGCAAAATTATTAGACTTGAACACATACATTTCACAATGAACAGGTCTTGTATTTAACCAGTTGAGCTGACAACCATTTTGCACTGTTTCACTAGGGCTTTAGTCATCAATCTAGCAAGAGGGAAATATTTTATTAATGTAGTGGTGTCCCTCCCCCCAGGAAGCTACGACCTTTAGCTTTCACCTGGAATTGTTCATTTATGTCTGAGAAAAAAAACACTTTCCAAACCATATGATCTAGTACACAAGAAAAGTATAATACAACCTTCTTTACTACTTTGCCAAACATTTCATGATATTAGTGAGAGTCAAAATCTGTAAAATTTGTGAATGTCTAAATTAACATTTGGGCAATTTGACCAGTGTAAATCACTCCTATAGACAATGAGAGATGGGCTATGTAAAGGTCTCGATTTTGTCATTCTGAACAAATGTTTGACTTCCACACAAAATTACTTCTTGACTTATTTTAGGTTGAAGGAAGTGTGTAGGTTTAAACTATTGCTTTAAAGGGAAGAGAGGGGGAGGAGGAGAGAGCGCGAGAGATGGGGGGAGTGGGAGAAAGAGGGAAGGAGGGGGAGGAGGGGGAGGAGGGGGAGGAGGGGGAGGAGGGGGAGGAGGTGGAGGGCAGCTGTGTCCGACACACCATACTTACACCTGCAACAGGTAGGCCAGGGGGTGGGACCTGTAGGTGAGACTCACAACATGATAAGGGGGGCAGGTGAAGAAGGGGTGTTGCTGGAGTCAAGGAAGGGAGGGTGTTCCTACGAGCCCCCTGCCAGCGAGACGGGGAGCAGGGAGGAAGTCTGTCCATGGAGCATTTCTGGGTCATTGGGTCGCCTCCAATGAGATTAGATCACCCTCTACAATGTAAAGCAGTTTGAGTACTGGGGGGTTCTCTGTATTAATCCAAGGTGAAACCTCCAGGGGCTAGCCTTCTCTCAGCGGAGAGTCTGCTCTGGGCTGCCTGCGAAAGGTGCTCCTCTGTGGGAAAGAGGAGAGAACAAGAGGCCCCAGAAGAGATCTCCTTATGGTAGTGATGGACAGATCAACTCTCCTTGTTATCTTCCACCTCTTCCTCTTCCTCTTGCTCGGCCTTCTCCCTCCTTTCCTTCTTACAGTCTTACAGTCCTTCTTACAGTCATTTTCTCGCTTTCCTCCTTCCTCTCCTCCCTCTTTCTCTTCCTCTACCTTCCTCTCCCTCCTTCCCTCTTGGTAAACCTTGTTTAGCCGAGCCAGATTGTGGATAGCTAGCCATGGTTTAGACAACTGTCGCTGTCTGGGTGGGGGGATACAGGACTGGTCCACTGGACTCAGCTCACATGGGGAGAACCTGCTGCTGCTGCCACTCCCCCTCTTACCTGGGATGAGATCACGTTTGGAGGAAACCTGGCACCATCCCTACGGTGAAGCATGGTGGTGGCAGCATCATGCTCCGGGGAGGATTTTCAGGGACAGGGACTGGGAACACGCCCCATTCACATCGACAGGGCTGTAGTGGAGCAGGTCGAGAGTTTCAAGTTCCTTGGTGTCCACATCACCAACAAACTATCATGGTTCAAACACAACAAGACAGTCGTGAAGAGGGCACGACAACGCCTTTTCCACCTCAGGAGACTGAAAAGATTTGGCATTGGTCCCAAGATCCTCAAAAAGTTCTACAGCTGCACTGTCGAGAGCTTCCTGACCAGTTGCATCACCGCCTGGTATGGCAACTGCTCGGCATCCGACCGTAAGGCGCTACAGAGGGTAGTGCGTACGGCCCAGTACATCACTGGAGCCAAGCTTCCTGCCATCCAGGACCTATATACTTGGAGGTGTAAGAGGGAGGCCCAAAAAATTGACAAAGACTCCAGTCACCCAAGTCATAGACTGTTCTCTCTGCTACCGCAGAGCAAGCGGTACCAGAGTGCCAAGTCTAGGTCCAAAAGGCTCCTTAACAGCTTCTATCCCCAATTCATAAGACTGCTGAACAATTAATCAAATGGCCACCCGGACTATTTACATTGACACCTCCCCCCTTTGTTTTTACACTGGTAATAGGAATCTGGATCAGTTTCATTTTCTTTTTACCTTGCTTTTGTTATTATTATTATTTTTTAAAGTTTTCTTTTTACATTTCGTAAAATGTTATAATTACAAAAACATGTCATTTTAATTTCAATTTAGTAACATACTGTATCATTCAAATAAATATTATTATTTGTCTAATCATATTTTGCCAGCTAACTGGGTGGCAGGCTGCAATCAGTAGCTGTAATTAAGTACAGCAGCCACCAACCATCTAACGTTAATGCCTCGGATAATGAGGTTAGAAGAACAGCTGAATGGTCGGTAGCTAGCTGGCTCAATTACAGGTACTCTTAAGCGTGAAATAACATTGGAAACAACTAACCAGCCACTGTCAAGGGAGAGAATCGATGGGCAGCTAGAAGTCTTCCTTCAGTGCTGCCTACATGCCTGCCAACAGTCTTTGACGATGACTTCATGCCATCAGAGCAGACAGTAGAGGATACCTATGAGGTCTCAGTTGCTACAGAGACCACTGCAGGCACAGCTACTGTTGATTTTGCAGTGTACAGATCAGCAGCTAAATGCCCTGTCCCAATGCTGCCTCCAAGTCTGCCACTTGTCTTTGAAGTTGACTACAAACTGCCAGGGGAGGCAGTAGAGGACACCACCAAGTGTCCAGTTATCAGTGAAACAAACAATGATGTGTCCACTCACCTCAAAGAGGACATGGCAGCTGATCAAAGCCCTCCTGACCCTGCAGCACTGCCTCCAAGCTCGCCATGTATCCGAGACTCTGACCACAAACTGACAGAGGAGACAAAAGAGGATGCCACCGAGTCCTCCGTTACCACAGCGATCACTGCAGGCACATCCATTGTCCAGGGAGAGAACCTGTTGGGTGATAAAAGCCCGGCTCCAATGCTGCCTTCAAAGTTGCCACACATTCTAGACAATGGCCACAAGCAGCCAGAGGAGGCAGTAGAGGACACCACCAAGAGTCAAGTGTCCAGGGAAGCGGCCGTTTCCATCTCCACTGTCCACACTCTGCCAGGGGAGGCAGTAGAGGACACCAACAAGTGTCCAGTTGCCAGGGAAGCAGCCGTTTCTGTGTCCACTGTCCACACGGAGGAGTGTTTGGCTGATAAAAGTCCTCCTGCACCTGCAAAACACTGCCTCTAATCCTGACCTGCACCCACAACAATGACCACAAACCGCTATGGAAGACAGTTGAGTGCACTACAAAGTGCTCAGTCGACACAGAGGCAACTGTTGCTATTTACACCTGGGATGATAAAAGTCCTCCAGGTCTGCAATACATTCACAACAACAATGACCACAAGCAGCCAGAGGAGACAGTTGAGGACACCACATAGTGCTCAGTTAACACAGAGGCAAGTGCAGTTGCATCCACTGTCAAGAGAGAGGAACTGATGAGTGATAAAAGCCCTGTCCTAGCACTTCCTCCAAGCCTGGCATGCATCCATGACAAGGACCACAAGCAGCCAGAGCAGAAAGGGAAGGGCACTAGTGAAGAGGTGGATCGCTGCCCTCATGCTCACCAGCTGGTCCCAGATGCTAACTTAACTCTGGCAACCCCTCTGCTCTGCATGGCCACTAAGACGCCTGTTAGAGTGAGAGCCTCCATATGCAGGTCAGAGGATGAGGAACCCAGGCCCTGGACGCTGAAAAAGGCAAAGGTAGGTGTCCTATTTTACACTTCTACTCTACAGGGTTGGGGGTCTGTTCCATTTCAATTCAAAGCATTGAATTAAGTACTTCCTGAATTGACTGGAATTGAAATTGAATTGACCCCAACCCTGCTAATCTATGCTCATAGTATAAAACATCACCCCTTACTAGGGTTAACATTTGTATTACGTTTGGTGTGGACCCAGGAAGAACATCTATGGCTATTACAAAATCGGTTTGGGATACAAATAAACAAGTTACCTCAATTACTGTCCTCTAAATTGTGTGCCCCATGAGGCCATCAATGTATGTTGATCACTCAAATGTGTATTGAATGTGCCACATTGGAACAATATTACATCTAGAGTCAATGTTTTCCTTTTAGGATTATTGGACAGGCATTGACATTGAGAGTGAAGAGAGGAGCGTCAAGGAGGAGGTGAGCCCGAGGGAGGGTTTGAAGAGTGAGGCGGACCGTGCCCATTCCAAGAGCTCCAATGGGACGGTTTCATCAGAGAGAGCAGAGACCATCCTGGGAAGAGTGGGCTTTCTGGCCATGAACCTCAAGCAGAAAGTCAAATTTTTAAAGATGGAGGAAAAAGAGAAAAATGAGGAACTGAATAAGAAGTTGAAAGATGACGAGAAAGAGAGAAAGGTCTCTTGCCTCGAGGTTGTCGGGAGAGGTTGTGTTTTCTCTAGCAGGAGATAAGCTGGCTTCTTATATGTTGTTGAGTAAAGCTTAAACCATGTATTTAGATTGTATGTAGGTATTGTAGTCAGGTATTATAGGTAGTTTACTTAGGTAGTTATTGTAGGTTATTGTAGGTAATTATTGTAGGTAAGTATTCTATTCGGTGGACCCCGGCGAAGCACGAGTGCTAGCTAACCCACCACTTGGACCAACAAAGCTAGCTAGCTAATGGGTAGCTACTGGTAACTTTTAGCAACTGTGGTTAGTTGTTTCCAATGTTATTTCACGCTTAAGAGTACCTGTAATTGAGCCAGCTAGCTACCGACCATTCAGCTGTTCTTCTAACCTCATTATCCGAGGCATTAACGTTAGATGGTTGGTGGCTGCTGTACTTAATCACAGCTACTGATTGCAGCCTGCCATCCAGTTAGCTGGCAAAATATGATAAGACAAATAATAATATTTATTTGAATGATACAGTATGTTACTAAATTGAAATTAAAATGAAATGTTTTTGTAATTATAACATTTTACGAAATGTAAAAAGAAAAGTTTAAAAAATAATAATAATGACAAAAGCAAGGTAAAAAGAAAAGGAAACCGATCCAGATTCCTATTACCAGTGTAAAAACAAAGGGGGGAGGTGTCAATGTAAATAGTCCGGGTGGCCATTTGATTAATTGTTCAGCAGTCTTATGAATTGGGGATAGAAGCTGTTAAGGAGCCTTTTGGACCTAGACTTGGCACTCTGGTACCGCTTGCTGTGCGGTAGCAGAGAGAACAGTCTATGACTTGGGTGACTGGAGTCTTTGTCAATTTTTTGGGCCTCCCTCTTACACCTCCAAGTATATAGGTCCTGGATGGCAGGAAGCTTGGCTCCAGTGATGTACTGGGCCGTACGCACTACCCTCTGTAGCGCCTTACGGTCGGATGCCGAGCAGTTGCCATACCAGGCGGTGATGCAACTGGTCAGGAAGCTCTCGATGGTGCAGCTGTAGAACTTTTTGAGGATCTTGGGACCAATGCCAAATCTTTTCAGTCTCCTGAGGTGGAAAAGGCGTTGTCGTGCCCTCTTCACGACTGTCTTGGTGTGTTTGAACCATGATAGTTTGTTGGTGATGTGGACACCAAAGAACTTGAAACTCTCGACCTGCTCCACTACAGCCCCGTCGATGTGAATGGGGCGTGTTCCCAGTCCCTGTCCCTGAAAATCCTCCCCGGAGCATGATGCTGCCACCACCATGCTTCACCGTAGGGATGGTGCCAGGTTTCCTCCAAACGTGATCTCATCCCAGGTAAGAGGGGGAGTGGCAGCAGCAGCAGGTTCTCCCCATGTGAGCTGAGTCCAGTGGACCAGTCCTGTATCCCCCCACCCAGACAGCGACAGTGGTCTAAACCATGGCTAGCTATCCACAATCTGGCTCGACTAAACAAGGTTTACCAAGAGGGAAGGAGGGAGAGGAAGGTAGAGGAAGAGAAAGAGGGAGGAGAGGAAGGAGGAAAGGGAGAAAATGACTGTAAGAAGGACTGTAAGACTGTAAGAAGGAAAGGAGGGAGAAGGCCGAGCAAGAGGAAGAGGAAGAGGTGGAAGATAACAAGGAGAGTTGATCTGTCCATCACTACCATAAGGAGATCTCTTCTGGGGCCTCTTGTTCTCTCCTCTTTCCCACAGAGGAGCACCTTTCGCAGGCAGCCCAGAGCAGACTCTCCGCTGAGAGAAGGCTAGCCCCTGGAGGTTTCACCTTGGATTTATACAGAGAACCCCCCAGTACTCAAACTGATTTACATTGTAGAGGGTGATCTAATCTCATTGGAGGCGACCCAATGACCCAGAAATGCTCCATGGACAGACTTCCTCCCTGCTCCCCGTCTCGCTGGCAGGGGGCTCGTAGGAACACCCTCCCTTCCTTGACTCCAGCAACACCCCTTCTTCACCTGCCCCCCTTATCATGTTATGAGTCTCACCTACAGGTCCCGCCCCCTGGCCTACCTGTTGCAGGTGTAAGTATGGTGTGTCGGACACAGCTGCCCTCCACCTCCTCCCGCTCCTCCCCCTCCTCCCCCTCCTTCCCTCTTTCTCCCACTCCCCCCATCTCTCGCGCTCTCTCCACCTCCCCCTCTCTTCCCTTTAAAGCAATAGTTTAAACCTACACACTTCCTTAAACCTAAAATAAGTCAAGAAGTAATTTTGTGTGGAAGTAGTGGCAAAGTAGTAAAGAAGGTTGTATTATACTTTTCTTGTGTACTAGATCATTTGGTTTGGAAAGTGTTTTTTTTCTCAGACATAAATGAACAATTCCAGGTGAAAGCTAAAGGTCGTAGCTTCCTGGGGGGAGGGACACCACTACATTAATAAAATATTTCCCTCTTGCTAGATTGATGACTAAAGCCCTAGTGAAACAGTGCAAAATGGTTGTCAGCTCAACTGGTTAAATACAAGACCTGTTCATTGTGAAATGTATGTGTTCAAGTCTAATAATTTTGCTCTATATATTTTCTACTCTGTATGTAATTTTATCTGTTTAAGCTGTTTGGATTGTTAATTGATATAACACAGGGCACCATTGAAAAAGAGACACTGGTCTCAATTGGGATTCCCTGTAAAAATAAAGAGGAATATGATAGAGGGAATATGATAGCGAGTATTATGATGGAGTGGAATATGATGGAGAGAAATATAATAGAGAGAATATGATGGAGGGAATATGATAGAGGAATTTGATGGAGGGGAATATGATAGAGAATGAATGGAGGAATGTGTGACGCTCTTGAGCAACAAAGGTTGTCTGTTTGGTTATATCAACTGGAAAGACACGGATAAGAAAATGTTCAAACATAATTTTAAACAATACTTTTCTATAGTCAGCTGATATTGATTTCTTTATTTAATTATTTATTAAACTTAAATGCTAAACATCAATGACACCTACTCTTCAATTACATTTTTTGGGCCTATATAATTACACATCCAGCTAATTTTATCCCTCTATGAGCATGCGTACCGTAAAGATACCGTAAGGATCACTCGACTGCAACAGCTCTCGTTGATTTAATCGATCAATGGCTCAGATCACTTGACCAAGATAAACTTGTGGATGAGCTGCTTCTTGATTTTAGTGCTGCAGTTGACCTTGTTGATCATATGGCTAATAGCTAAGGCCATTGAAGAGAGATGTTTTCTTGAACCCTCATTTCTTTTTTGGAACTTTGTTACTGAGGTGACATAGACTATGGAAGACTTGTTTTACTGTAGTAAGGTAGCCTATGTATTTCATTGATGATGATGATGATGATGATGATGATGATGAAAAATATTGGCATTAGTGGTAGGCTGAGATCGAACAAACAACCTAAGTAAGCCTGGCTGCTATTTATGATATCTAAAACATATAGACTTATAATTAGGCAAAACACATGTCGTTTGAATGGTCAACCATTTTACATGAGTTACAGCATTTTATTTTAATAAAAAATTAGGTTATATGGATTCATTGTATATATTAGGTATGACTGTGCTGCATAGGTACAACAAATCTAAAATAAATAAACTAAATTGTGCCAGCATTTGATAACACATGAAAGCTGCTGTGGGTAACCATGGCAATGGGGACTCCATTGTGACATCACAAGATTCCGATTCTGGAAGGTTACCTGTTGCACAGACAAACTGAACAGTGCAAAGAGACTGATTCAACTAACCACTGACAAATTATTAATGTCCTATTTCATTAGTGAGAGAACACTGCTTACTTCAGAGGTAGGTTGTAATATAACTTTTTGTGAATGTGTTTCAGTAGTATAACTTATTTTCAAATTACTTGTGTATGAATGTGACATTTTAAGTAGACCTAACATGACTAGTGAAACTGTTGAAGAGAGATAGTTTGCTTGAGTCCTCTTTTTGTGAGAAAATGCTTCATCCTGACACCTGAGATGTCATGTTACAATTGTAGTGAGCCAGCCTAATGGCTAATGCATTCTATTGATGACAGAAAAAAAACCTCTCTCTGTGTTAATCACCAACATATGTTGTAATCAATTATCTCAATAAATATGTACCAAAAGAGTAGGTTGTGTAAAAAAACAAGTACGCCTACCTAATTTGTAGCTGATTCATTTCTAATAAGAATAATATGTTCTTAATTGAATGGACATCCATTTCAAATGGTTGAATTGATAGACCTCTTTAAATTGAGGTGCACTCAAGGGCACTCAAAGAGAAGACTGGCATTTTTACCTCCTTGGTTTTTAAAATAGATGAAACTGTACAAGTTAGGTCCTGCATGGATATAGAGTCATTTTCTACCCAAAACACAGTGTTTTCAATGATATGATGGAAGTGATTAGTGTGGTTTGTGAGAACCAGGCCCAATATGGAGTAGAGCTACATGAGGGGTTGAATAAGGCTCAATAGTAAGGTACAGAAAGACCCTGAAGTCTGCTTTTTAAAGTCTGTGTTGTGCTTTTTCATCTGCCATGGCAACGCCTTGCATCACAATGATGATGTCATGAAGGATATTGTTCACGAAATGATAAGAACAGCCAAAATCGATTCATTTGAACTTGGTCGCTTTTCCAGGAGCCAACTTTTTACTAGTAATTCAGATAGGCCTATTGCCTAAACATATCTGGATCAGGATTCTCACTTGATTAATTGTAAGTAGCTGGGAAGAAAACGTGTGCACATTGTAAAGAGATGCATTATTATTTGGTTAGCAACACCCACTTACTACAACGTTGTGTATTTTCCAGAGTTATTGTTAGCTAAGAGGAAGACATGGAGGGTTCAACGCTGACACAAAGGAGGGGTGAGTGTCGGTTGGAGGAAAGGGCGATCTAGACAGACTACGTGATGGAGCTGGGAGCCAGGTTGGCTCTGGTTTTGCAGATCCAGAAGGATCAGGAGAAGAAGATGAAGAGGATTTGGTTCAAGACGAGGAAAATGCCAAGACTGATTGAGGAGGTAACAAGACCAACTTTGACAAAGTCGACAAGAGTTCTGTTTAACAATATTAATTAAAGCAAATATAAGTTATTGTAAGGGCAAGATTTTCCATATGCCATGGAATGTAAGCTAACAATGTTTTGTCCTTATTTCTTTTTGTATTAGGCTACACCATGGCAATGCTTATAACTGTTCTTGTCTAAATGTGTTGTATCGTGTCTGTCTGTTTCAGTGAATTTATGTCCTCAGTTCTTATGGTTGTCTGGTCATAAAAAATAAACAACCGTTCTATCATAGACGCTCATATCAGGATTATGTGGTTGTCTCACCTAGCTACCTTAAGTTGAATGCACTAACTAACTATAAGTCGTTCTGGATAAAAGCGTCTGATAAATGGCTAAAATGTCAAATGTTATGCTGGGTGTGGGGCATGTATTTTTACACTTAGCTGGCCCATTGGCTAGGGGACCAAGGGTTGGGACAGACTGGTGCAGAGCATCTTAGAGGACACTATATATATATATATATATATATATATATATATATATATATATATATATATATATATATGTGATGTATAAGTAAGTAGTGCTGACTCATACAGTATGTATGTATGTACTGAATGTGATCACTTTCATCATGTCTGTTTCTTTTCTCACGCAGAATGTGTGAGATGTGAGCAACTGTCCTCTCACTGAGTTCATGGCTCCCTGTATTGACTCCCTCCCACCACTGGCTTTCACCAATCAGAGGCCTATACCTACCATGTTGCATCCCCCCTCTCCATTTGCCATACGCGCTCAGGATGCACAGCGGTTCATTGTATTTTCATACTTTGTCCCTGAAACCTGCCAGTCTGCTGAATGCCCAGTTGCCACAGAGGCCACTGCAGATGTATCTACAGGTATACGAGAGGACCTATGGACAGATATACATCTTTCCTCAATGCTGCATCGATACCTGCCACACTTCTTTGACGAAGACTCCATGCAGCCACATCAGGCAGTAGAGGGCACCACTGAGGTCTCAGTTGCTCCAGTGGCAATATCTAATGTTGAGGAAGAGGACAGATTCTATCATTACTCCCTCCCACCCCTGGCTCAGCGGTTCATTGGCAATTCATTCAATTTCCTCGAAACCTCTAAGCCTGCTGTTTCAGCCACAGAGTGCCCAGTTGCCACAGAGACCACTGCTACCACAGCCACTGTCAAGGGAGAGAATCGATGGGCAGCTAGAAGTCTTCCTTCAGTGCTGCCTCCATGCCTGCCAACAGTTTTTGACGATGACTTCATGCCATCAGAGCAGACAGTAGAGGATACCTATGAGGTCTCAGTTGCTACAGAGACCACTGCAGGCACAGCTACTGTTGATTTTGGAGTGTACAGATCAGCAGCTAAATGCCCTGTCCCAATGCTGCCTCCAAGTCTGCCACTTGTCTTTGAAGTTGACTACAAACTGCCAGGGGAGGCAGTAGAGGACACCACTAAGTGTCCAGTTATCAGTGAAACAAACAATGATGTGTCCACTCACCTCAAAGAGGACATGGCAGCTGATCAAAGCCCTCCTGACCCTGCAGCACTGCCTCCAAGCTCGCCATGTATCCGAGACTCTGACCACAAACTGACAGAGGAGACAAAAGAGGATGCCACCGAGTCCTCCGTTACCACAGCGATCACTGCAGGCACATCCATTGTCCAGGGAGAGAACCTGTTGGGTGATAAAAGCCCGGCTCCAATGCTGCCTTCAAAGTTGCCACACATTCTAGACAATGGCCACAAGCAGCCAGAGGAGGCAGTAGAGGACACCACCAAGAGTCAAGTGTCCAGGGAAGCGGCCGTTTCCGTCTCCACTGTCCACACTCTGCCAGGGGAGGCAGTAGAGGACACCAACAAGTGTCCAGTTGCCAGGGAAGCAGCCGTTTCTGTGTCCACTGTCCACACGGAGGAGTGTTTGGCTGATAAAAGTCCTCCTGCACCTGCAACACTGCCTCTAATCCTGACCTGCACCCACAACAATGACCACAAACCGCTATGGAAGACAGTTGAGTGCACTACAAAGTGCTCAGTCGACACAGAGGCAACTGTTGCTATTTACACCTGGGATGATAAAAGTCCTCCAGGTCTGCAATGCATTCACAACAACAATGACCACAAGCAGCCAGAGGAGACAGTTGAGGACACCACATAGTGCTCAGTTAACACAGAGGCAAGTGCAGTTGCATCCACTGTCAAGAGAGAGGAACTGATGAGTGATAAAAGCCCTGTCCTAGCACTTCCTCCAAGCCTGGCATGCATCCATGACAAGGACCACAAGCAGCCAGAGCAGAAAGGGAAGGGCACTAGTGAAGAGGTGGATCGCTGCCCTCATGCTCACCAGCTGGTCCCAGATGCTAACTTAACTCTGGCAACCCCTCTGCTCTGCATGGCCACTAAGACGCCTGTTAGAGTGAGAGCCTCCATATGCAGGTCAGAGGATGAGGAACCCAGGCCCTGGACGCTGAAAAAGGCAAAGGTAGGTGTCCTATTTTACACTTCTACTCTACAGGGTTGGGGGTCTGTTCCATTTCAATTCAAAGCATTGAATTAAGTACTTCCTGAATTGACTGGAATTGAAATTGAATTGACCCCAACCCTGCTAATCTATGCTCATAGTATAAAACATCACCCCTTACTAGGGTTAACATTTGTATTACGTTTGGTGTGGACCCAGGAAGAACATCTATGGCTATTACAAAATCGGTTTGGGATACAAATAAACAAGTTACCTCAATTACTGTCCTCTAAATTGTGTGCCCCATGAGGCCATCAATGTATGTTGATCACTCAAATGTGTATTGAATGTGCCACATTGGAACAATATTACATCTAGAGTCAATGTCTTCCTGTTAGGATTATTGGACAGGCATTGACATTGAGAGTGAAGAGAGGAGCGTCAAGGAGGAGGTGAGCCCGAGGGAGGGTTTGAAGAGTGAGGCGGACCGTGCCCATTCCAAGAGCTCCAATGGGACGGTTTCATCAGAGAGAGCAGAGACCATCCTGGGAAGAGTGGGCTTTCTGGCCATGAACCTCAAGCAGAAAGTCACATTTTTAAAGATGGAGGAAAAAGAGAAAAATAAGGAACTGAATAAGAAGTTGAAAGATGACGAGAAAGAGAGAAAGGTCTCTTGCCTCGAGGTTGTCGGGAGAGGTTGTGTTTTCTCTAGCAGGAGATAAGCTGGCTTCTTATATGTTGTTGAGTAAAGCTTAAACCATGTATTTAGATTGTATGTAGGTATTGTAGTCAGGTATTATAGGTAGTTTACTTAGGTAGTTATTGTAGGTTATTGTAGGTAATTATTGTAGGTAAGTATTCTATTCGGTGGACCCCGGCGAAGCACGAGTGCTAGCTAACCCACCACTTGGACCAACAAAGCTAGCTAGCTAGTGGGTAGCTACTGGTAACTTTTAGCAACTGTGGTTAGTTGTTTCCAATGTTATTTCACGCTTAAGAGTACCTGTAATTGAGCCAGCTAGCTACCGACCATTCAGCTGTTCTTCTAACCTCATTATCCGAGGCATTAACGTTAGATGGTTGGTGGCTGCTGTACTTAATTACAGCTACTGATTGCAGCCTGCCACCCAGTTAGCTGGCAAAATATGATTAGACAAATAATAATATTTATTTGAATGATACAGTATGTTACTAAATTGAAATTAAAATGAAATGTTTTTGTAATTATAACATTTTACGAAATGTAAAAAGAAAACTTAAAAAATAATAATAATAACAAAAGCAAGGTAAAAAGAAAAGGAAACCGATCCAGATTCCTATTACCAGTGTAAAAACAAAGGGGGGAGGTGTCAATGTAAATAGTCCGGGTGGCCATTTGATTAATTGTTCAGCAGTCTTATGAATTGGGGATAGAAGCTGTTAAGGAGCCTTTTGGACCTAGACTTGGCACTCTGGTACCGCTTGCTGTGCGGTAGCAGAGAGAACAGTCTATGACTTGGGTGACTGGAGTCTTTGTCTATGACTTGGGTGACTGGAGTCTCTCCCTCTTACACCTCCAAGTATATAGGTCCTGGATGGCAGGAAGCTTGGCTCCAGTGATGTACTGGGCCGTACGCACTACCCTCTGTAGCGCCTTACGGTCGGATGCCGAGCAGTTGCCATACCAGGCGGTGATGCAACTGGTCAGGAAGCTCTCGATGGTGCAGCTGTAGAACTTTTTGAGGATCTTGGGACCAATGCCAAATCTTTTCAGTCTCCTGAGGTGGAAAAGGCGTTGTCGTGCCCTCTTCACGACTGTCTTGGTGTGTTTGAACCATGATAGTTTGTTGGTGATGTGGACACCAAGGAACTTGAAACTCTCGACCTGCTCCACTACAGCCCCGTCGATGTGAATGGGGCGTGTTCCCAGTCCCTGTCCCTGAAAATCCTCCCCGGAGCATGATGCTGCCACCACCATGCTTCACCGTAGGGATGGTGCCAGGTTTCCTCCAAACGTGATCTCATCCCAGGTAAGAGGGGGAGTGGCAGCAGCAGCAGGTTCTCCCCATGTGAGCTGAGTCCAGTGGACCAGTCCTGTATCCCCCCACCCAGACAGCGACAGTGGTCTAAACCATGGCTAGCTATCCACAATCTGGCTCGACTAAACAAGGTTTACCAAGAGGGAAGGAGGGAGAGGAAGGTAGAGGAAGAGAAAGAGGGAGGAGAGGAAGGAGGAAAGGGAGAAAATGACTGTAAGAAGGACTGTAAGACTGTAAGAAGGAAAGGAGGGAGAAGGCCGAGCAAGAGGAAGAGGAAGAGGTGGAAGATAACAAGGAGAGTTGATCTGTCCATCACTACCATAAGGAGATCTCTTCTGGGGCCTCTTGTTCTCTCCTCTTTCCCACAGAGGAGCACCTTTCGCAGGCAGCCCAGAGCAGACTCTCCGCTGAGAGAAGGCTAGCCCTTGGAGGTTTCACCTTGGATTTATACAGAGAACCCCCCAGTACTCAAACTGCTTTACATTGTAGAGGGTGATCTAATCTCATTGGAGGCGACCCAATGACCCAGAAATGCTCCATGGACAGACTTCCTCCCTGCTCCCCGTCTCGCTGGCAGGGGGCTCGTAGGAACACCCTCCCTTCCTTGACTCCAGCAACACCCCTTCTTCACCTGCCCCCCTTATCATGTTATGAGTCTCACCTACAGGTCCCGCCCCCTGGCCTACCTGTTGCAGGTGTAAGTATGGTGTGTCGGACACAGCTGCCCTCCACCTCCTCCCCCTCCTCCCCCTCCTCCCCCTCCTTCCCTCTTTCTCCCACTCCCCCCATCTCTCGCGCTCTCTCCTCCTCCCCCTCTCTTCCCTTTAAAGCAATAGTTTAAACCTACACACTTCCTTAAACCTAAAATAATTCAAGAAGTAATTTTGTGTGGAAGTCAAACATTTGTTCAGAACGACAAAATCGAGACCTTTACATAGCCCATCTCTCATTGTCTATAGGAGTGATGTACACTGGTCAAATTGCCCAAATGTTAATTTAGACATTCACAAATTTTACAGATTTTGACTCTCACTAAGGTCATGAAATGTTTGGCAAAGTAGTAAAGAAGGTTGTATTATACTTTTCTTGTGTACTAGATCATATGGTTTGGAAAGTGTTTTTTTTCTCAGACATAAATGAACAATTCCAGGTGAAAGCTAAAGGTCGTAGCTTCCTGGGGGGAGGGACACCACTACATTAATAAAATATTTCCCTCTTGCTAGATTGATGACTAAAGCCCTAGTGAAACAGTGCAAAATGGTTGTCAGCTCAACTGGTTAAATACAAGACCTGTTCATTGTGAAATGTATGTGTTCAAGTCTAATAATTTTGCTCTATATATTTTCTACTCTGTATGTAATTTTATCTGTTTAAGCTGTTTGGATTGTTAATTGATATAACACAGGGCACCATTGAAAAAGAGACACTGGTCTCAATTGGGATTCCCTGTAAAAATAAAGAGGAATATGATAGAGGGAATATGATAGCGAGTATTATGATGGAGTGGAATATGATGGAGAGAAATATAATAGAGAGAATATGAT
Source organism: Coregonus lavaretus (assembly GCF_964263955.1). Taxonomy (NCBI): domain Eukaryota; kingdom Metazoa; phylum Chordata; class Actinopteri; order Salmoniformes; family Salmonidae; genus Coregonus; species Coregonus lavaretus. The sequence continues at coordinate 12,266,095 of NC_140025.1, forward strand.
GGAGGGAATATGATAGAGGAATTTGATGGAGGGGAATATGATAGAGAATGAATGGAGGAATGTGTGACGCTCTTGAGCAACAAAGGTTGTCTGTTTGGTTATATCAACTGGAAAGACACGGATAAGAAAATGTTCAAACATAATTTTAAACAATACTTTTCTATAGTCAGCTGATATTGATTTCTTTATTTAATTATTTATTAAACTTAAATGCTAAACATCAATGACACCTACTCTTCAATTACATTTTTTGGGCCTATATAATTACACATCCAGCTAATTTTATCCCTCTATGAGCATGCGTACCGTAAAGATACCGTAAGGATCACTCGACTGCAACAGCTCTCGTTGATTTAATCGATCAATGGCTCAGATCACTTGACCAAGATAAACTTGTGGATGAGCTGCTTCTTGATTTTAGTGCTGCAGTTGACCTTGTTGATCATATGGCTAATAGCTGAGGCCATTGAAGAGAGATGTTTTCTTGAACCCTCATTTCTTTTTTGGAAATTTGTTACTGAGGTGACATAGACTATGGAAGATTAGGTTATATGATTCATTGTATATATTAGGTATGACTGTGCTGCATAGGTACAAAAAATCTAAAATAAATAAACTAAATTGTGCCAGCATTTTGATAACACATGAAAGCTGCTGTGGGTAACCATGGCAATGGGGACTCTATTGTGACATCACAAGATTCCGATTCTGGAAGGTTACCTGTTGCACAGACAAACTGAACAGTGCAAAGAGACTGATTCAACTAACCACTGACAAATTATTAATGTCCTATTTCATTAGTGAGAGAACACACTGCTTACTTCAGAGGTAGGTTGTAATATAACTTATTGTGAATGTGTTTCAGTAGTATAACTTATTTTCAAATTACTTGTGTATGAATGTGACATTTTAAGTAGACCTAACATGACTAGTGAAACTGTTGAAGAGAGATAGTTTGCTTGAGTCCTCTTTTTGTGAGAAAATGCTTCATCCTGACACCTGAGATGTCATGTTACAATTGTAGTGAGCCAGCCTAATGGCTAATGCATTCTATTGATGACAGAAAAAAAACCTCTCTCTGTGTTAATCACCAACATATGTTGTAATCAATTATCTCAATAAATATGTACCAAAAGAGTAGGTTGTGTAAAAAAACAAGTACGCCTACCTAATTTGTAGCTGATTCATTTCTAATAAGAATAATATGTTCTTAATTGAATGGACATCCATTTCAAATGGTTGAATTGATAGACCTCTTTAAATTGAGGTGCACTCAAGGGCACTCAAAGAGAAGACTGGCATTTTTACCTCCTTGGTTTTTAAAATAGATGAAACTGTACAAGTTAGGTCCTGCATGGATATAGAGTCATTTTCTACCCAAAACACAGTGTTTTCAATGATATGATGGAAGTGATTAGTGTGGTTTGTGAGAACCAGGCCCAATATGGAGTAGAGCTACATGAGGGGTTGAATAAGGCTCAATAGTAAGGTACAGAAAGACCCTGAAGTTTGCTTTTTAAAGTCTGTGTTGTGCTTTTTCATCTGCCATGGCAACGCCTTGCATCACAATGATGATGTCATGAAGGATATTGTTCACGAAATGATAAGAACAGCCAAAATCGATTCATTTGAACTTGGTCGCTTTTCCAGTAGCCAACTTTTTACTAGTAATTCAGATAGGCCTATTGCCTAAACATATCTGGATCAGGATTCTCACTTGATTAATTGTAAGTAGCTGGGAAGAAAACGTGTGCACATTGTAAAGAGATGCATTATTATTTGGTTAGCAACACCCACTTACTACAACGTTGTGTATTTTCCAGAGTTATTGTTAGCTAAGAGGAAGACATGGAGGGTTCAACGCTGACACAGAGGAGGGGTGAGTGTCGGTTGGAGGAAAGGGCGATCTAGACAGACTACGTGATGGAGCTGGGAGCCAGGTTGGCTCTGGTTTTGCAGATCCAGAAGGATCAGGAGAAGAAGATGAAGAGGATTTGGTTCAAGACGAGGAAAATGCCAAGACTGATTGAGGAGGTAACAAGACCAACTTTGACAAAGTCGACAAGAGTTCTGTTTAACAATATTAATTAAAGCAAATATAAGTTATTGTAAGGGCAAAATGTTCCATATGCCATGGAATGTAAGCTAACAATGTTTTGTCCTGATTTCTTTTTGTATTAGGCTACACCATGGCAATGCTTATAACTGTTCTTGTCTAAATGTGTTGTATCGTGTCTGTCTGTTTCAGTGAATTTATGTCCTCAGTTCTTATGGTTGTCTGGTCATAAAAAATAAACAACCGTTCTATCATAGACGCTCATATCAGGATTATGTGGTTGTCTCACCTAGCTACCTTAAGTTGAATGCACTAACTAACTATAAGTCGTTCTGGATAAAAGCGTCTGATAAATGGCTAAAATGTCAAATGTTATGCTGGGTGTGGGGCATGTATTTTTACACTTAGCTGGCCCATTGGGGACCAACATAGGGGACCAAGGGTTGGGACAGACTGGTGCAGAGCATCTTAGAGGACACTATATATATATATATATATATATATATATATATGTGATGTATAAGTAAGTAGTGCTGACTCATACAGTATGTATGTATGTACTGAATGTGATCACTTTCATCATGTCTGTTTCTTTTCTCACGCAGAATGTGTGAGATGTGAGCAACTGTCCTCTCACTGAGTTCATGGCTCCCTGTATTGACTCCCTCCCACCACTGGCTTTCACCAATCAGAGGCCTATACCTACCATGTTGCATCCCCCCTCTCCATTTGCCATACGCGCTCAGGATGCACAGCGGTTCATTGTATTTTCATACTTTGTCCCTGAAACCTGCCAGTCTGCTGAATGCCCAGTTGCCACAGAGGCCACTGCAGATGTATCTACAGGTATACGAGAGGACCTATGGACAGATATACATCTTTCCTCAATGCTGCATCGATACCTGCCACACTTCTTTGACGAAGACTCCATGCAGCCACATCAGGCAGTAGAGGGCACCACTGAGGTCTCAGTTGCTCCAGTGGCAATATCTAATGTTGAGGAAGAGGACAGATTCTATCATTACTCCCTCCCACCCCTGGCTCAGCGGTTCATTGGCAATTCATTCAATTTCCTCGAAACCTCTAAGCCTGCTGTTTCAGCCACAGAGTGCCCAGTTGCCACAGAGACCACTGCTACCACAGCCACTGTCAAGGGAGAGAATCGATGGGCAGCTAGAAGTCTTCCTTCAGTGCTGCCTACATGCCTGCCAACAGTCTTTGACGATGACTTCATGCCATCAGAGCAGACAGTAGAGGATACCTATGAGGTCTCAGTTGCTACAGAGACCACTGCAGGCACAGCTACCGTTGATTTTGGAGTGTACAGATCAGCAGCTAAATGCCCTGTCCCAATGCTGCCTCCAAGTCTGCCACTTGTCTTTGAAGTTGACTACAAACTGCCAGGGGAGGCAGTAGAGGACACCACCAAGTGTCCAGTTATCAGTGAAACAAACAATGATGTGTCCACTCACCTCAAAGAGGACATGGCAGCTGATCAAAGCCCTCCTGACCCTGCAGCACTGCCTCCAAGCTCGCCATGTATCCGAGACTCTGACCACAAACTGACAGAGGAGACAAAAGAGGATGCCACCGAGTCCTCCGTTACCACAGCGATCACTGCAGGCACATCCATTGTCCAGGGAGAGAACCTGTTGGGTGATAAAAGCCCGGCTCCAATGCTGCCTTCAAAGTTGCCACACATTCTAGACAATGGCCACAAGCAGCCAGAGGAGGCAGTAGAGGACACCACCAAGAGTCAAGTGTCCAGGGAAGCGGCCGTTTCCGTCTCCACTGTCCACACTCTGCCAGGGGAGGCAGTAGAGGACACCAACAAGTGTCCAGTTGCCAGGGAAGCAGCCGTTTCTGTGTCCACTGTCCACACAGAGGAGTGTTTGGCTGATAAAAGTCCTCCTGCACCTGCAACACTGCCTCTAATCCTGACCTGCACCCACAACAATGACCACAAACCGCTATGGAAGACAGTTGAGTGCACTACAAAGTGCTCAGTCGACACAGAGGCAACTGTTGCTATTTACACCTGGGATGATAAAAGTCCTCCAGGTCTGCAATGCATTCACAACAACAATGACCACAAGCAGCCAGAGGAGACAGTTGAGGACACCACATAGTGCTCAGTTAACACAGAGGCAAGTGCAGTTGCATCCACTGTCAAGAGAGAGGAACTGATGAGTGATAAAAGCCCTGTCCTAGCACTTCCTCCAAGCCTGGCATGCATCCATGACAAGGACCACAAGCAGCCAGAGCAGAAAGGGAAGGGCACTAGTGAAGAGGTGGATCACTGCCCTCATGCTCACCAGCTGGTCCCAGATGCTAATTTAACTCTGGTAACCCCTCTGCTCTGCATGGCCACTAAGACGCCTGTTAGAGTGAGAGCCTCCATATGCAGGTCAGAGGATGAGGAACCCAGGCCCTGGACGCTGAAAAAGGCAAAGGTAGGTGTCCTATTTTACACTTCTACTCTACAGGGTTGGGGGTCTGTTCCATTTCAATTCAAAGCATTGAATTAAGTACTTCCTGAATTGACTGGAATTGAAATTGAATTGACCCCAACCCTGCTAATCTATGCTCATAGTATAAAACATCACCCCTTACTAGGGTTAACATTTGTATTACGTTTGGTGTGGACCCAGGAAGAACATCTATGGCTATTACAAAATCGGTTTTTAGGTAGGGGTAAAGTAACTATGCATAGATAATAAACAGCGAGTAGCAGCAGTGTAAAAACAAAGGGGGGAGGTGTCAATGTAAATAGTCTGAGTGGCCATTTGATTAATTGTTCAGCAGTCTTATGGCTTGGGGGTAGAAGCTGTTAAGGAGCCTTTTGGACCTAGACTTGGCACTCTGGTACCGCTTGCCTTCTGACACCGCCTAGTATATAGGTCCTGGATGGCAGGAAGCTTGGCCCCAGTGATGTACTGGGCCGTACGCACTACCCTCTGTAGCGCCTTACGGTCGGATGCCGAGCAGTTGCCATACCAGGCGGTGATGCAACCGGTCAGGATGCTCTCGATGGTGCAGCTGTTTAACTTTTTGAGGATCTTGGGGCCAATGTCAAATCTTTTCAGTCTCCTGAGGTGGAAAAGGCGTTGTCGTGCCCTCTTCACGACTGTCTTGGTGTGTTTGGACCATGATAGTTGGTTGGTGAGGCGGACACCAAGGAACTTGAAACTCTCGACCCGCTCCACTACAGCCCCGTCGATGTGAATGGGGCGTGTTCCCAGTCCCTGTCCCTGAAAATCCTCCCCACAGCATGATGCTGGCACCACCATGCTTCACCGTAGGGATGGTGCCAGGTTTCCTCCAAACGTGATCTCATCCTAGTTAAGAGGGGGAGTGGCAGCAGCAGCAGGTTCTCCCCATGTGAGCTGAGTCCAGTGGACCAGTCCTGTATCTCCCCTCCCAGAGAGCGACAGTGGTCTGAACCATGGCTAGCTATCCACAATCTGGCTTGACTAAACAAGGTCTACCAAGAGGGAAGGAGGGAGAGGAAGGTAGAGGAAGAGAAAGAGGGAGGAGAGGAAGGAGGAAAGGGAGAAAAGGGTTCTCTCCATCACGACTGTAAGAAGGAAAGGAGGGAGAAGGCCGAGCAAGAGGAAGAGGAAGAGGAAGAGGTGGAAGATGACAAGGATAGTTGATATGTCCATCACTACCATAAGGAGATCTCTTCTGGGGCCTCTTGTTCTCTCCTCTTTCCCACAGAGGAGCACCTTTCGCAGGCAGCCCAGAGCAGACTCTCTCCTGAGAGAAGGCTAGCCCCTGGAGGTTTCACCTTGGATTTATACAGAGAACCCCCCAGTACTCAAACTGCTTTACATTGTAGAGGGGGATGTAATCTCATTGGAGGCGACCCAATGACCCAGAAATGCTCCGTGGACAGACTTCCTCCCTGCTCAACCGTCTCGCTGGCAGGGGGCTCGTAGGAACACCCTCCCCTCCTTGACTCCAGCTCCACCCCTTCTTCACCTGCCCCCCTTATCATGTTATGAGTCTCACCAACAGGTCCCACCCCCTGGCCTACCTGTTGCAGGTGTAAGGATGGAGTGTCGGAAACAGCTGTCCTCCCCCTCCTCCCCTCTTTCTCCCACTCCCCCCATCTCTCGCGCTCTCTCCTCCTCCCCCTCTCTTCCATTTAAAGCAATACTTAGACCAGGCTTTCTGCCTCCTCTACCCCTCTCCACCTCCTCTTCCATTCCTACTCTCTTTCTCTCCACCTCCTCCTCCTCTTTGTTCCCCCTCTCCCGCCCTCCAGTGAGAGAGGCAGGAGGCCACCTCGCCGTCACTCTATCCAGCCGGAGCCTCTGAGAGGGCGAGGAGGAGAGGAGGAGGAATAGAGGAAGAACAGAGGAGACAAGAGGGAGAGGTGGAGAGGAGGAGAGGGAGTGAGACACTATGTTAGCTGTTGTGGTGTGATATGTGTAGTTACTTGTAATAACCACTAGAGCATGCTGAACACTTATTTGGTGCTCGCTGACCTCAATGTGTGCATCAACAGTCTAAAGCAGTCATCTCCAATCCAAAGAATTAGTTGGAATCATTTGTTTATTAGACATTTCCTATTTATACTGTATGGATAATAAAACCCATCCTTTATTTACTTGTGTTTTAGCTTTTTCCCCACACCCACACTGAAAGTTGTTACTGTTACTTTAGTCTGTCTTGCTTTATGATAGTCACATGCCTCTACCTTTACAAGAAGTCTATCAGTATTCTTCATGAGGGCTTTAAAGCTAATGTTAATTTGACTGTGTACTTCAAGAATATACATGTATTTTCCAAGACAGACCTGTTACTGGCCGTGTCTAAATATCCATTCTAGCGTAATACATACTTAAACTGCATACTAATTTCGCCTTTGATCTAGTAGAATGCACTCTTCTTTTCTGACTCACTTGTTTTGCAACAGCTGATAGTCAGATAAATTGACGCGCTGTACCGAAATGAACGAATGACGGGAGTCAATGCAATCGCGCATTAGATGACGAATTCTGAGTACTATTGCCGCGTTCACATGCTAGTCGGAACTTGGAAACCCGGAAATGTCAGACTTGCTTACTGGTTGTAGTTATACACGTGGCGCATTCAACGAACAGCAAGTCAGACATTTCAGAGTTTCCTAGGTCCGACTAGCATGTGAACGCGGCATAATTTCTAAATTTCACATACTAAAAAACTAAATGTTTTTATATACTATTTAGTACTCTAATATGGGTATTCGGACACTGCCTCTTTGTCTCTCACACACTGAGCATGAGCACAGTCATTATGGCCACCTGTGCTGTTCCATCTGCACAGACATCTACACTGATCCTGTGTCTCTAAGCTATCAGCACACCTTCTGCAAGAGATGCCTCCAAGACTCTCTGGTCAGAGACAGAATCTTCCAGATCAACAGACTGATCAGGAACGTGGCCTTCGAGCTGAAGCTGGAGGAAAATGCTAAAAGACAGAGAGCTACAGCCGAGAGAGGAAACAGTAGAGAGATGAATGTCGTGAACATGGAGAGGCTCTGAAGCTGTTCTGTGAGACGGACAGTAATCTGATCTCTGTGATCTGCAGAGATGGGTGAGACGACAGAGGACACACATTCAAACCTATAAGAGAAGCACATGAGGATCTGAAAAAAGAGGTAGCCTCAGATCTATGCTACTTCAAGAAGGATATTCGTGTACTGGAATACTCAAGAGATGAGCAGCAAAGAGAAATGTCTCAAGCAAAAGAGACGTCAGATCATCTCAAAGTCCAGATCAGGTTGCTTGGTTGACAAGGAGATAGTACTTGCCAGGCTGGAGGAACAGCTAAAGGAGAAGAGAGTTAAAACGGCCTCTCTTCAGTCTGAGCTGGACCTCACTGAGCCCAGAGACTTCCTGCTCTAGTGGATGGAGAGGGGCTGCACTGAGATTAGGGAGAGGAGGAAGGAGGAGGAGTGGTTGGAGAGGAATATGATAGAGAGGAATATGATAGAGGGATTAGGATGGAGGGGAATATGATAGAGGGAATATATTGAGAGGAATGTGACAGAGAGGATTTGTTTTTTCATTAGATCACTTTAAGACATAAAATCTCTTAGGCTGACAGTCCCCGAAATCGGGCGCTAGAATTTCTTTAAAAAATATGTAAATGTTTACATGACTTATTTGATTGATTTCCCACCGTTTTATATTTCAGAAGACATCCATCCAGACCTTCCTAGAACTATGTAAACATCCTCTGTCGAATAAACTTGTATTTGCTTCCCTCTGGTGGTCGGCTGCATAATTACATCCATTTATATCACTTCACTGCAGCGCTACATCAAAGTGGCGTTCCAGGAAACACTTTTATCCAGCTTGACTGCTTCACGGCACAGACATGGCAAAGCAATCACTGAATTTGTCTCGAGCAGGCAGAGCTAAATACATAACTTTCATAGCTCAACGATAAAGAACGCGACCTTCACACTTCCTTAAACCTAAAAGAAGTCAAGAAGTAATTTTGTGTGGAAGACCAACATTTGTTCAGAACGACAAAATCGAGACCTTTACATAGCCCTTCTCCCTTTGTCTATAGGAGGGATGAACACTGGTTAAATGGCCCAAATGTTAATTTAGACATCCACAAATTTAGCAGATTTTGACTATGACTAATGTCATGAAATGTTTGGCAAAGTAGTAAAGAAGGTTGTACTATACTTTTATTGTGTACTAGATCATATGGTTTGAATTTTTTTTCTTTTTTCTCAGACATAAATGAACAATTCCAGGTGAAAGCTAAAGCTCATAGCTTCCTGGGGGGAGGGACACCACTACATTAATAAAATATTGCCCTCTTGCTAGATTGATGACTATAGCCCTAGTGAAACAGTGCAAAATGGTTGTCAGCTCAACTGGTTAAATATAAGACAGGCCCTCCTGTAGCTCAGTTGGTAGTGCTTGCAACGCCAGGGTTGTGGGTTCGTTTCCCACGGGGGCCCACTAACTGTAAGTCGCTTTGGATAAGAGCGTCTGCTAAATGACTAAAATGTAATGTAAATGTAAGACGTGTTCATTGTGAAATATATGTATTCAAGTCTAATAATTTGGCTCTTTATATTTTCTGCTCTGTATGTAATTGTATCTATTTAAGCTGTTTGGATTGTTCATTGATATAACACTGGGCACCATTGAAAAAGAGACACTGGTCTCAATTGGGATTCCCTGTATAAATAAAGAGGAATATGATAGAGGGAATATGATAGCGAGTATTATGATGGAGTGGAATATGATGGAGAGGAATATAATAGAGGGAATATAATAGAGGGAATATGATAGAGGAATTTGATGGAGGGGAATATTATAGAGAATGAATGGAGGAATGTGTGACGCTCTTGAGCAACAAAGGTTGTCTGTTTGGTTATATCAACTGGAAAGACATGGATAAGAAAATGTACAAATATATTTTTAAACAATGGGCACTGTTGGCAGGTCTACAAATACTGTTCTATAGTCAGCTGATATTGATTTCCTTATTTAATAATTTATTAAACTAAAATGCTAAACATCAATGACACCTACTCTTCAATTACATTTTTTGGGCCTATATAATTACACATCCAGCTAATTTTATCCCTCTATGAGCATGCATACCGTAAAGATACCGTAAGGATCACTCGACTGCAACAGCTCTCGTTGATTTAATCCATCAATGGCTCAGGTCACTTGACCAAGATAAACTTGTGGATGAGCTGCTTCTTGATTTTAGTGCTGCATTTGACCTTGTTGATCATATGGCTATATAAATTAGGTGTAATATGGCAAACAAAGCCTATCAGAGGGAAAGGTAGAGCCATTACCAGTGTTTATACCTATGGGATAGGTAGAGAAAATTAGGCACAAAATAAGGCAGCAAGAAAGGTTCTGCAATGTGGTTATGAGATGTTCTCCATAGAATTACATAATGCACTCGAATGGCCGACTGTCAAGGAAATTACAAAAAAAAACACACAACATTGTTTTTTTCATAAAATGTACTGAAAGACCAACCGCTATATGTGATTAACTGGATATGGTCAAAGACAACTCATAAAATCAATAGGAATCTGGATCTGTTTCTGTGTCCTTTTCTTTTTACCTTGCTTTTGTTATTTTTGAATTTCATTTAAATTTAAATATAGTAAAATACAGTATCATTCAAATAAATATTATTTGTCTAATCATATTTTTTGCCTTTGAAGCTTAATATTTTGTGATATAATGTATGACTGACATGAGGGTAATCAAAGGGAGAGAGATAAGGGTAACAATGAAGACTTCTTCCATTACAGTTTCTAAGTGATGAGTAGAAGTGTACAGTGCCCTCGTGAATTATTGGCACCTGTCACGATCGTTGGAGGAAGTGGACCAATGCGCAGCGTGATTTGCGAACATACTTATTTATTTTTACACGAAACAAAACAACAAAACAATACTTGACATCCTTGGTAACAGACACTAACCATACACGGAACAAGATCCCACAAAACACTGTGGAAAACAGGCTGCCTAAGTATGGTTCCCAATCAGAGACAACAAGCAACAGCTGATATTCGTTGCCTCTGATTGAGAACCACCCCGGCCAACACAGAAACACATGAGCTAGATAATCAACCTAGAACACAAAACACATAGAAACACCACACCCTGGCTCAACATAACAGAGTCCCAGAGCCAGGGCGTGACAGTATCCCCCCCCCCCAAAGGCGCGGACTGCGACCGTGCCAAATATAAACCGAACAGGGGAGGGCCAGGTGGGCATTCCTCCTCTGAGGCGGTTCCGGCTCCGGGCTTGACCACCACCCTCCAACAATCCCCCCATTGCGCCCCTAGTCCGGTCTGGCCCCGCTGGGCCACTCAAGGACATTCAGAGACTTGTCCCGAAGCCACTCCTGCGTTGTCTTGGCTGTGTGCTTAGGGTCGTTGTCCTGTAGGAAGGTGAACCTTAGCCACAGTCTGAGGTCCTGAGCGCTCTGGAGCAGGTTTTCATCAAGGATTTCTCTGTAAATTGCTCTGTTCATCTTTCCATTGATCCTTACTAGTCTCCAAATAAAATCAAATCAAACTGTATTTGGCATGTGCCGAATACAAGAGGTGTAGACCTTACCGTGAAATGCTTACTTATAAGCCCTTAACCAACAATGCAGTCCAAGAAATAGAGTTAAGAAAATATTTACTAAATACACTAAAGTAAAAAAAAAAAAAAAAGTAACACAATAAAATAATAACGAGGCTATATACAAGGGGTACCGGTACCGAGTCAAGGTTTGGGGGTACAGGTTAGTTGAGGTAATTTGTACATTTAGGTAGGTGTAAAGTAACTATACATAGATAATAAACAGCAAGTAGCAGCAGTGTAAAAACAAAGGGGGGAGGTGTCAATGTAAATAGTCTGGGTGGCCATTTGATTAATTGTTCAGCAGTCTTATGGCTTGGGGGTAGAAGCTGTTAAGGAGCCTTTTGGACCTAGACTTGGCACTCTGGTACCGCTTGCTGTGCTGTAGAAAAGTAAACATTTTGTGTTTATAATGTTTTGTACGGTATGCATTGACAAAAAACAAACAGAGGAAACATTTAATTTTTTATTCTTTGCTTTTCATTGCATGCAAAAATACAGTTTCTCCCTTCTCACTCTTTCTTACCCAGTCTACTCATCCATCTTCAAGCTTTCATCCCTTCCCTGCTCTTCTATCACCCTCTCAGTTCCACCTCCAGCTGGCTCCCCTCTTTTTCCTCTTCTCCAGTCTCTTCCTCTCTTCTTTCCTCCTCTTTTCTATCTTCTTCTCCTCCTTTTTTTTAATCTTCGCTCCATCTCCAGGAGCTCAGCTTGAGCTTTCTCTCTCTTTTTCAGCTCCTCAGACCACTTCTTCTCTTTCTTAATCCTGTCTTTCATCATGGCATTGTGTATCTTAATCAGCCCCATTAACCTCTTTTTCTCTGCCTTTTCCTTCTCTTTTCTTTCCTTCTCTCTCTTTTTCTGTTCTAACTTGTCCCTCTTTTTCTCAGCCTTCATGGCTTTCTTTTGCTCTTTCTCTCTCGCCTTCATCTCATATCTCTCTTTCTCGTCACCGTTCAACATCTTATTCAGTTTCTTATTTTTCTCTTTTTCCTCCATCTTTATAAACGTGACTTAATGCTTGAGGTTCATGGCCAGAAAGCCCACTCTTCCCAGGATGGTCTCTGCTCTCTCTGATGAAACCGTCCCATTGGAGCTCTTGGAATGGGCACGGTCCGCCTCACGCTTCAATCCCTCCCTTGGGCTCAACTCCTCCTTGACGCTCCTCTCTTCACTCTCAATGTCAATGCCTGTCCAATAATCCTAACAGGAAGACATTGACTCTAGATGTAATATTGTTCCAATGTGGCACATTCAATACACATTTGAGTGATCAACATACATTGAAGGCCTCATGGGGCACACAATTTGGAGGACAGTAATTGAGGTAACTTGTTTATTTGTATCCCAAACCGATTTCATAATAGCCATAGATGTTCTTCCTGGGTCCACACCAAACGTAATACAAATGTTAACCCTAGTAAGGGGTGATGTTTTATACTATGAGCATAGAGTATCAGGGTTGGGGTCAATTCCATTTCAATTCCAGTCAATTCAGGAAGTTCTTAATTCAATGCTTTGAATTGAAATGGAACAGACCCCCAACCCTGTAGAGTAGTAATGTAAAATAGGACACCTACCTTTGCCTCTTCCAGCGTCCAGGGCCTGGGTTCCTCATCCTCTGACCTGCATATGGAGGCTCTCACTCTAACAGGCGTCTTAGTGGCCAAGCAGAGCAGAGGGGTTGCCAGAGTTAAGTTAGCATCTGGGACCAGCTGGTGAGCATGAGGGCAGCGATCCACCTCTTCACTAGTGCCCTTCCCTTTCTGCTCTGGCTGCTTGTGGTCCTTGTCATGGATGCATGCCAGGCTTGGAGTTAGTGCTAGGACAGGGCTTTTATCACTCATCAGTTCCTTTCTCTTGACAGTGGATGCAACTGCACTTGCCTCTGTGTTAACTGAGCACTCTGTGGTGTCCTCAACTGTCTCCTTTGGCTGCTTGTGGTCATTGTTGTTGTGAATGCATTGCAGACCTGGAGGACTTTTATCATCCCAGTTGTAAATGGAAACAGTTGCCTCTCTGTTGACTGAGCACTTTGTAGTCCACTCAACTGTCTTCCATAGCTGTTTATGGGCATTGTTGTGGGTGCAGGTCAGGATTAGAGACAGTGTTGCTGGTCCTCGGTCAGTTTGTGGTCAGAGTCTCGGATACATGGCGAGCTTGGAGGCAGTGCTGAAGGGTCAGGAGGGCTTTGATCAGCTGCCATGTCCTCTTTGAGGTGAGTGGACACATCATTGTTTGTTTCACTGATAACTGGACACTTGGTGGTGCCCTCTACTGCCTCTCCTGGCAGTTTATAGTCAACTTCAAAGACAACTGGCAGACTTGGAGGCAGCATTGGGACAGGGCATTTAGCTGCTGATCTGTACACTCCAAAATCAACAGTAGCTGTGCCTGCAGTGGTCTCTGTAGCAACTGAGACCTCATAGGTATCCTCTACTGTCTGTTCTGGTGGCATGAAGTCATCGTCAAAGACTGTTGGCAGGCATGGAGGCAGCTCTGAAGGAAGACTTCTAGCTGCCCATCGATTCTCTCCCTTGACAGTGGCTGTGGTAGCAGTGGCCTCTGTGGTAACTGGGCACTCTGTGGCTGAAACAGCAGGCTGGGAGGTTTCGAGGAAATTGAATGAATTGCCAATGAACCACTGAGCCAGTGGTGGGAGGGAGTAAGGAGAGAATCTGTCCTCTTTCTCGACATTAGATATTGCCACTGGAGCAACTGAGAACTCAGTGGTGCCCTCTACTGCCTGATGTGGCTGCATGGAGTCTTCGTCAAAGAAGTGTGGCAGGTATCGATGCAGCATTGAGGAAAGATGTGTATCTGTCCATAGGTCCTCTCGTATACCTGTAGATACATCTGCAGTGGCCTCTGTGGCAATTGGGCATTCAGCAGACTGGCAGGTTTCAGGGACAAAGTATGAAAATATAATGAACCGCTGTGCATCCTGAGCGCGTATGGCAAATGGAGAGTGGGGATGCAACATGGTTGGTATAGGCCTCTGATTGGTGAAAGCCAGTGGTGGGAGGGAGTCAATACAGGGAACCATAAACTCAGTGAGAGGACAGTTGCTCACATCTCTCACATTCTGCGTGAGAAAAGAAACAGACATGATGAAAGTGATCACATTCAGTACATACATACATACTGTATGAGTCAGCACTATTTACTTATACATCACATATATATATATATATATATATATATATATATATATATATATATATATATATATATATATATATATATATATATAGTGTCCTCTCAGATGCTCTGCACCAGTCTGTCCCAACCCTGGGTCCCCTAGCCAATGGGCCAGCTAAGTGTAAAAATACATGTCCCACACCCATCATAACATTTTACATTTTAGCCATTTATCAGACGCTTTCATCCAGAATGACTTATAGTTAGTTAGTGCATTCAACTTAAGGTAGCAAGGTGAGACAACCACATCATCCTGATATGAGCGTCTATGATAGAACGGTTGTTTATTTTTTATGACAAGACAACCATAAGAACTGAGGACATAAATACACTGAAACAGAAAGACATGATACAACACATTTAGACAAGAACAGATATAAGCATTGCCTTGGTGTGGCCTAATACAAAAAGAAATAAGGACAAAACATTGTTAGCTTACATTCCATGGCATATGGAACATTTTGCCCTTACAATAACTTATAGTTGCTTTATTTAATATTGTTAAATAGAACTTTGTCAAAGTTGGTCTTGTTACCTCCTCAATCAGTCTTGGCATTTTCCTCGTCTTGAACCAAATCCTCTTCATCTTCTTCTCCTGATCCTTCTGGATCTGCAAAACCAGAGCCAACCTGGCTCCCAGCTCCATCACGTAGTCTGTCTGGATCGCCCTTTCCTTCAACCGACACTCACCCCTACTCTGTGTCAGCGTTGAACCCTCCATGTCTTCCTCTTAGCTAACAATAACTCTGGAAAATACATAACGTTGTAGTAAGTGGGTGTTGCTAACCAAATAATAATGCATCTCTTTACAATGTGCAAACGTTTTCTTCCCAGCTACTTACAATTAAGCAAGTGAGAATTCTGCTCCAGATATGTTTACGCAATAGGCCTATCTGAATTACTAGTAAAAAGTTGGCTACTGGAAAAGCGACCAAGTTCAAATGAATCGATTTTGGCTGTTCTTTGGCATCATCATTGTGATGCAAGGCGTTGCCATGGCAGATGAAAAAGCACAATACAGACTTTAAAAAGCAAACTTCTTGCTCTTTCTGTACCTTACTATTGAGCCTTATTCAACCCCTCATGTAGCTCTACTCCATATTGGGCTTGGTTCTCACAAACCACACTAATCAGTTCCATCATATCATTGAAAACACTGTGTTTTGGGTAGAAAATGACTCTATATCCATGCAGGACCTAACTTGTACAGTTTCATCTATTTAAAAAAACCAAGGAGGTAAAAACGCCAGTCTTCTCTTTGAGTGTCCCTGAGTGCACCTCAATTTAAAGAGGTCTATCAATTCAACCATTTGAAATGGATGTCCATTCAATTAAGAACATATTATTCTTATTAGAAATGAATCAGCTACAAATTAGGTAGGCGTACTTGTTTTTTTACACAACATACACTTTTGGTACATATTTATTGAGATAATTGATTACAACATATGTTGGTGATTAACACAGAGAGAGGTTTTTTTTTTCTGTCATCAATAGAATGCATTAGCCATTAGGCTGGCTCACTACAATTGTAACATGGCATCTCAGGTGTCAGGATGAGGCATTTTCTCACAAAAAGAGGAATCAAGCAAACTATCTCTCTTCAACAGTTTCACTAGTCATGTTAGGTCTACTTAAAATGTCACATTCATACACAAGTAATTTGAAAATAAGTTATACTACTGAAACACATTCACAATAAGTTATATTACAAACCTACCTCTGAAGTAAGCAGTGTGTTCTCTCACTAATGACATAGGACATTAATAATCTGTCAGTGGTTAGTTGAATCAGTCTCTTTGCACTGTTCAGTTTGTCTGTGCAACAGGTAACCTTCCAGAATCGGAATCTTGTGATGTCACAATGGAGTCCCCATTGCCATGGTTACCCACAGCAGCTTTCATGTGTAATCAAATGCTGGCACAAATGTAGTTTATTTATTTTCTATTTTTTTGTACCTATGCAGCACAGTCATACCTAATATATACAATGAATCCATATAACCTAATTTTTTATTAAAATATAATGCTGTAACTCATATTAAATGGTTGACCATTCAAACGACATGTGTTTTGCCTAATTAAAAGTCAATTTGTTTTAGATATCATAACTAGCAGCCAGGCTTACTTAGGTTGTTTGTTCGATCTCAGCCTACCACTAATGTCAATATTTTTCATCATCATCATCATCAATGAAATACATAGGCTACCTTACTACAGTAAAACAAGTCTTCCATAGGATATGTCACCTCAGTAACAAAGTTCCAAAAAAGAAATGAGGGTTCAAGAAAACATCTCTCTTCAATGGCCTCAGCTATGAGCCATATGATCAACAAGGTCAAATGCAGCACTAAAATCAAGAAGTAGCTCATCCACAAGTTTATCTTGGTCAAGTGACCTGAGCCATTGATCGATTAAATCAACCAGAGCTGTTGCAGTCGAGTGATCCTTACGGTATCTTTACGGTATGCATGCTCATAGAGGAATAAAATTAGCTGGATGTGTAATTATATAGGCCCAAAAAATGTAATTGAAGAGTAGGTGTCATTGATGTTTAGCATTTAAGTTTAATCAATTATTAAATAAGGAAATCAATATCAGCTGACTATAGAACAGTATTGTTTAAAATTATGTTTGAACATTTTCTTATCCATGTCTTTCCAGATTATATAACCAAACAGACAACCTTTGTTGCTCAAGAGCGTCACACATTCCTCCATTCATTCTCTATCATATTCCCCTACATCATATTCCTCTATCATATTCCCTCCATCATATTCCCTCTATCATATTCCCTCTATTATTTTCCCTCTATTATATACCTCTCCATCATATTCCACTCCAACATAATACTCGCTATTATATTCCTCTTTATTTATACAGGGAATCCCAATTGAGACCAGTGTCTCTTTTTCAATGGTGCCCTGTGTTATATCAATTAACAGTCCAAACAGCTTAAACAGATAAAATTACATACAGAGCAGAAAATATATAGAGCAAAATTATTAGACTTGAACACATACATTTCACAATGAACAGGTCTTGTATTTAACCAGTTGAGCTGACAACCATTTTGCACTGTTTCACTAGGGCTTTAGTCATCAATCTAGCAAGAGGGCAATATTTTATTAATGTAGTGGTGTCCCTCCCCCCAGGAAGCTATGACCTTTAGCTTTCACCTGGAATTGTTCATTTATGTCTAAGAAAAAAAAAAAAACTTTTCAAACCATATGATCTAGTACACAAGAAAAGTATAATACAACCTTCTTTACTACTTTGCCAAACATTTCATGACATTAGTGATAGTCAAAATCTGTAAAATTTGTGAATGTCTAAATTAACATTTGGGCCATTTAACCAGTGTGCATCCCTGCTATAGACAAAGGGAGAAGGGCTATGTAAAGGTCTCAATTTTGTCGTTCTGAACAAATGTTTGACTTCCACACAAAATTACTTCTTGACTTATTTTAGGTTTAAGGAAGTGTGTAGGTCGCATTCTTTATAGTAAAGCTATGAAAGTTATGTATTTAGCTCTGCCTGCTCGAGACAAATTCAGTGATTGCTTTGCCATGTCTGTGCCGTGAAGCATTCAAGCTGGATAAATGTTTTTCCTGGAATGCCCCTTTGACTTAACGTTGCAGTTAAGTGATATAAATGGATGTAATGATGCAGCCGACCACCAGAGTGAGGCAAATACAAGTTTATTCGACAGAGGACGTTTACGTGGTTCTCGGAAGGTCTGGATGGATGTCTTCTGAAATATAAAACGGTTGGGAAATCAATCAAATAAGTCATGTAAACATTTACATATTTTTTACAGAAATTCTAGCGCCCAATTTCAGGGACTGTCAGCCTAAGAGATTTTCAGTCTTAAAGTGATCTAATGAAACAAATCCTCTCTGTCACATTCCTCTCAATATATTCCCTCTATCATATTCCCCTCTATCCTAATCCCTCTATCATATTCCTCTCAATCATATTCCTCTCCACCCACTCCTCCTCCTTCCTCCTCTCCCTCATCTCAGTGCAGCCCCTCTCCATCCACTAGAGCAGGAAGTCTCTGGTCTCAGTGAGGTCCAGCTCAAACCGAAGAGAGGCCGTTTTAACTCTCTTCACCTTTAGCTGTTCCTCCAGCCTGGCAAGTACTATCTCATTGTCAACCAAGCAACCTAATCTGGACTTTGAGATGATCTGACGTCTCTTTTGCTTGAGACATTTCTCTTTGCTGCTCATCTCTTGAGTATTCCAGCACACTAATGTCCTTCTTGAAGTAGCATAAATCTGAGGCTACCTCTTTTTTCAGATCCTCATGTGCTTCTCTTATAGGTTTGAATGTGTGTCCTCTGTCGTCTCACCCATCTCTGCAGATCACAGAGATCAACTTACTGTCCGTCTCACAGAACAGCTTCAGAGCCTCTCCATGCTGTACTCCTGAGTGGCGCAGTGGTCTAAGGCACTGCATCGCAGTGCTAACTGTGCCACTAGAGATCCTGGTTCGAATCCAGGCTCTGTCGCCGCCGGCCGCGACCGGGAGACTCATGGGCGGCGCACAATTGGCCCAGCGTCGTCCAGTGTAGGGGAGGGAATGGCCGGCAGGGATGTAGCTCAGTTGATAGAGCATGGCGTTTGCAACGCCAGAGTTGTGGGTTCGATTCCCACGGGGGGCCAGTATAAAAAAAAATATGAATTCACTAACTGTAAGTCGCTCTGGATAAGAGCGTCTGCTAAATGACTAAAATGTAAATGTAATGTTCACGACATTCATCTCTCTACTGTTTCCTCTCTGTCTTTTAGCATCTTCCTCCAGTTTCAGCTGGTAGGCCACGTTCCTGATCAGTCTGTTGATCTGGAAGATTCTGTCTCTGACCAGAGCCCTGCCCACTTGACAGAGTTGGTGTCCAGCATTCAGGCTGTCTTTGAGGCATCTCTTGCAGAAGGTGTGCTGATAGCTTAGAGACACAGGCTCAGTGTAGATGTCTGTGCAGATGGAACAGCACAGGTGGTCTGCCAGGTCAGAGGAAGCTGTGGCCATAATGACTGTGCTCGTGCTCAGTGTGTGAGAGACAAAGAGGCAGTGTCCAAATACCCATATTAGAGTAATAAATAGTATGTAAAAACATTTAGTTTTATAGTATGTGAAATTTAGAAACTATGCCGCGTTCACATGCTAGTCGGACCTAGGAAACTCTGAAATGTCCGACTTGCTGTTCGTTGAATGCGGCACGTGTATAAATACAACCAGTAAGCAAGTCTGACATTTCCGGGTTTCCAAGTTCCGACTAGCATGTGAACGCGGCAATAGTACTCAGAATTCGTCATCTAATGCGCGATTGCATTTACTCCCGTCATTCGTTCATTTCGGTACAGCGCGTCAATTTATCTGACTATCAGCTGTTGCCAAACAAGTGAGTCAGATAAGAAGAGTGAATTCTACTAGATCAAAGGCGAAATTAGTATGCAGTTTAAGTATGTATTACGCTAGAATGGATATTTAGACACAGCCAGTAACAGGTCTGTCTTGGAAAATACATGTATGTTCTTGAAGTACACAGTCAAATTAACATTAGCTTTAAAGCCCTCATGAAGAATACTGACAGACTTCTTGTAAAGGTAGAGGCATGTGACTATCATAAAGCAAGACAGACTAAAGTAACAGTAACAACTTTCAGTGTGGGTGTGGGGAAAAAGCTAAAACACAAGTGAATAAAGGATGGGATTTATTATCCATACAGTATAAATAGGAAATGTCTAATAAACAAATGATTCCAACTAATTCTTTGGATTGGAGATGACTGCTTTAGACTGTTGATATGCATGCACACATTGAGGTCAGCAAGCACCAAATAAGTGTCCAGCATGCTATAGTGGTTATTACAAGTAACTACACATATCACACCACAACAGCTAACATAGTGTCTCACTCCCTCTCCTCCTCTCCTCCTCTCCCTCTTGTCTCCTTTGGGCTTCCTCTATACCCCTCCTCTGCTCCTCGCCCTCTCAGCGGCTCCAGCTGGATAGAGTGATAGCGAGGTGACCTCCTGCCTCTCACTGGAGGGCAGGAGAGGGGGAACAAAGGAGGATGAGGAGGAGGTGGAGAGAAAGAGAGTAGGAATGGAAGAGGAGGTGGAGAGGGGTAGAGGAGGAAGAAAGCCTGGTCTAAGTATTGCTTTAAATGGAAGAGAGGGGGAGGAGGAGAGAGAGAGAGAGATGGGGGGAGTGGGAGAAAGAGGGAAGGAGGGGGAGGAGGGGGAGGAGGTGGAGGGCAGCTGTGTCCGACACACCATACTTACACATGCAACAGGTAGGCCAGGGGGCGGGACCTGTAGGTGAGACTCATAACATGATAAGGGGGGCAGGTGATGAAGGGTGGCGCAGTGGTCTAGCTCCTGAGTGGCGCAGTGGTCTAAGGCACTACATCGCAGTGCTAACTGTGCCACTAGAGATCCTGGTTCGAATCCAGGCTCTGTCGCAGCCGGCCGCGACCGGGAGACTCATGGGCGGCGCACAATTCGCCCAGCGTCGTCCAGGGTAGGGGAGGGAATGGCCGGCAGGGATGTAGCTCAGTTGATAGAGCATGGCGTTTGCAACGCCAGGGTTGCGGGTTTGATTCCCACGGGTGGCCAGTATAAAAAAAAAAATATGTATTCACTAACTGTAAGTCGCTCTGGATAAGAGCGTCTGCTAAATGACTAAAAATGTAAAAAATGTAAGGGGTGGAGCTGGAGTCAAGGAGGGGAGGGTGTTCCTACGAGCCCCCTGCCAGTGAGACGGGGAACAGGGAGGAAGTCTGTCCACGGAGCATTTCTGGGTCATTGGGTCGCCTCCAATGAGATTAGATCCCCCTCTACAATGTAAAGCAGTTTGAGTACTGGGGGGTTCTCTGTATAAATCCATGGTGAAACCTCCAGGGGCTAGCCTTCTCTCAGCGGAGAGTCTGCTCTGGGCTGCCTGCGAAAGGTGCTCCTCTGTGGGAAAGAGGAGAGAACAAGAGCCCCCAGAAGAGATCTCCTTATGGTAGTGATGGACAGATCAACTCTCCTTGTCATCTTCCACCTCTTCCTCTTCCTCTTGCTCGGCCTTCTCCCTCCTTTCCTTCTTACAGTCGTGATGGAGAGAAGCCTTTTCTCCCTTTCCTCCTTCCTTACCTCCCTCTTTCTCTTCCTCTACCTTCCTCTCCCTTCTTCCCTCTTGGTAAACCTTGCTTAGTCGAGCCAGATTGTGGATAGCTAGCCATGGTTTAGACCACTGTCACTGTCTGGGTGGGGGGATACAGGACTGGTCCACTGGACTCAGCTCACATGGGGAGAACCTGCTGCTGCTGCCACTCTCCCTCTTACCTGGGATGAGATCACGTTTGGAGGAAACCTGGCACCATCCCTACGGTGAAGCATGGTGGTGGCAGCATCATGCTCCGGGGAGGATTTTCAGGGACAGGGACTGGGAACACGCCCCATTCACATCGACGGGGCTGTAGTGGAGCAGGTCGAGAGTTTCAAGTTCCTTGGTGTCCACATCACCAACAAACTATCATGGTTCAAACACACCAAGACAGTCGTGAAGAGGGCACAACAACGCCTTTTCCACCTCAGGAGACTGAAAAGATTTGGCATTGGTCCCAAGATCCTCAAAAAGTTCTACAGCTGCACCATCGAGAGCTTCCTGACCAGTTGCATCACCGCCTGGTATGGCAACTGCTCGGCATCCGACCGTAAGGCGCTACAGAGGGTAGTGCGTACGGCCCAGTACATCACTGGAGCCAAGCTTCCTGCCATCCAGGACCTATATACTAGGAGGTGTCAGAGGGAGGCCCAAAAAATTTACAAAGACTCCAGTCACCCAAGTCATAGACTGTTCTCTCTGCTACCGCATAGCAAGCGGTACCAGAGTGCCAAGTCTAGGTCCAAAAGGCTCCTTAACAGCTTCTATCCCCAAGCCATAAGACTGCTGAACAATTAATCAAATGGCCAGCCGGACTATTTACATTGACACCTCCCCCCTTTGTTTTTACACTGCTGCTACTTGCTGTTTATTATCTATGCATAGTTAATTTACCCCTACCTACATGTACAAATTACCTCAACTAACCTGTACCCCCACACATTGACTCGGTACCGGTACCCCTTGTAAATAGCCTCATTATTATTTTATTGTGTTACTTTTTATTTTATTTTTTACTTTAGTGTTTTTAGTAAATATTTTCTTAACTCTATTTCTTGAACTGCATTGTTGGTTAAGGGCTTGTAAGTAAGCATTTCACGGCAAGGTCTACACCTGTTGTATTCGGCACATGACAAATACAATTTTATTTTATTTTATTTGTAGACTAGTCAGAATCAAGGGAAAGATGAACAGAGCAATGTACAGAGAAATCATTGATGAAAACCTGCTCCAGAGCGCTCAGGACCTCAGACTGGGGCTAAGGTTCACCTTCCAACAGGACAACGACCCTAAGCACACAGCCAAGACAACGCAGGAGTGGCTTCGGGACAAGTCTCTGAATGTCCTTGAGTGGCCCAGCCAGAAACCGGACTTGAACCCGATCTAACATCTCTGGAGAGACCGGAAAATAGCTGTGCAGCGACACGCCCTATCCAACCTGACAGAGCTTGAGAGGATCTGCAGAGAAGAATGGGAGAAACTCCTCAAATACAGGTGTGCCAAGCTTGTAGCGTCATACCCAAAAAGACTCGAGGCTGTAATCGCTGCAAAAGGTGCTTCAACAAAGTACTAAGTAAAGGGTCTGAATACTTATGTAAATGTAATATTTCCATTTGTTATTTTTTAATACATTTATAAAAAAGTCTAAAAACCTGTTCTCACTTTGTCATTATGGGGTATTGTGTGTAGATTGATGAGGAAAAAAAACAATTTAATCAATTTTAGAATAAGACAAAGTGTGGAAAAAGTCAAGGGGTCTGAATACTTTACAAATGCACTCAATTAGATTTTGTTCAAAATAATAATGATTTGTTGATGACGATTATTTTTTTTATTTGAACAATTTTTACTCAATTAAAGGGTAGATTCATATGATCTTTTGGGTGTAAGATCAAGCTGATAGACCACAATGACATGTTTTCACAGCCTTTTTTGTTCATATTTCTTTCTGGTGCCAATAATTCAGGAGGGCACTGTACACTTCCACTCATCACTTAGTAATGGAAGAGTTTCTTCATTGTTACCCTTATCTCTCTCCCTTTGATTACCCTCATGTCAGTCATACATTATATTACAAAATATTAAGCTTCAAAGGATAAAAATATGATTAGACAAATAATAATATTCATTTGAATGATACAGTATGTTACTAAATTGAAATTAAAATGAAATGTTTTTGTAATTATAACATTTTACGAAATGTAAAAAGAAAACTTTAAAAAATAATAATAATAACAAAAGCAAGGTAAAAAGAAAAGGAAACAGATCCAGATTCCTATTATCTTTACGAGTCGTCTTTGATCATATCCAGTTAATCACATTTTGCGGTTGGTCTTTCAGTACATTAATGAAAAATGTTTTTTTGTGTGTTTTTTTTATCATTTCCTTGACAGTCGGCCATTCGAGTGCATTATGTAATTCTATGGAGAACATCTCATAACCACATTGCAGACCCTTTCTTGTTGCCTTATTTTTGTCATGATTTAACTGGATATGAACCCAAATGTAGACAACTACACCGAGCCAGAGAAAGTTTAACAAGTTTATTGCAAAGTAAAATTGTCCAGGTTTCCAAAAAGGGGGAAGAGCAAGTCCAGGTCTACAGGGAGGGTAACAGATCCAGGTTCTGAGCAGGAGTGGTACCGTAACGTCCTAGTGTCCGGGGTGAGTCCAAAAGGGAAGTCCAGTAGTGGTAAACGGGATGGTGGTGGCAGGAGTGAAGTGGAGGCAGGAGTCAGGTTCCAATAATCTGTGACACAGGAAAATTGTAAATAGAATAGGCCAAACACACAAAGAGCGAAAACAAGCAGGTTGAATCAGCAGCGAGACTAACATGGTTGTCTTGACTATGATCTGACGATGAGTGGCGAGTTTGACCGGGTCTTTAAGGCTGAGGTGATTATGGTGAATGAGCTGTAGCTGGAACACTGACTCCCGCACACCAGACTTCACTCTTGCTATCAAGAACATACAGAGGGGAGGGGGAGAGCAGAGAGAGAGCTACCTAGCAGCAGTAGGCCTAAAAATTTTGTGCTATTTGCAGTCTCTTTAGGTCACCAACACCTGCATTACTCCAGACAACAGTAGTTCATTTGACTATTGATGAGAGCTTGTGAGATTTGTTTTAGAATTTTCTCTACCTATCCCATAGGTATAAACACTGGTAATGGCTCTACCTTTCCCTCTGATAGGCTTTGTTTGCCATATTACACCTAATGTATATGTACACCTATCCAATCCTTTCAACATGTAGGAGTGCTTAGTGTCGATTTAGGATTCAACATTTAAACTGTGCAACACTCCCCAAATTTGCGAAAAGTAAACATTTTGTGTTTATAATGTTTTGTACGGTATGCCTTATTGCATGCTAAAATACAGTATCTCTCTTTTCTCTCTCTCTCTCTTACCCAGTCTACTCATTCATCTTCAAGCTTTCATCCCTTCCCTGCTCTTCTATCACCCTCTCAGTTCCACCTCCACTTGGATCCCTCTTTTTCCTCTTCTCCAGTCTCTTCCTCTCCTCTTTCCTCCTCTTTTCTCTCTTATTCTCCTCCTTTTTTTGAATCTTTCGCTCCATTTCCAGGAGCTCAGCTTGAGCTTTCTCTCTCTTTTTCAGCTCCTCAGACCACTTCTTCTCTTTCTTAATCCTGTCTTTCATCATGGCATTGTGTATCTTAATCAGCCCCTCTAACCTCTTTGTCTCTGCCTTTTCCTTCTCTTTTCTTTCCTTTTCTCTCTTTTTCTGTTCTAACTTGTCCCTCTTTTTCTCAGCTTTCATGGCTTTCTTTTGCTCTTTCTCTCTCGCCTTCATCTCCTTTCTCTCTTTCACGTCATCTTTCAACTTCTTATTCAGTTCCTTATTTTTCTCTTTTTCCTCCATCTTTAAAAATGTGACTTTCTGCTTGAGGTTCATGGCCAGAAAACCCACTCTTCCCAGGATGGTCTCTGCTCTCTCTGATGAAACCGTCCCATTGGAGCTCTTGGAATGGGCACGGTCCGCCTCACGCTTCAAACCCTCCCTCGGGCTCACCTCCTCCTTGACGCTCCTCTCTTCACTCTCAATGTCAATGCCTGTCCAATAATCCTAACAGGAAGACATTGACTCTAGATGTAATATTGTTCCAATGTGGCACATTCAATACACATTTGAGTGATCAACATACATTGATGGCCTCATGGGGCACACAATTTGGAGGACAGTAATTGAGGTAACTTGTTTATTTGTATCCCAAACCGATTTTATAATAGCCATAGATGTTCTTCCTGGGTCCACACCAAACGTAATACAAATGTTAACCCTAGTAAGGGGTGATGTTTTATACTATGAGCATAGAGTAGCAGGGTTGGGGTCAATTCCATTTCAATTCCAGTCAATTCAGGAAGTACTTAATTCAATGCTTTGAATTGAAATGGAACAGACCCCCAACCCTGTAGAGTAGTAGTGTAAAATAGGACACCTACCTTTGCCTCTTCCAGCGTCCAGGGCCTGGGTTCCTCATCCTCTGACCTGCATATGGAGGCTCTCACTCTAACAGGCGTCTTAGTGGCCAGGCAGAGCAGAGGGGTTGCCAGAGTTAAGTTAGCATCTGGGACCAGCTGGTGAGCATGAGGGCAGCGATCCACCTCTTCACTAGTGCCCTTCCCTTTCTGCTCTGGCTGCTTTTGGTCCTTGTCATGGGTGCATGCCAGGCTTGGAGGAAGTGCTAGGACAGGGCTTTTATAACTCATCAGTTCCTCTCTCTTGACAGTGGATGCAACTGCACTTGCCTCTGTGTTAACAGAGCACTCTGTGGTGTCCTCAACTGTCTCCTTTGGCTGCTTGTGGTCATTGTTGTTGTGAATGCATTGCAGACCTGGGGGACTTTTATCATCCCAGTTGTAAATGGCAACAGTTGCCTCTCTGTTGACTGAGCACTTTGTAGTGCACTCAACTGTCTTCCATAGCTATTTGTGGGCATTGTTGTGGGTGCAGGTCAGGATTAGAGACAGTGTTGCAGGTGCAGGAGGACTTTTATCAGCCAAAAACTCATCTGTGTGTACAGTGGACACGGAAACGGCTGCTTCCCTGGCAACTGGACACTTGTTGGTGTCCTCTACTGCCTCCCCTGGCAGATTGTGGACAGTGGATACGGAAACGGCCGCTTCCCTGGACACTTGACTCTTGGTGGTGTCCTCTACTGCCTCCTCTAGCTGCTTGTGGTCATTGTCTAGAATGTGTGGCAGCTTTGAAGGCAGCATTGGAGCCGGGCTTTTATCACCCAACAGGTCCTCTCCCTGGACAATAGATGTGCCTGCAGTGATCGCTGTGGTAATGGAGGACTCGGTGGCATCCTCTTTTGTCTCCTCGGTCAGTTTGTGGTCAGAGTCTCGGATACATGGCGAGCTTGGAGGCAGTGCTGCAGGGTCAGGAGGGCTTTGATCAGCTGCCATGTCCTTTTTGAGGTGAGTGGACACATCATTGTTTGTTTCACTGATAACTGGACACTTGGTGGTGCCCTCTAATGCCTCCCCTGGCAGTTTGTAGTCAACTTCAAAGACAAGTGGCAGACTTGGAGGCAGCATTGGGACAGGGCATTTAGCTGCTGATCTGTACTCTCCAAAATCAACAGTAACTGTGCCTGCAGTGGTCTCTGTAGCAACTGAGACCTCATAGGTATCCTCTACTGTCTGCTCTGGTGGCATGAAGTCATCGTCAAAGACTGTTGGCAGGCATGGAGGCAGCACTGAAGGAAGGCTTCTAGCTGCCCATCGATTCTCTCCCTTGACAGTGGCTGTGGTAGCAGTGGCCTCTGTGGCAACTGGGCACTCTGTGGCTGAAACAGCAGGCTGGGAGGTTTCGAGGAAATTGAATGAATTGGAGCCAGTTGGGTCCCCTAGCCAATGGGCCAGCTAAGTGTAAAAATACATGTCCCACACCCAGCATAACATTTGACATTTTAGCCATTTATCAGACGCTTTTATCCAGAACGACTTATAGTTAGTTAGTGCATTCAACTTAAGGTAGCTAGGTGAGACAACCACATAATCCTGATATGAGCGTCAATGATAGAACGGTTGTTTATTTTTTATGACAAGACAACCATAAGAACTGAGGACATAAATACACTGAAACAGACAGACATGATACAACACATTTAGACAAGAACAGATATAAGCATTGCCTTGGTGTGGCCTAATACAAAAAGAAATAAGGACAAAACATTGTTAGATTACATTCCATGGCATATGGAACATTTTGCCCTTACAATAACTTATATTTGCTTTAATTAATATTGTTAAATAGAACTTTGTCAAAGTTGGTCTTGTTATCTCCTCAATCAGTCTTGGCATTTTCCTCGTCTTGAACCAATCCTCTTCATCTTCTTCTCCTGATCCTCTGGATCTGCAAAACCAGAGCCAACCTGGCTCCCAGCTCCATCACGTTGTCTGTCTGGATCGCCCTTTCCTTCAACCGACACTCACCCCTCCTCTGTGTCAGCGTTGAACCCTCCATGTCTTCCTCTTAGCTAACAATAACTCTGGAAAATACATAACGTTGTAGTAAGTGGGTGTTGCTAACCAAATAATAATGCATCTCTTTACAATGTGCACATGTTTTCTTCACAGCTACTTACAATTAAGCAAGTGAGAATTCTGCTCAAGATATGTTTACGCAATAGGCCTATCTGAATTACTAGTAAAAAGTTGGCTACTGGAAAAGCGACCAAGTTCAAATGAATCGATTTTGGCTGTTCTTTGGCATCATCATTGTGATGCAAGGCGTTGCTATGGCAGATGAAAAAGCACAACACAGACTTTAAAAAGCAAACTTCTTGCTCTTTCTGTACCTTACTATTGAGCCTTATTCAACCCCTCATGTAGCTCTACTCCATATTGGGCTTGGTTCTCACAAACCACACTAATCAGTTCCATCATATCATTGAAAACACTGTGTTTTGGGTAGAAAATGACTCTATATCCATGCAGGACCTAACTTGTACAGTTTCATCTATTTACAAAAACCAAGGAGGTAAAAACGCCAGTCTTCTCTTTGAGTGCCCCTGAGTGCACCTCAATTTAAAGAGGTCTATCAATTCAACCATTTGAAATGGATGTCCATTCAATTAAGAACATATTATTCTTATTAGAAATGAATCAGCTACTATATTATTAGGTAGGCATACTTGTTTTTTTACATAACATACTCTTTTGGTACATATTTATTGAGATAATTGATTACAACATATGTTGGTGATGAACACAGAGAGAGGTTTTTTTTTTTCTGTCATCAATAGAATGCATTAGCCATTAGGCTGGCTCACTACAATTGTAACATGACATCTCAGGTGTCAGGATGAAGCATTTTCTCACAAAAAGAGGACTCAAGCAAACTATCTCTCTTCAACAGTTTCACTAGTCATGTTAGGTCTACTTAAAATGTCACATTCATACACAAGTAATTTGAAAATAAGTTATACTACTGAAACACATTCACAATAAGTTATATTACAACCTACCTCTGAAGTAAGCAGTGTGTTCTCTCACTAATGAAATAGGACATTAATAATCTGTCAGTGGTTAGTTGAATCAGTCTCTTTGCACTGTTCAGTTTGTCTGTGCAACAGGTAACCTTCCAGAATCGGAATCTTGTGATGTCACAATGGAGTCCCCATTGCCATGGTTACCCACAGCAGCTTTCATGTGTTATCAAATGCTGGCACAATTTAGTTGATTTATTTTTTATTTTTTGTACCTATGCAGCAAAGTCATACCTAATATATACAATGAATCCATATAACCTATTTTTTTATTAAAATGTAATGCTGTAACTCATATTAAATGGTTGACCATTCAAACGACATGTGTTTTGCCTAATTAAAAGTCAATTTGTTTTAGATATCATAACTAGCAGCCAGGCTTACTTAGGTTGTTTGTTCGATCTCAGCCTACCACTAATGTCAATATTTTTCATCATCATCATCATCATCATCAATGAAATACATAGGCTACCTTACTACAGTAAAACAAGTCTTCCATAGGATATGTCACCTCAGTAACAAAGTTCCAAAAAAGAAATGAGGGTTCAAGAAAACATCTCTCTTCAATGGCCTCAGCTATTAGCCATATGATCAACAGGGTCAAATGCAGTACTAAAATCAAGAAGTAGCTCATCCACAAGTTTATCTTGGTCAAGTGACCTGAGCCATTGATCGATTAAATCAACCAGAGCTGTTGCAGTCGAGTGATCCTTACGGTATCTTTACGGTATGCATGCTCATAGAGGAATAAAATTAGCTGGATGTGTAATTATATAGGCCCAAAAAATGTAATTGAAGAGTAGGTGTCATTGATATTTAGCATTTAAGTTTAATCAATTATTAAATAAGGAAATCAATATCAGCTGACTATAGAACAGTATTGTTTAAAATTATGTTTGAACATTTTCTTATCAATTAACAATCCAAACAGCTTAAACAGATAAAATTACATACAGAGCAGAAAATATATAGAGCAAAATTATTAGACTTGAACACATACATTTCACAATGAACAGGTCTTGTATTTAACCAGTTGAGCTGACAACCATTTTGCAATGTTTCACTAGGGCTTTAGTCATCAATCTAGCAAGAGGGAAATATTTTATTAATGTAGTGGTGTCCCGCCTTCCCAGGAAGCTATGACCTTTAGCTTTCACCTGGAATTGTTCATTTATGTCTGAGAAAAAAAACACTTTTCAAACCATATGATCTAGTACACAAGAAAAGTATAATACAACATTCTTTACTACTTTGCCAAACATTTCATGACGTTAGTGAGAGTCAAAATCTGTAAAATTTGTGAATGTCTAAATTAACATTTGGGCAATTTGACGAGTGTACATCACTCCTATAGACAATGAGAGATGGGCTATGAAAAGGTCTCAATTTTGTCGTTCTGAACAAATGTTTGACTTCCACACAAAATTACTTCTTGACTTATTTTAGGTTTAAGGAAGTGTGTAGCTCGCATTCTTTAATGTTGCAGTTAAGTGATATAAATGGATGTATTGATGCAGCCGAACACCAGAGGGAAGCAAATACAAGTTTATTCGACAGAGAACGTTTACGTGGTTCTAGGAAGGTCTGGATGGATGTCTTCTGAAATATAAAATGGTGGGAAATCAATCAAATAAGTCATGTAAACATTTACATATTTTTTAAAGACATTCTAGCACCCGATTTCGGGGACTGTCAGCCTAAGAGATTTTAAGTCTTAAAGTGATCTAATGAAAAAACAAATCCTCTCTGTCACATTCCTCTCAATATATTCCCTCTATCATATTCCCCTCTATCCTAATCCCTCTATCATATTCCTCTCTATCATATTCCTCTCCAACCACTCCTCCTCCTTCCTCCTCTCCCTAATCTCAGTGCAGCCCCTCTCCATCCACTAGAGCAGGAAGTCTCTGGGCTCAGTGAGGTCCAGCTCAGACTGAAGAGAGGCCGTTTTAACTCTCTTCTCCTTTAGCTGTTCCTCCAGCCTGGCAAGTACTATCTCCTTGTCAACCAAGCAACCTGATCTGGACTTTGAGATGATCTGACGTCTCTTTTGCTTGAGACATTTCTCTTTGCTGCTCATCTCTTGAGTATTCCAGCACACGAATATCCTTGAAGTGGCATAAATCTGAGGCTACCTCTTTTTTCAGATCCTCATGTGCTTCTCTTATAGGTTTGAATGTGTGTCCTCTGTCGTCTCACCCATCTCTGCAGATCACAGAGATCAGCTTACTGTCCTTCTCACAGAACAGCTTCAGAGCCTCTCCATGTTCACGACATTCATCTCTCTACTGTTTCCTCTCTCGGCTGTAGCTCTCTGTCTTTTAGCATCTTCCTCCAGCTTCAGCTCGTAGGCCACGTTCCTGATCAGTCTGTTGATCTGGAAGATTCTGTCTCTGACCAGAGCCCTGCCCACTTGACAGAGTTGGTGTCCAGCATTCAGGCTGTCTTGGAGGCATCTCTTGCAGAAGGTGTGCTGATAGCTTAGAGACACATGCTCAGTGTAGATGTCTGTGCAGATGGAACAGCACAGGTGGTCTGCCAGGTCCGAGGAAGCTGTGGCCATAATGACTGTGCTCATGCTCAGTGTGTGAGAGACAAAGAGGCAGTGTCCGAATACCCATATTAGAGTACTAAATAGTATATAAAAACATTTAGTTTTTTAGTATGTGAAATTTAGAAATTATGCCGCGTTCACATGCTAGTCGGACCTAGGAAACTCTGAAATGTCTGACTTGCTGTTCGTTGAATGCGCCACGTGTATAACTACAACCAGTAAGCAAGTCTGACATTTCCGGGTTTCCAAGTTCCGACTAGCATGTGAACGCGGCAATAGTACTCAGAATTCGTCATCTAATGCGCGATTGCATTGACTCCCGTCATTCGTTCATTTCGGTACAGCGCGTCAATTTATCTGACTATCAGCTGTTGCAAAACAAGTGAGTCAGAAAAGAAGAGTGAATTCTACTAGATCAAAGGCAAAATTAGTATGCAATTTAAGTATGTATTACGCTAGAATGGATATTTAGACACGTCTGTCTTGGAAAATACATGTATATTCTTGAAGTACACAGTCAAATTAACATTAGCTTTAAAGCCCTCATGAAGAATACTGATAGACTTCTTGTAAAGGGAGAGGCATGTGACTATCATAAAGCAAGACAGACTAAAGTAACAGTAACAACTTTCAGTGTGGGTGTGGGGAAAAAGCTAAAACACAAGTGAATAAAGGATGGGTTTTATTATCCATACAGTATAAATAGGAAATGTCTAATAAACAAATGATTCCAACTAATTCTTTGCATTGGAGATGACTGCTTTAGACTGTTGATGCACACATTGAGGTCAGCGAGCACCAAATAAGTGTTCAGCATGCTCTAGTGGTTAGTACAAGTAACTACACATATCACACCACAACAGCTAACATAGTGTCTCACTCCCTCTCCTCCTCTCCTCCTCTCCCTCTTGTCTCCTCTGTTCTTCCTCTATTCCTCCTCCTCTCCTCCTCGCCCTCTCAGCGGCTCCAGCTGGATAGAGTGATGGCGAGGTGACCTCCTGCCTCTCTCACTGGAGGTCGGGAGAGGGGGAACAAAGAGGAAGATGAGGAGGTGGAGAGAAAGAGAGTAGGAATGGAAGAGGAGGTGGAGAGGGGTAGAGGAGGCAGAAAGCCTGGTCTAAGTATTGCTTTAAAGGGAAGAGAGGGGGAGGAGGAGAGAGCACGAGAGATGGGGGGAGCGGGAGAAAGAGGGGAGGAGGGGGAGGAGGGGGAGGGCATCTGTGTCCGACACACCATACTTACACCTGCAACAGGTAGGCCAGGGGGCGGGACCTGTAGGTGAGACTCATAACATGATAAGGGGGGCAGGTGAAGAAGGGGTGGAGCTGGAGTCAAGGAGGGGAGGGTGTTCCTACGAGCCCCCTGCCAGTGAGACGGGGAGCAGGGAGGAAGTCTGTCCACGTAGCATTTCTGGGTCATTGGGTCGCCTCCAATGAGATTAGATCCCCCTCTACAATGTAAAGCAGTTTGAGTACTGGGGGGTTCTCTGTATAAATCCAAGGTGAAACCTCCAGGGGTTAGCCTTCTCTAAGTGGAGAGTCTGCTCTGGGCTGCCTGCGAAAGGTGCTCCTCTGTGGGAAAGAGGAGAGAACAAGAGCCCCCAGGAGAGATCTCCTTATGGTAGTGATGGACAGATCAACTCTCCTTGTTATCTTTTACCTCTTCCTCTTCCTCTTGCTCGGCCTTCTCCCTCCTTTCCTTCTTACAGTCGTGATGGAGAGAACCCTTTTCTCCCTTTCCTCCTTCCTCTCCTCCCTCTTTCTCTTCCTCTACCTTCCTCTCCCTCCTTCCCTCTTGGTAAACCTTGTTTAGTCGAGCCAGATTGTGGATAGCTAGCCATGGTTTAGACCACTGTCGCTGTCTGGGTGGGGGGATACAGGACTGGTCCACTGGACTCAGCTCACATGGGGAGAACCTGCTGCTGCTGCCACTCTCCCTCTTACCTGGGATGAGATCACGTTTGGAGGAAACCTGGCACCATCCCTACGGTGAAGCATGGTGGTGGCAGCATCATGCTCCGGGGAGGATTTTCAGGGACAGGGACTGGGAACACGCCCCATTCACATCGACGGGGCTGTAGTGGAGCAGGTCGAAAGTTTCAAGTTCCTTGGTGTCCACATCACCAACAAACTATCATGGTTCAAACACACCAAGACAGTCGTGAAGAGGGCACGACAACGCCTTTTCCACCTCAGGAGACTGAAAAGATTTGGCATTGGTCCCAAGATCCTCAAAAAGTTATACAGCTGCACCATCGAGAGCTTCCTGACCGGTTGCATCACCGCCTAGTATGGCAACTGCTCGGCATCCGACCGTAAGGCGCTACAGAGGGTAGTGCGTACGGCCCAGTACATCACTGGAGCCAAGCTTCCTGCCATCCAGGACCTATATACTTGGAGGTGTCAGAGGGAGGCCCGGTGTCAGAGGGAGGCCCAAAAAATTGACAAAGACTCCAGTCACCCAAGTCATAGACTGTTCTCTCTGCTACCGCACAGCAAGCGGTACCAGTGTGCCAAGTCTAGGTCCAAAGGGCTCCTTAACAGCTTCTATCCCCAAGCCATAAGACTGCTGAACAATTAATCAAATGGCCACCCGGACTATTTACATTGACACCTCCCCCCTTTGTTTTTACACTGCTGCTACACGCTGTTTATTATCTATGCATAGTTACTTTACCCCTACCTACATGTACAAATTACCTCAACCAACCTGTACCCCCACACATTGACTCGGGACCGCTACCCCTTGTATATAGCCTCATTATTATTTTATTGTGTTACTTTTTATTTTATTTTTTAATTTCGTGTTTTTAGTAAATATTTTCTTAACTCTATTTCTTGAACTGCATTGTTGGTTAAGGGCTTGTAAGTAAGCATTTCACGGTAAGGTCTACACCTGTTGTATTCGGCACATAACAAATACAATTTGATTTGATTTGATTTGTAGACTAGTCAGGATCAAGGGAAAGATGAACAGAGCAATGTACAGAGAAATACTTGATGAGAACCTGCTCCAGAGCGCTCAGGACCTCAGACTGGGGCTAAGGTTCACCTTCCAACAGGACAACAACCCTAAGTACACAGCCAAGACAACGCAGGAATGGCTTCGGGACAAGTCTCTGAATGTCCTTGAGTGGCCCAGCCAGAAACCGGACTTGAACCCGATCTAACATCTCTGGAGAGACCGGAAAATAGCTGTGCAGCGACACGCAATATCCAACCTGACAGAGCTTGAGAGGATCTGCAGAGAAGAATGGGAGAAACTCCTCAAATACAGGTGTGCCAAGCTTGTAGCGTCATACCCAAGAAGACTCGAGGCTGTAATCGCTGCAAAAGGTGCTTCAACAAAGTACTGAGTAAAGGGTCTGAATACTTATGTAAATGTAATATTTCCATTTGTTATGTTTAATACATTTATAAAAAAGTCTAAAAACCTGTTCTCACTTTGTCATTATGGGGTATTGTGTGTAGATTGATGAGGAAAAAAAACTATTGAATCAATTTTAGAATTAGACGAAGTGGGGAAAAAGTCAAGGGGTCTGAATACTTTACAAATGCACTCAATTCGATTTTGTTCAAAGTAATTTATAGGGCAGCCAATAATTGTGACACGCATGTTTTTGAATAAAATAATGATTTGTTGATGACGATTATTTTTTTATTTGAACAATTTTTACTCAATTAAAGGATAGATTCATATGATCTTTTGAGTGTAAGATCAAGCTGATAGACCACAATGACATGTTTTCACAGCCTTTTTTGTTCATATTTCTTTCTGGTGCCAATAATTCAGGAGGGCACTGTACACTTCCACTCATCACTTAGAAACTGTAATGGAAGAAGTCTTCATTGTTACCCTTATCTGTCATGCTCTGGCTCCGGGACTTTGTATTTTGAGCCAGGGTGTGTTCGTTTTGTTGTGTTTTGTTTTGGTTGTGTTGGGTATAGGGTGTGTTCATTTGTGTGTGTTTGGTTTTGGTTAGTTCTTGTGTAGTCATGTGACTCCCAATCGGAGGTAACGAGTGTCAGCTGTCGGCTCGTTATCTCTGATTGGGAGCCATATTTAAACTGTCAGTGTTCACATTAGGGTTGTGGGTTTTTGTTCCGTGTTCAGTCTTTGTCACTGTGGACGTTACGAGTCGTTTTGTTGTTTTGTTCTTTGTAGTAATTTTTCACTAAGTATAATAAACATGTTCGTTACACACGCTGCGCTTTGGTCCACTCTCGTATATGACGATCGTGACAGAAAAACCCACCTCAACGAGACCAAGCAGCGTGTCCAGGAGCCAACGCCAGAAGTAACTCTAGCGGATATCCACTTCGACTGGGTCAAGCCGCGTGAGGAGGAGAGAGGTTGGACTTGGGAGCAGAGGATGGAGAGTCTGGCAAGAGGGATAGAGGCCTTGGCCACGGGGAGGAGAGACCCCCAGAAATTTTTTAGGGGGGGGCTCACGACGTCGGGGCAGAAGGTGTACGGGTTGGAGGAGTGCAGGAGGTTGGCAGATATGGCCGACAGTTTAAGGGGGCCACTGGTCACTAAGGGGAAGGAAAGTGTGGAGGCACGGCGAGAGGTACTGGGGTGTGTTACCAGTCCGGTCCGGCCCGTTCCTGATCCCCGTGTAGGGCCAGGGGTGTGTGTCCCCAGTGCGGTTCTGTCTGTTCCTGGTCCTCGCATTGAACCTACGGTGCGCGTCGCCAGCCCGACTCGGCCTGTTCCTGCTCCCCGCACCAAGTCTGTGGTGCGTTTCGCCAGCCCAGCCCGGCCTGTTCCTGCTACCCGCACCAAGTCTGTGGTGCGTTTCGCCAGCCCAGCCCGGCCTGTCCCTGCTCTACGCACCAAGCCAACGGGGTGCGTCGCCAGCCCAGCCCGGCCTGTTCCTGCTCCCCGCACGAAGCCTACGGTGTGCGTCGCCAGCCCAGCCCGGCCTGTTCCTGCTCCACGCACTAAGCCTGTGGTGTGCGTCCTCAGCCCAGCCCGGCCGGTTCCTGCTCCACGCACCAAACCTACGGTGTGCGTCGCCAGCCCAGCCCGGCCTGTCCCTGCTCCACGCACCAAGCCTACGGTATGCGTCGCCAGCCCAGCCCAGCCGGTTCCCGCTCCACGCACCAAACCTACGGTGTGCGTCGCCAGCCCAGACCGGCCTGTTCCTGCTCCACGCACTAAACCTACGGTGTGCGTCGCCAGCCCAGCCCGGCCGGTTCCTGCTCCACGCACCAGGCCCACGGTGTGCGTCGCCAGCCCAGCCCGGCCTGTTCCTGCTCCACGCACTAAACCTACGGTGTGCGTCGCCAGCCCAGCCCGGCCGGTTCCTGCTCCACGCACCAGGCCCACGGTGTGCGTCGCCAGCCCAGCCCGGCCTGTTCCTGCTCCACGCACTAAGCCTGTGGTGTGCGTCCCCAGCCCAGCCCGGCCTGTTCCTGCTCCACGCACTAAGCCTGTGGTGTGCGTCCTCAGCCCAGCCCGGCCGGTTCCTGCTCCACGCACCAAACCTACGGTGTGCGTCGCCAGCCCAGCCCGGCCTGTCCCTGCTCCACGCACCAAGCCTACGGTATGCGTCGCCAGCCCAGCCCAGCCGGTTCCCGCTCCACGCACCAAACCTACGGTGTGCGTCGCCAGCCCAGACCGGCCTGTTCCTGCTCCACGCACTAAACCTACGGTGTGCGTCGCCAGCCCAGCCCGGCCGGTTCCTGCTCCACGCACCAGGCCCACGGTGTGCGTCGCCAGCCCAGCCCGGCCTGTTCCTGCTCCACGCACTAAACCTACGGTGTGCGTCGCCAGCCCAGCCCGGCCGGTTCCTGCTCCACGCACCAGGCCCACGGTGTGCGTCGCCAGCCCAGCCCGGCCTGTTCCTGCTCCACGCACTAAGCCTGTGGTGTGCGTCCCCAGCCCAGCCCGGCCTGTTCCTGCTCCACGCACGAAGCCTACGGTGTGCGTCACCAGTCCAGCCCGGCCTGTCCCTGCTCCACGCACCAGGCTCACGGTGTGCGTCGTCCGCCCAGCTCGGCCTGTCCCTGCTCCACGCACCAGGTCCACGGTGTGCGTCGCCGGCCCAGCTCAGCCCATTCCTGCTACTCGCACCAAGCCAGGGATGCGAGTCTTCAGCCTGGTGAGGCCTGTTCCGGCTCCACGCACCAGGCAAAGGGTGCGTATCGTCTGCCAGGTCCGGTCCATTCCTACCTCACGCGCCAAGCCAGGGGTGCGCGTCGGAGGTCCTGATCCAGCAAGTTGGGTCAGATCGGACCGGGGGCACTACGGGGGGGAGTGAAGTGGGGTGGTGGTCAAGCCCGGAGCCGGAGCCGCCTCCGAGGAGCAACACCCACCCAGCCCTCCCCTATTTTGGGGTTTTGAGGCGCGGTCGCAGTCCGCGCCTTTAGGGGGGGGTACTGTCATGCTCTGGCTCCGGGACTTTGTATTTTGAGCCAGGGTGTGTTCGTTTTGTTGTGTTTTGTTTTGGTTGTGTTGGGTATAGGGTGTGTTCATTTGTGTGTGTGTTTGGTTTTGGTTAGTTCTTGTGTAGTCATGTGACTCCCAATCGGAGGTAACGAGTGTCAGCTGTCGGCTCGTTATCTCTGATTGGGAGCCATATTTAAACTGTCAGTGTTCACATTAGGGTTGTGGGTTTTTGTTCCGTGTTCAATCTTTGACACTGTTGGACGTTGCGAGTCGTTTTGTTGTTTTGTTCTTTGTAGCAATTTTTCACTAAGTATAATAAACATTTTCGTTAAACATGCTGCGCTTTGGTCCACTCTCGTATATGACGATCGTGACATTATCTCTCTCCCTTTGATTACCCTCATGTCAGTCATACATTATATTACAAAATATTAAGCTTCAAAAGCAAAAAATATGATTAGACAAATAATAATATTTATTTGAATGATACAGTATGTTACTAAATTGAAATTAAAATGAAATGTTTTTGTAATTATAACATTTTACGAAATGTAAAAAGAAAACTTTAAAAAATAATAATAATAACAAAAGCAAGGTAAAAAGAAAAGGAAACAGATCCAGATTCCTATTACCTTTACGAGTCGTCTTTGATCATATCCAGTTAATCACATTTTGCGGTTGGTCTTTCAGTACATTTATGAAAAATGTTTTTTTTTTTTTTTTTTTTTAATCATTTCCTTGACAGTCAGCCATTCGAGTGCATTATGTAATTCTATGGAGAACATCTCATAACCACATTGCAGATCCTTTCTTGCTGCCGTATTTTTGTCATGATTTAACTGGATATGAACCCAA
This sequence comes from Coregonus lavaretus, assembly GCF_964263955.1. Lineage (NCBI taxonomy): Eukaryota > Metazoa > Chordata > Actinopteri > Salmoniformes > Salmonidae > Coregonus > Coregonus lavaretus. The sequence continues at coordinate 12,304,951 of NC_140025.1, forward strand.
ATGTAGACAACTACACAGAGCCAGAGAAAGTTTAACAAGTTTATTGCAAAGTAAAATTGTCCAGGTTTCCAAAAAGGGGGAAGAGCAAGTCCAGGTCTACAGGGAGGGTAACAGATCCAGGTTCTGAGCAGGAGTGGTACCGTAACGTCCTAGTGTCCGGGGTGAGTCCAAAAGGGAAGTCCAGTAGTGGTAAACGGGATGGTGGTGGCAGGAGTGAAGTGGAGGCAGGAGTCAGGTTCCAATAATCTGTGACACAGGAAAAATGTAAATAGAATAGGCCAAAAACACAAAGAGCGAAAACAAGCAGGTTGAATCAGCAGCGAGACTAACATGGTTGTCTTGACTATGATCTGACGATGAGTGACGAGTTTGACCGGGTCTTTAAGGCTGAGGTGATTATGGTGAATGAGCTGTAGCTGGAACCCTGACTCCCGCACACCAGACTTCACTCCTGCTATCAAGAACATACAGAGGGGAGGGGGAGAGCAGAGAGAGAGCTACCTAGCAGCAGTAGGCCTAACAATTTTGTGCTATTTGCAGTCTCTTTAGGTCACCAACACCTGCATTACTCCAGACAACAGTAGTTCATTTGACTATGGATGAGAGCTTGTGAGATTTGTTTTAGAATTTTCTCTACCTATCCCATAGGTATAAACACTGGTAATGGCTCTACCTTTCCCTCTGATAGGCTTTGTTTGCCATATTACACCTAATGTATATGTACACCTATCCAATCCTTTCAACATGTAGGAGTGCTTAGTGTCGATTTAGGATTCAACATTTAAACTGTGCAACACTCCCCAAATTTGCGAAAAGTAAACATTTTGTGTTTATAATGTTTTGTACGGTATGCCTTGACAAAAAACAAACAGAGTAAATATTTATTTTTTTATTCTTTGTTTTTCATTGCATGCAAAAATACAGTATCTCTCTTTTCTCTCTCTCTCTCTTACCCAGTCTACTCATTCATCTTCAAGCTTTCATCCCTTCCCTGCTCTTCTATCACCCTCTCAGTTCCACCTCCACTTGGATCCCTTTTTTTCCTCTTCTCCAGTCTCTTCCTCTCCTCTTTCCTCCTCTTTTCTCTCTTATTCTCCTCCTTTTTTTGAATCTTTCGCTCCATCTCCAGGAGCTCAGCTTGAGCTTTCTCTCTCTTTTTCAGCTCCTCAGACCACTTCTTCTCTTTCTTAATCCTGTCTTTCATCATGGCATTGTGTATCTTAATCAGCCCCTCTAACCTATTTGTCTCTGCCTTTTCCTTCTCTTTTCTTTCCTTTTCTCTCTTTTTCTGTTCTAACTTGTCCCTCTTTTTCTCAGCTTTCATGGCTTTCTTTTGCTCTTTCTCTCTCGCCTTCATCTCCTTTCTCTCTTTCACGTCATCTTTCAACTTCTTATTCAGTTCCTTATTTTTCTCTTTTTCCTCCATCTTTAAAAATGTGACTTTCTGCTTGAGGTTCATGGCCAGAAAACCCACTCTTCCCAGGATGGTCTCTGCTCTCTCTGATGAAACCGTCCCATTGGAGCTCTTGGAATGGGCACGGTCCGCCTCACTCTTCAAACCCTCCCTCGGGCTCACCTCCTCCTTGACGCTCCTCTCTTCACGCTCAATGTCAATGCCTGTCCAATAATCCTAACAGGAAGACATTGACTCTAGATGTAATATTGTTCCAATGTGGCACATTCAATACACATTTGAGTGATCAACATACATTGAAGGCCTCATGGGGCACACAATTTTGAGGACAGTAATTGAGGTAACTTGTTTATTTGTATCCCAAACCGATTTTGTAATAGCCATAGATGTTCTTCCTGGGTCCACACCAAACGTAATACAAATGTTAACTCTAGTAAGGGGTGATGTTTTATACTATGAGCATAGAGTAGCAGGGTTGGGGTCAATTCAATTTCAATTCCAGTCAATTCAGGAAGTACTTAATTCAATGCTTTGAATTGAAATGGAACAGACCCCCAACCCTGTAGAGTAGAAGTGTAAAATAGGACACCTACCTTTGCCTCTTTCAGCGTCCAGGGCCTGGGTTCTTCATCCTCTGACCTGCATATGGAGGCTCTCACTCTAACAGGCATCTTAGTGGCCATGCAGAGCAGAGGGGTTGCCAGAGTTAAGTTAGCATCTAGGACCAGCTGGTGAGCATGAGGGCAGCGATCCACCTCTTCACTAGTGCCCTTCCCTTTCTGCTCTGGCTGCTTGTGGTCCTTGTCATGGATTCATGCCAGGCTTGGAGGAAGTGCTAGGACAGGGCTTTTATCACTCATCAGTTCCTTTCTCTTGACAGTGGATGCAACTGCACTTGCCTCTGTGTTAACTGAGCACTATGTGGTGTCCTCAACTGTCTCCTCTGGCTGCTTGTGGTCATTGTTGTTGTGAATGCATTGCAGACCTGGAGGACTTTTATCATCCCAGGTGTAAATGGCAACAGTTGCCTCTGTGTCGACTGAGCACTTTGTAGTGCACTCAACTGTCTTCCATAGCTGTTTGTGGTCAATGTTGTGGGTGCATGTCAGGATTAGAGGCAGTGTTGCAGGTGCAGGAGGACTTTTATCAGCCAAACACTCCTCTGTGTGGACAGTGGACACAGAAACGGCTGCTTCCCTGGCAACTGGACACGTGTTGGTGTCCTCTACTGCCTCCCCTGGCAGATTGTGGACAGTGGAGACGGAAACGGCCGCTTCCCTGGACACTTGACTCTTGGTGGTGTCCTCTACTGCCTCCTCTGGCTGCTTGTGGTCATTGTCTAGAATGTGTGGCAACTTTGAAGGCAGCATTGGAGCCGGGCTTTTATCACCCAACAGGTCCTCTCCCTGGACAATGGATGTGCCTGTAGTGTTCGCTGTGGTAACGGAGGACTCGGTGTCATACTCTTTTGTCTCCTCTGTCAGTTTGTGGTCAGAGTCTCGGATACATGGCGAGCTTGGAGGCAGTGCTGCAGGGTCAGGAGGGCTTTGATCAGCTGCCATGTCCTCTTTTAGGTGAGTGGACACATCATTGTTTGTTTCACTGATAACTGGACACTTGGTGGTGGACTCTACTGCCTCCCCTGGCAGTTTGTAGTCAACTTCAAAGACAAGTGGCAGACTTGGAGGCAGCATTGGGACAGGGCATTTAGCTGCTGATCTGTACACTCCAAAATCAACAGTAGCTGTGCCTGCAGTGGTCTCTGTAGCAACTGAGACCTCATAGGTATCCTCTACTGTCTGCTCTGGTGGCATGAAGTCATCGTCAAAGACGGTTGGCAGGCATGGAGGCAGCACTGAAGGAAGACTTCTAGCTGCCCATCGATTCTCTCCCTTGAAAGTGGTTGAGGTAGCAGTGGCCTCTGTGGCAACTGGGCACTCTGTGGCTGAAACAGCAGGCTGGGAGGTTTCGAGGAAATTGAATGAATTGCCAATGAACCGCTGAGCCAGGGGTGGGAGGGAGTAAGGATAGAATCTGTCCTCTTCCTCGACATTAGATATTACCACTGGAGCAACTGAGACCTCAGTGGTGCCCTCTACTGCCTGATGTGGCTGCATGGAGTCTTCGTCAAAGAAGTGTGGCAGGTATCGATGCAGCATTGAGGAAAGATGTATATCTGTCCATAGGTCCTCTCGTATACCTGTAGATACATCTGCAGTGGCCTCTGTGGCAACTGGGCATTCAGCAGACTGGCAGGTTTCAGGGACAAAGTATGAAAATACAATGAACCGCTGTGCATCCTGAGCGCGTATGGCAAATGGAGAGGGGGGATGCAACATGGTAGGTATAGGCCTCTGATTGGTGAAAGCCAGTGGTGGGAGGGAGTCAATACAGGGAGCCATGAACTCAGTGAGAGGACAGTTGCTCACATCTCTCACATTCTGCGTGAGAAAAGAAACAGACATGATGAAAGTGATCACATTCAGTACATACATACATACTGTATGAGTCAGCACTATTTACTTATAAATCACATATATATATATATATATATATATATATATATATATATATATATATATATATATATATATATAGTGTCCTCTAAGATGCTCTGCACCAGTCTGTCCCAACCCTGGGTCCCCTAGCCAATGGGCCAGCTAAGTGTAAAAATACATGCCCCACACCCAGCATAACATTTGACATTTTAGCCATTTATCAGACGCTTTTATCCAGAACGACTTATAGTTAGTTAGTGCATTCAACTTAAGGTAGCTAGGTGAGACAACCACATAATCCTGATATGAGCGTCTATGATAGAACGGTTGTTTATTTTTTATGACAAGACAACCATAAGAACTGAGGACATAAATACACTGAAACAGACAGACATGATACAACACATTTAGACAAGAACAGTTATAAGCATTGCCATGGTGTAGCCTAATACAAAAAGAAATAAGGACAAAACATTGTTAGCTTACATTCCATGGCATATGGAACATTTTGCCCTTACAATAACTTATATTTGCTTTAATTAATATTGTTAAAGAGAACTCTAGTCGACTTTGTCAAAGTTGGTCTTGTTACCTCCTCAATCAGTCTTGGCATTTTCCTCGTCTTGAACCAAATCCTCTTCATCTTCTTCTCCTGATCCTTCTGGATCTGCAAAACCAGAGCCAACCTGGCTCTCAGCTCCATCACGTAGTCTGTCTAGATCGCCCTTTCCTCCAACCGACACTCACCCCTCCTCTGTGTCAGCATTGAACCCTGCATGTCTTCCTCTTAGCTAACAATAACTCTGGAAAATACACAACGTTGTAGTAAGTGGGTGTTGCTAACCAAATAATAATGCATCTCTTTACAATGTGCACACGTTTTCTTCCCAGCTACTTACAATTAAGCAAGTGAGAATCCTGATCCAGATATGTTTAGGCAATAGGCCTATCTGAATTACTAGTAAAAAGTTGGCTACTGGAAAAGCGACCAAGTTCAAATGAATCGATTTTGGCTGTTCTTATCATTTCGTGAACAATATCCTTCATGACATCATCATTGTGATCGAAGGCGTTGCCATGGCAGATGAAAAAGCACAACACAGACTTTAAAAAGCAAACTTCACACTCTTTCTGTACCTTACTATTGAGCCTTATTCAACCCCTCATGTAGCTCTACTCCATATTGGGCCTGGTTCTCACAAACCACACTAATCACTTCCATCATATCATTGAAAACACTGTGTTTTGGGTAGAAAATGACTCTATATCCATGCAGGACATAACTTGTACAGTTTCATCTATTTTAAAAACCAAGGAGGTAAAAACGCCAGTCTTCTCTTTGAGTGCCCTTGAGTGCACCTCAATTGAAAGAGGTCTATCAATTCAACCATTTGAAATGGATGTCCATTCAATTAAGAACATATTATTCTTATTAGAAATGAATCAGCTACAAATTAGGTAGGCGTACTTGTTTTTTTACACAACCTACTCTTTTGGTACATATTTATTGAGATAATTGATTACAACATATGTTGGTGATTAACACAGAGAGAGGTTTTTTTTCAGTCATCAATAGAATGCATTAGCCATTAGGCTGGCTCACTACAATTGTAACATGGCATCTCAGGTGTCAGGATGAAGCATTTTCTCACAAAAAGAGGACTCAAGCAAACTATCTCTCTTCAACAGTTTCACTAGTCATGTTAGGTCTACTTAAAATGTCACATTCATACACAAGTAATTTGAAAATAAGTTATACTAAAGAAACACATTCACACAATAAGTTATTTTACATCCTACCTCTGAAGTAAGCAGTGTGTTCTCTCACTAATGAAATAGGACATTAATGATTTGTCAGTGGTTAGTTGAATCAGTCTCTTTGCACTGTTCAGTTTGTCTGTGCAACAGGTAACCTTCCAGAATCGGAATCTTGTGATGTCACAATGGAGTCCCCATTGCCATGGTTACCCACAGCAGCTTTCATGTGTTATCAAATGCTGGCACAATTTTGTTTATTTATTTTAGATTTTTTGTACCTATGCAGCACAGTCATACCTAATATATACAATGAATCCATATAACCTAATTTTTTATTAAAATAAAATGCTGTAACTCATGTAAAATGGTTGACCATTCAAACGACATGTGTTTTGCCTAATTAAAAGTCTATATGTTTTAGATATCATAAATAGCAGCCAGGCTTACTTAGGTTGTTTGTTCGATCTCAGCCTACCAATAATGTCAATATTCATCATCATCATCATCATCATCATCATCATCAATGAAATACATAGGCTACCTTACTACAGTAAAACAAGTCTTCCATAGTCTATGTCACCTCAGTAACAAAGTTCCAAAAAAAGAAATGAGGGTTCAAGAAAACATCTCTCTTCAATGGCCTCAGCTATTAGCCATATGATCAACAAGGTCAAATGCAGCACTAAAATCAAGAAGCAGCTCATCCACAAGTTTATCTTGGTCAAGTAACCTGAGCCATTGATCGATTAAATCAACGAGAGCTGTTGCAGTCGAGTGATCCTTACGGTATCTTTACGGTATGCATGCTCATAGAGGGATAAAAGTAGCTGGATGTGTAATTATATAGGCCCAAAAAATGTAATTGAAGAGTAGGTGTCATTGATGTTTAGCATTTAAGTTTAATAAATAATTAAATAAAAAAATCAATATCAGCTGACTATAGAACAGTATTGTTTAAAATTGTTTGAACATTTTCTTATCCATGTCTTTCCAGTTGATATAACCAAACAGACAACCTTTGTTGCTCAAGAGCGTCACACATTCCTCCATTCATTCTCTATCATATTCCCCTCCATCATATTCCTCTATCATATTCCCTCCATCATATTCCCTCTATCATATTCCCTCTATTATATTCCCTCCATCATATTCCTCTATCATATTCCACTCCATCATAATACTCGCTATCATATTCCCTCTATCATATTCCTCTTTATTTTTACAGGGAATCCCAATTGAGACCAGTGTCTCTTTTTCAATGGTGCCCTGTGTTATATCAATTAGCAATCCAAACAGCTTAAACAGATAAAATTACATACAGAGCAGAAAATATATAGAGCAAAATTATTAGACTTCATTTCACAATGAACAGGTCTTGTATTTAATCCGTTGAGCTGACAACCATTTTGCACTGTTTCACTAGGGCTTTAGTCATCAATCTAGCAAGAGGGAAATATTTTATTAATGTAGTGGTGTCCCTCCCCCCAGGAAGCTATGACCTTTAGCTTTCACCTGGAATTGTTCATTTATGTCTGAGAAAAAAAACACTTTTCAAACCATATGATCTAGTACACAAGAAAAGTATAATACAACCTTCTTTACTAATTTGCCAAACATTTCATGACATTAGTGAGAGTAAAAATCTGTAAAATTTGTGAATGTCTAAATTAACATTTGGGCAATTTGACCAGTGTACATCACTCCTACAGACAATGAGAGATGGGCTATGTAAAGGTCTCGATTTTGTCGTTCTGAACAAATGTTTGACTTCCACACAAAATTACTTCTTGACTTATTTTAGGTTTAAGGAAGTGTGTAGGTCGCATTCTTTATAGTAGAGCTATGAAAGTTATGTATTTAGCTCTGCCTGCTCGCAACAAATTCATTGATTGCTTTGCCATGTCTGTGCCATGAAGCAGTCAAGGATGGATAAATGTTTTTCCTGGAACGCCCCTTTGACTTAACGTTGCAGTTAAGTGATAAATGGATGTATTGATGCATCCGAACACCAGAGGGAGACAAATACAAGTTTATTCGACAGAGAACGTTTACGTGGTTCTAGGAATGTCTGGATGGATGTCTTCTGAGATATAAAACGGTGGGAAATCAATCAAATAAGTAATGCAAACAATTACATATTTTTTAAAGAAATTCTAGCGCCCGATTCCGGGGACTGTCAGCCTAAGAGATTTTAAGTCTTAAAGTGATCTAATGAAACAAATCCTCTCTGTCACATTCCTCTCAATATATTCCCTCTATCATATTCCCCTCTATCCTAATCCCTCTATCATATTCCTCTCCACCCACTCCTCCTCCTTCCTCCTCTCCCTAATCTCAGGGCAGCCCCTCTCCATCCACTAGAGCAGGAAGTCTCTGGGCTCAGTGAGGTCCAGCTCAGACTGAAGAGAGGCCGTTTTAACTGTCTTCTCCTTTAGCTGTTCTTCCAGCCTGGCAAGTACTATCTCCTTGTCAACCAAGCAACCTGATCTGGACTTTGAGATGATCTGACGTCTCGTTTGCTTGAGACATTTCTCTTTGCTGCTCATCTCTTGAGTGTTCCAGCACACGAATATCCTTCTTGAAGTAGCATAAATCTGAGGCTACCTCTTATTTCAGATCCTCATGTGCTTCTCTTATTGGTTTGAATGTGTGTCCTCTGTCGTCTCACCCATCTCTGCAGATCACAGAGATCAGCTTACTGTCCGTCTCACAGAACAGCTTCAGAGGCTCTCCATGTTCACGACATTCATCTCTCTACTGTTTCCTCTCTCGGCTTTAGCTCTCTGTCTTTTAGCATTTTCCTCCAGTTTCAGCTGGTAGCCCACGTTCCTGATCAGTCTGTTGATCTGGAAGATTCTGTCTCTGACCAGAGCCCTGCCCACTTGACAGAGTTGGTGTCCAGCATTCAGGCTGTCTTGGAGGCATCTCTTGCAGAAGGTGTGCTGATAGCTTAGAGACACAGGCTCAGTGTAGATGTCTGTGCAGATGGAACAGCACAGGTGGTCTGCCAGGTCAGAGGAAGCTGTGGCCATAATGACTGTGCTCGTGCTCAGTGTGTGAGAGACAAAGAGGCAGTGTCCAAATACCCATATTAGAGTAATAAATAGAATGTAAAAACATTTAGCTTTATGTGAAATTTAGAAACTATGCCGCGTTCACATTCTAGTCGGACCTATGAAACTCTGAAATGTCCAACTTGCTGTTCTTAGAATGCGGCACGTGTATAACTACAACCAGTAAGCAAGTCTGACATTTCCGGGGTTCCAAGTTCCGACTAGCATGTGAATGCGGCAATAGTACTCAGAATTTGTCATCTAATGCGCGATTGCATTGATTCCCGTCATTCGTTCATTTCGGTACAGCGCGTCAATTTATCTGACTATCAGCTGTTGCCAAACAAGTGAGTCAGAAAAGAAGAGTGAATTCTACTAGATCAAAGGCGAAATTAGTATGCAGTTTAAGTATGTATTACGCTAGAATGGATATTTAGACACAGCCAGTAACAGGTCTGTCTTGGAAAATACATGTATGTTCTTGAAGTACACAGTCAAATTAACATTAGCTTTAAAGCCCTCATGAAGAATACTGACAGACTATGCATAATACTGCCAGACTGACAGACTATGCATAAATACTGTTAAGTATTTATGCATAGTCACTTTAACTCTACCCACATGTACATATTACCTCAACTACCTCAACTAGCCGGTGCCCCCGCACATTGACTATGCAACGGTACCCCCCTGTATATATAGCCTCCCTACTGTCACTTTATTCTATTGTATATATAGCCTCCCTACTGTCACTTTATTTTTTACTTCTGCTCTTTTTTTCTCAACACTTTTTTGTTGTTGTTTTATTCTTACTTTTTTGTTTAAAATAAATGCACTGTTGGTTAAGGGCTGTAAGTAAGCATTTCACTGTAATGTCTGCACCTGTTGTATTCGGCGCATGTGACCAATAAAATTTGATTTGATTTGATTTGATTTGATTTGACATCTTGTAAAGGTAGAGGCATGTGACTATCATTGTCACGATCGTCGTAAAGGAGAGTAGACCAAGGCGCAGCGTGTGAAATGAACATGACTTTATTATATTAAAGTATCTAATATACAAACAAAAGACGACTCATGAAGTCCACGGTTACACTGACCGCATAAGGAACAAAAACCCACAAACACAAGGTGAAACACAGACAGTTAAATATGGCTCCCAATCAGAGATAACGAGCCGACAGCTGACACTCGTTACCTCCGATTGGGAGTCACATGACGAGACAAGACCTAACCAAAACCAAACACACCCAAATGAACACACCCTATTCCCTACATAACCAAAACAAAACCCAACCAAACGAATACACCCTGGCTCAAATACAAGTCCCGGAGCCAGAGTGTGACAGTACCCCCCCCTAAAGGCGCGGACTGCGACCGCGCCTCACAACCCCACAATAGGGGAGGGCTGGGTGGGTGTTGCTCCTCGGAGGCGGCTCCGGCTCCGGCCTTAATCCCCACTTCCTCTCCAACCCCCCAAAGTACCCCTGGTCCTGTCTAGCCCCGCTGGCCGGAGTCGGACTGACGACACGCGCCCCTGGCTTGGTGCGTGGAGGAGGAATGGGCCTTACCCGGCTGACGACTCGCCCCCCTTGCTTGGTGCGAGTGGCAGGAACAGGCCGGACCGGGCTGGCGACGCGCACCGTAGGTTTGGTGCGAGTGGCATGAACAGGCCGGGTCGGGCTGGCGACGCGCACCGTATCCCTGGTGCGAGTGGCCGGAACAGGCCGGGCCGGGCTGGCGACGGGCACCGTATCCCTGGTGCGAGTGGCCGGAACAGGCCGGGTCGGGCTGGCGACGCGCACCGTATCCCTGGTGCGAGTGGCCGGAACAGGCCGGGCCGGGCTGGCAACGCGCCCCGTATCCTTGGTGCGTGGAGCAGGAACAGGCCGGGTCGGGCTGGCGACGCGCACCGTATCCCTGGTGCGAGTGGCCGGAACAGGCCGGGCCGGGCTGGCGACGCGCCCCGTATCCTTGGTGCGTGGAGCAGGAACAGGCCGGGTCGGGCTGGCGACGCGCACCGTATCCCTGGTGCGAGTGGCCGGAACAGGCCGGGCCGGGCTGGCGACGCGCACCGTATCCTTGGTGCGTGGATCAGGAACAGGCCGGGCAGGGCTGTCGACGCACACCGTATGCCTGGTGTGTGGAGCAGGGACAGGCCGGGCAGGGCTGTCGACGCACACCGTATGCCTGGTGCGTGGAGCAGGAACAGGCCGGGCAGGGCTGTCGACGCACACCGTAGACCTGGTGCGTGGAGCAGGAACAGGCCGGGCTGGGCTGGCGACGCACCCCGTAGGCTTTGTGCGTAGAGCAGGAACAGGCCGGGCTGGGCTGGCGACGCGCACCGTCCATTTGGTGCGAGGGGTCGTAACAGGCCGGACCGTACTGGGGACACACACCACTGGCTCTACCCCGGGAACTGGAACGGGCCGGACCGGACTGGTAATACACCCCAGTACCACTCGCCGTGCCTCTACATCTCCTTTCCCTACTTTGACCAGTAGCCCCCGTAACCTGGTGGCCTTTTCAATTCGCCCCTTCTCTGCCTCCGTCAGCCCCGTCGTCCATGCCCTGTGCCCCCCCCTAAAAAATTCTTGGGGGTGCCTCTCGTCCCTCCGACGCTGCTCCCACATCCAGGCAGCCGATTCCTGAACACGCTGCTTGGTCCCTTGATGGTGGGTTTTTCTGTCACGATCGTCGTAAAGGAGAGTAGACCAAGGCGCAGCGTGTGAAATGAACATGACTTTATTATATTAAAGTATCTAATATACAAACAAAAGACGACTCATGAAGTCCACGGTTACACTGACCGCATAAGGAACAAAAACCCACAAACACAAGGTGAAACACAGACAGTTAAATATGGCTCCCAATCAGAGATAACGAGCCGACAGCTGACACTCGTTACCTCCGATTGGGAGTCACATGACGAGACAAGACCTAACCAAAACCAAACACACCCAAATGAACACACCCTATTCCCTACATAACCAAAACAAAACCCAACCAAACGAATACACCCTGGCTCAAATACAAGTCCCGGAGCCAGAGTGTGACAATCATAAAGCAAGACAGACTAAAGTAATAGTAACATTTTCAGTGTGGGTGTGGGGAAAAAGCTAAAACACAAGTGAATAAAGGATGGGTTTTATTATCCATACAGTATAAATAGGAAATCAAATCAAATCAAAAAAAAAATATTGGTCACATGCGCCGAATACAACAGGTGCAGACATTACAGTGAAATGCTTACTTACAGCCCTTAACCAACAGTGCATTTATTTTTAATACAAAATTAAAATAAAACAACAACAAAAAAGTGTTGAGAAAAAAAAAAAGAGCAGAAGTAAAATAAAGTGACAGTAGGGAGGCTATATATACAGGGGGGGTACCGTTGCAGAGTCAATGTGCGGGGGCACCGGCTAGTTGAGGTAGTTGAGGTAATATGTACATGTGGGTAGATTAAAGTGGCTATGCATAAATACTTAACAGAGTAGCAGCAGCGTAAAAAGGATGGGGTGGGGGGGCAGTGCAAATAGTCCGGGTAGCCATGATTAGCTGTTCAGGAGTCTTATGGCTTGGGGGTAGAAGCTGTTGAGAAGTCTTTTGGACCTAGACTTGGCACTCCGGTACCGCTTGGCGTGCGGTAGCAGAGAGAACAGTCTATGACTAGGGTGGCTGGAGTCTTTGACAATTTTGAGGGCCTTCCTCTGACACCGCCTGGTATAGAGGTCCTGGATGGCAGGAAGCTTTGCCCCAGTGATGTACTGGGCCGTACGCACTACCCTCTGTAGTGCCTTGCGGTCAGAGGCCAAGCAGTTGCCATACCAGGCGGTGATGCAACCAGTCAGGATGCTCTCGATGGTGCAGCTGTAGAATTTTTTGAGGATCTGAGGACCCATGCCAAATCTTTTTAGTCTCCTGAGGGGGAATAGGCTTTGTCGTGCCCTCTTCACGACTGTCTTGGTGTGTTTGGACCATGATAGTTCGTTGGTGATGTGGACACCAAGGAACTTGAAGCTCTCAACCTGTTCCACTACAGCCCCGTTGATGAGAATGGGGGCGTGCTCAGTCCTCTTTTTTTTCCTGTAGTCCACAATCATCTCCTTTGTCTTGGTCACGTTGAGGGAGAGGTTGTTGTCCTGGCACCACACGGCCAGATCTCTGACCTCCTCCCTATAGGCTGTCTCATCGTTGTCGGTGATCAGGCCTACCACTGTTGTGTCGTCGGCAAACTTAATGATGGTGTTGGAGTCGTGCCTGGCCATGCAGTCATGGGTGAACAGAGAGTACAGGAGGGGACTGAGCACGCACCCCTGAGGAGCCCCCGTGTTGAGGATCAGTGTGGCAGATGTGTTGTTACCTACCCTTACCACCTGGGGGCGGCCCGTCAGGAAGTCCAGGATCCAATTGCAGAGGGAGGTGTTTAGTCCCAAGATCCTTAGCTTAGTGATGAGCTTAGAGGGCACTATGGTGTTGAATGCTGAGCTGTAGTCAATGAATAGCATTCTCACGTAGGTGTTCCTCTTGTCCAGGTGGGAAAGGGCAGTGTGGAGTGCGATAGAGATTGCATCATCTGTGGATCTGTTGGGGCGGTATGCAAATTGGAGTGGGTCTAGGGTTTCTGGGATTATGCTGTTGATGTGAGCCATGACCAGTCTTTCAAAGCACTTCATGGCTACAGACGTCAGTGCTACGGGTCGGTAGTCATTTAGGCAGGTTATCTTAGAGTTCTTGGGCACGGGGACTATGGTGGTCTGCTTGAAACATGTTGGTATTACAGACTCAGTCAGGGACATGTTGAAAATGTCAGTGAAGACACTTGCCAGTTGGTCAGCACATGCTCGGAGTACACGTCCTGGTAATCCGTCTGGCCCTGCGGCCTTGTGAATGTTGATCTGCTTAAAAGTCTTACTCACATCGGCTACGGAGAGCGTGATCACATAGTCATCCGGAACAGCTGGTGCTCTCATGCATGCTTCAGTGTTGCTTGCCTCGAAGCGAGCATAGAAGTGGTTTAGCTCGTCTGGTAGGCTTGTGTCACTGGGCAGCTCGCGGCTGTGCTTCCCTTTGTAGTCTGTAATAGTTTTCAAGCCCTGCCACATCCGACGAGCGTCAGAGCCAGTGTAGTATGATTCAATCTTGGACCTGTATTGACTCTTTGCCTGTTTGATGGTTCGTCGGAGGTCATAGCGGGATTTCTTATAAGCGTCCGGGTTAGAGTCCCGTTCCTTGAAAGCGGCAGCTCTACCCTTTAGCTCAGTGCGGATGTTTCCTGTAATCCATGGCTTCTGGTTGGGGTATGTACGTACGGTCACTGTGGGGACGACATCATCGATGCACTTATTGATGAAGCCAGTGACTGATGTGGTGTACTCCTCAATGCTGTCTGAAGAATCCCGGAACATGTTCCAGTCTGTGCTAGCAAAACAGTCCTGTAGCTTAGCATCTGCGTCATCTGACCACTTTTTTATTAACCGAATCACTGGTGCTTCCTGCTTCAGTTTTTGCTTATAAGCAGGAATCAGGAGGATAGAGTTATGGTCAGATTTACCAAATGGAGGGCGAGGGAGAGCTTTGTATGCGTCTCTGTGTGTGGAGTAAAGGTGGTCTAGAGTTTTTTCCCCTCTGGTTGCACATTTAACATGCTGGTAGAAATTAGGTAGAACGGATTTAAGTTTCCCTGCATTAAAGTCCCCGGCCACTAGGAGCGCTGCATCTGGATGAGCGTTTTCCTGTTGATTAATGGCCTTGTACAACTCATTCAGTGCAATCTTAACGCCAGCATTGGTTTGTGGTGGTAAATAGACAGCTATGAAAAATATAGATGAAAACTCTCTTGGTAAATAGTGTGGTCTACAGCTTATCATAAGATACTCTACCTCAGGCGAGCAAAACCTCAAGACTTCCTTAGTATTTGATTTTGTGCACCAGCTGTTGTTTACAAATATACATAGCCCGCCACCCCTTGCCTTACCAGAGGCTGCCGTTCTGTCCTGCCGATGTAGCGTATAGCCTGCTAGCTGAATGTTATCGTTGTTGTCGTTCAGCCACGACTCCGTGAAACATAAGATATTACAGTTTTTAATGTCCCGTTGGTAGGATAACCGTAATCTTAAATCGTCCATTTTATTCTCAAAAGGTTGAACATTGGCTAGGAGGATTGATGGAAGAGGCAGTTTACTCGCTCGCCGTCGGATCCTTACAAGGCACCCCGACCTACGTCCACGATATCTCCGTCTCTTCCTCAGGCGAATGACGGGGATTTGGGCCTTGTCGGGTGTCTGTAGAATATCCTTCGCGTCCGACTTGTTGAAGAAAAAATCTTCGTCCAATGCGAGGTGAGTAATCGCTGTCCTGATATCCAGAAGCTCTTTTTGGTTATAAGAGACGATGGCATAAACATTATGTACAAAATAAATTACAAATAACGCGGAAAAACACACATAATAGTACAATTGGTTAGAGGGCTGTAAAACGGCAGCCATCTTCTCCGGCGCTGTTCTTTGGATTGAAGATGACTGCTTTAGACTGTTGATATGCATGCACACATTGAGGTCAGCAAGCACCAAATAAGTGTCCAGCATGCTCTAGTGCAGGGATGTCAATCATACGGCACTAGAGCGTCCACATTTTTTTTTTTTAAAGGAACAGATATTCCAAATATGTCCAGCAGAGGTGTCACTGAAATAACGAGAGATCCTGAAATAAACAGCACGTGACATTAACGCGCCCAGAATGCGCCATCTGCCGATCTTGCCTTATCGTTATTAAGCTCTTGTTGTCAAAATTACCCACATTACCAAAATGTCTTTATCAAAAAGGAGAAAAGTTGACACAGAGTGCAGAGTTTTCCAAGAAAAAGGGACTGATTCATATTTATTCACAGAAGTGAATGGGAAATCTGTGTGCTTGGTGTGTAATCAGCAAGTTTCAGTGCTCAAGGAATATAATATTCGGCGCCACTATGAGACTCATCATGGTGAAAAATACAACCATTTGCGAGGACAACTGAGAATAGAGAAGATAAATTAATTGTTAGTGGGTCTGAAGAAACAGCAGTCTGTTTTTACCCGTAGCCGAGAGGTCAGTGATGCAGCGGTGAAAGCTAGCTACCTTATTGCTAATGAGATAGCGTTAGGATCCAAGCCATTTTCTGAGGGTGAGTTCGTGAAAACATGCATGCTAAAGGCTGCAGAAATCGTGTGCCCCGAAAAGCGACAGGCCTTTGCCAACATTAGCCTAACGAGAAACACTGTCGCAGATAGAATTTCAGATCTCTCGGCAGACTTGGAGAGCCAAATGAATCACAAAGTCAAGTTATTTGTTGCATTTTCGGTTGCAATTGATGAGAGCACTGATATTACAGATGTTGCTCAACTGGCCATATTCATTCGTGGTGTTGATGCGACTTTGACAGTCACCGAGGAGTTCCTTGGGTTGGTACCTATGACGGATACTACAACAGCGGATGAAATTATGACCTCTCTCGTTGGAGCGCTGGACAGAGTCGGAGTGGACTGGTCCCGTGCCGTCAGCCTGGCTACAGATGGTGCGCCATCAATGATTGGGAGAAAAGCAGGTGTTGTGACAAAATTCAGAGATAAAGTACAGGCCGCAAATGGAGGACAAGAGTTTTGGACATTTCACTGTATTTTGCACCAGGAAGCATTGTGTTGCAAATCATTAAAAATGGATCATGTCATGGAGGTGGTTGTCCGCACTGTTAATTTCATCCTAGCAAGAGGTTTGAATCACCATCAGTTTGACAGTCTGTCAGTGTGGCTGTAGGTGGGTGTGGTGGTGGAATCAGGCGCAGGACGCAGAAGCACAGTCCAAAGACTTTAGTGAAGAAATAACAGGGTCAAATGCCCAACTAGCCCGAAGGCGACAACTCCGCACGCAGGCGAGAAACAAAACGGGCGCACAAAACAGGTGCGTAATAAGGCTCCAACACAGTGGAGAACAGCTCTACCGAGCAAATACGAATGTAACGTCCAACAACGCAGTAAGAGAAAACAATAACACACAACACTAGACAAGACACAACGAGAACTTATAGGACACTAATTACACTAAACGAGAAACAGGTGTACAACAATCAGACCAAAGCAAACGAACATAGAAACATCCAACGGTGGCAGCTAGTATTCCGGAGACGACGAATGCCGAAGCCTGCCCGAGCAAGGGAGAGAGGCAGCCTCGGCCGAAACCGTGACAGTACCCGACGCGCGGCTCCAGACGTGCGCCGACTCCGGCCTCTGGGACGACCAGGAGGACGCGGAGCAGGGTGCGTCGGGTGCCCCTGATGGAATTCCGTCAGGAGAGACGGGTCCAAAATGTCTCTCCTCGGCACCCAGCACCGTTCTTCCTGGCCGTACCCCTCCCACTCCACTAGATATTGGAGACCCCCCATCCGACGTCTCGAATCCAAGATGGACCGTACAGAATACGCCGGTACCCCCTCGATGTCCAATGGGGCCGGAGGAGTCTCCATGATCTCATTTTCTTGGAGTGGACCAGCTACCACCGGCCTGAGAAGAGACACATGGAACGAGGGGTTAATACTCTTATACTCCACAGGTAGTTGTAATTTGTAACATACCTCGTTCAACCTTCTCAGGACTTTAAATGGCCCTACAAACTGCCGACCCAGTTTCCGACAGGGCAGGCGGAGGGGCAGGTTTCTGGTAGAGAGCCAGACTCGATCACCAGGTGCGTACACCGGTCCCTCACTGCGGTGGAGATCAGCGCTCGCCTTATGACGTCGGAGGGCCCGCTGCAGGTGGACGTGTGCAGCGTTCCATGTCTCCTCCGAGCGCCGCGCCCACTCATCCACCGCAGGAGCCTCGATCTGGCTCTGCTGCCAAGGTGCCAGAATCGGCTGGTAACCTAACACACATTGAAAAGGGGTTAGGTTAGTGGAGGAATGGCGTAGGGAATTCTGGGCCATCTCAGCCCAGGGAACGTACCTTGCCCACTCCTCCCGCCGGTCCTGACAGTATGTTCTGAGAAACCTACCCACATCCTGGTTCACGTGTTCCACCTGCCCATTACTCTCCGGGTGGTAACCTGAGGTGAGGCTCACCGAGACCCCCAACCGCTCCATAAAAGCTCTCCAGACTCTGGAGGTAAATTGGGGACCTCGATCAGACACAATATCCTCGGGTACCCCGTAGTGCCGGAACACATGGGTGAATAGTGCTTCGGCAGTTTGCAGGGCAGTAGGAAGGCCCGGCATGGGGAGCAAACGACAGGCCTTAGAAAACCGGTCCACAACGACCAGTATAGTGGTATTACCCTGTGAAGGAGGAAGGTCAGTAAGGAACTCCACCGAGAGGTGAGACCATGGTCGTTGTGGAACGGGCAGGGGTACCAACTTATCCCTAGGCAGATGTCTAGGCGCCTTACACTGGGCGCACACCAAGCAGGAGGAAACATAAACCCTCACATCCCTCGTCAACGTGGGCCACCAGTACTTGGCACTAAGACAGTGCATTGTCCGGCCGATACCAGGGTGTCCAGAGGAGGGTGACGTGTGAGCCCAATAGATCAAACGATCCCGAACCTCGAGCGGAACGTACTTCCGACC
Source organism: Coregonus lavaretus (assembly GCF_964263955.1). NCBI lineage: Eukaryota > Metazoa > Chordata > Actinopteri > Salmoniformes > Salmonidae > Coregonus > Coregonus lavaretus. The sequence continues at coordinate 12,323,266 of NC_140025.1, forward strand.
CTCCGGGCATTGAGGTGGACTAGGGTCGGTGCGTAACGCCCGCTCGAGTTCAGCATCGACCTCCCACACTAGCAGTGCCACCAGACAAGACTCCGGCAGTATGGGAGTAGGCTCCACGGACCTCTCCTCCGTGTCATACCGCCGAGACAGCGCGTCTGCCTTACCGTTCTGTGACCCAGGGATGTACGTGATCTTTAATGTGAAACGGGTCAAAAACATATTCCACCTCGCCTGGCGAGGGTTCAGCCTCCTCGCTGCCCGGATGTACTCCAGGTTACGGTGGTCCGTCAAAATGAGGAAAGGGTGTTGATTCCCCTCAAGCCAGTGCCTCCACACCTTGAGGGCCTGTACCACGGCTAACAACTCCCTGTCTCCCACGTCATAGTTTCGCTCCGCCGGACTGAGCTTCTTGGAATAAAATGCACAAGGGCGGAGCTTAGGTGGCACGCCTGACCGTTGAGACAGTACGGCTCCTATACCGGCCTCAGACGCGTCCACCTCTACCTGAAATGGCAAAGAGGGATCCGGATGCGCCAGCACCGGGGCCGAGGTAAACACGTCCTTCAGCCTCCCAAACGCCCTGTCCGCCTCGGCCGACCACTGCAGACGCACCGGACCCCCCTTCAAAAGAGACGTGATGGGAGCTGCCACCTGTCCAAAACCCCGGATAAACCTCCGGTAGTAATTCGCAAACCCCAAAAACTGTTGCACCTCCTTCACAGTGGTTGGTGTTTGCCAATTACGCACGGCTGACACCCGGCCGACCTCCATCTTCACCCCTGACGCAGACAACTGATAACCCAAAAAGGAGACCGACTCCTAGAAAAACAGACACTTCTCTGCCTTAACATACAGGTCGTACTCCACCAGCCTCCGCAACACTCTGCGTACCAGGGCCACATGCTCAACACGGGTAGGCGAGTACACGAGAATGTAATCTATGTACACAACCACCCCCTGCATGTCCCTGAAGATCTCATCCACAAATGATTGGAAAACTGACGGAGCGTTCATCAACCCGTATGGCATGACCAGATACTCGTAATGGCCCGAGGTGGTACTAAAGGCTGTCTTCCATTCATCGCCCTCCCTGATGCGCACCAAGTTGTACGCGCTCCTGAGATCTAGTTTAGTGAAGAAATGCGCCCCATGCAATGACTCAGTCATGGTCGCAATCAGCGGAAGTGGATAGCTGTACTTCACCGTGATCTGATTGAGACCACGATAATCGATGCACGGGCGCAACCCACCATCCTTTTTCTTCACAAAAAAGAAACTCGAGGATGCAGGAGAAGTGGAAGGCCGTATGTAACCTTGTCTCAGAGATTCCTCTATGTAAGTCTCCATGGCTTTCTTCTCCTCCTGAGACAGAGGATACACTTGGCTCCGTGGGAGCGCAGCTCCTGCCTGGAGGTCTATCGCACAATCTCCCTGCCTATGGGGCGGCAACCGCGTCGCCCTCGACTTACTAAACGCAATAGCCAAATCCCCATACTCAGGAGGAACGTGCAATGCGGGCACCTGGTTTGGACTCTCCACCGAGGTAGCCCCTACGGAAACGCCCAGACATCGACCCACACACTGAGCAGACCACTCCATCAGAGCTCTCTCCTGCCACGAAATCGATGGGTTGTGGGTACTTAACCAGGGCATGCCCAGCACCACCGGATACACAGGCGAGTCGATTAGAAATAGCTGAATCATCTCCTGATGACCCCCCTGCGCACACATCCTAAGTGGCGCAGTGACCTCCCTGATCAAGCCCGCACCCAACGGACGGCTATCTAGGGCATGAACGGGGAAAGGAACATCAACAGGGAGAAGGGGAATCCCTAAGGCTAAACAAAACTTCTTATCCACAAAGTTCCCAGCCGCGCCTGAATCTACCAGCGCCTTATGCTGGGAATGAGGTGCTACCTGTGGAAAACGCACAGGTATACAGAAATGTGCAACAGAGAGCTCTGGGTGAGTGGGGCGCGTACTCACCTGGAAGGAATCCCCAGTGCGGGACCTGTCATCCTCTCCCCTAGGAGGCCATCCCCAGCACCTAGCCGCGGTGTGTCCTCCCCGACCACAGTTGGTGCAAGGGATGGACCCCCTCGTAAGCCGACCCCTCCTCTCTCTAGCGCCAGCGCTCCCGAGCTCCATGGGGCATGGCTCGGGGACGCTGGAGGGTAAAATGGGCGGACCCCTCTCGGAACGTCCGCGGGTAGCTAGTAGGTTATCCAGCCTGATGGACATGTCGACCAACTGGTCGAACGAGAGGCTGGTGTCCCTACAGGCCAGCTCCCGACGGACGTCCTCGCGAAGACTACATCTGTAGTGATCGATGAGCGCCCGCTCATTCCACCCTGCATCCGCCGCTAGAGTACGGAATTCAAGGGCGAACTCCTGGGCACTCCTCCTCCCCTGCCGGAGGAAGACCAGACGCTCCCACGCCGCTTTCCCCTCCGGGGGATGGTCAAACACCGCCCTGAAGCGGCGGGAGAACTCGGCGTAGGTAATGGTGCCCGCGTAAATCCTCCTCCACTCCGCGTTGGCCCATTCCAACGCCTTCCCGGACAGGCAGGAGATCAGGGCGGACACGCTCTCATGTCCCGAGGGCGCCGGGTGCACGGTGGCCAGGTATAGCTCCACCTGGAGCAGGAATCCCTGACACCCGGCCGCGGTCCCGTCGTAGGCTCTCGGGAGCGAGAGTCGAACTCCCCTGGGTTCCGGCGCAGGAACGGGCTGACTGGCCGATGGTGCTGGCGGAGAGGATGGCGGTGGAGGAGTCCCCCAGCCTCAGAGGGTGGTGATCACCTCCTGCAGTGCGGACCCCATCTGCAGGATCTGGTCACTCTGTTCCCGGACCTTTTCCTCCAGCGTCGCCTGGGCTGCTGCGGCTCCTGCTGATTCCATTTTCAAGGTGTGTTATTCTGTCAGTGTGGCTGTAGGTGGGTGTGGTGGTGCAATCAGGCGCAGGACGCAGAAGCACAGTCCAAAGACTTTAGTGAAGAAATAACAGGGTCAAATGCCCAACTAGCCCGAAGAAGAAAACTCCGCATGCAGGCGAGAAACAAAACGGGCGCACAAAACAGGTGCGCAATAAGGCTCCAACACAGTGGAGAACAGCTCTACCGAGCAAATACGAATGTAACGTCCAACAACGCACTAAGAGAAAACAATAACACACAACACTAGACAAGACACAACGAGAACTTATAGGACACTAATTACACTAAACGAGAAACAGGTGTACAACAATCAGACCAAAGCAAACGAACATAGAAACATCCAACGGTGGCAGCTAGTATTCCGGAGACGACGAACGCCGAAGCCTGCCCGAGCAAGGGAGAGAGGCAGCCTCGGCCGAAACCGTGACACAGTCTTCTCAGTGATAAAGACATTACGCATGGCTTGCCATACCACACTGAAGTACGGTGGTTAAGCCGAGGTGCCGTGCTGAAGCGTTTCTTTGAGCTACGAGAGCAAATTGAACAGTTCATGGAGAAAAAAGGCATACCAGTGAAGGAACTTCAATGCCCAGAATGGGTGCAGGATCTTGCCTTTCTGGTGGATATTACAGAGCACCTGAATAATCTTAACAAAATGTTACAGGGCCGCAAAAAAGTTGTCACTCAGTATTATGACAGCATACGCGCATTCAAGTTGAAACTGTCACTCTGGGAGGCACAACTATCTAGCGGTGACACCGCTAATTTCCCTTGTCTAAGAGATGTGCGTGCGACCGGACTTAATGCTGACATGGCTCAATACAAAGACAAGATTACAGGATTGCTGCGGGAGTTTGAGCGACGGTTTCAGGTCTTCGGTGAACTTGAGACAGAATTTGCCGTTTTTTGCTCGCCATTCACAGTCAAGGCTTCTGATCTGCCCGCTGACATCCAACTCGAAATAATTGACTTGCAGTGTGATTCAGGCATGAAGGACAAATTTGCCTCTGTGGGCTTGGACACATTTATCAGTATCTCTTGCCAGGGTGCCCCAAATTAACAGCCCTGGCTGCAAAGGTTTTATGCATGTTTGGGACTACCTATCTTTGTGAACAGGTTTTCTCTGTAATGAACATTAATAAAACAAAGCTGCGCTCAAGGCTAACACACAAGCACTTAAATGACATTATGAAATTGGCTGCTACTCAGGATTTGACACCTGATATTGATGCTGTCGTGAAGGCTAAAAGATGCCAAGTTTCAGGAGCAGCCGGTAGGCCGAAGTGAGAGAAAGAGAGGGGAGGGGGTTAAACAGCGAGTAGGTCAAGTCTAATTGTAAGACTTGTAATGCTCTTTAAGAGACTTTTTTCACTCTGAAGAATACAGTTCTGTGAAAAAATTACATTTACTGTGGTAATGTAATATTTAAAGACCATGAACATTGTGATAACGTTCTTCATTGCTCCGACTTTAGTTTGTGCATAGTGTGGTGAGTCAGTTCAGGTGGTCAGAATGTATACTGTACATTAAAATAAGTTAAGTTAATAAAACAAGTTGTTTTAATCAAAGTGAAATGCAATTTTCTCAGTTCCATAGGCCTATCTGTGAATAAATGTTTTGTGCCTTTGTAGATCCACTGTGATCTGTGAGTTATAATGCACATATGTAGGCTAAATGATAAATTAAGGCATAATATTGAAAAACAAAGGTAAAGATTTGTTGACGTTATTTATAGGTTATTTTGCTATTATTTTACTGGCCCGGCCCACTTGAGATCAGATTACGCTGTATGTGGCCCCTGAACCAAAATGAGTTTGACACCCCTGCTCTAGTGGTTATTACAAGTAACTACATATATCACACCACAACAGCTAACATAGTGTCTCACTCCCTCTCCTCCTCTCCTCCTCTCCCTCTTGTCTCCTCTGGTCTTCCTCTATACCTATCCTCTCCTCCTCGCCCTCTCAGTAGAGTTGCTCCAGCTGGATAGAGTGACGGCGAGGTGACCTGCCTCTCTCACTGGAGGGCGGGAGAGGGGGAACAAAGAGGAGGAGGAGGAGGTGGAGAGAAAGAGAGTAGGAATGGAAGAGGAGGTGGAGAGGGGTAGAGGAGGCAGAAAGCCTGGTCTAAGTATTGCTTTAAAGGGAAGAGAGGGGGAGGAGGAGAGAGCGCGAGAGATGGGGGGAGTGGGAGAAAGAGGGAAGGAGGGGGAGGAGGGGGAGGAGGGGGAGGAGGTGGAGGGCAGCTGTGTCCGACACACCATACTTACACCTGCAACAGGTAGGCCAGGGGGCGGGACCTGTAGGTGAGACTCATAACATGATAAGGGGGGCAGGTGAAGAAGGGGTGTTGATGGAGTCAAGGAAGGGAGGGTGTTCCTACGAGCCCCCTGCCAGCGAGACGGGGAGCAGGGAGGAAGTCTGTCCATGGAGCATTTCTGGGTCATTGGGTCGCCTCCAATGAGATTAGATCACCCTCTACAATGTAAAGCAGTTTGAGTACTGGGGGGTTCTCTGTATAAATCCAAGGTGAAACCTCCATGGGCTAGCCTTCTCTCAGCGGAGAGTCTGCTCTGGGCTGCCTGCGAAAGGTGCTCCTCTGTGGGAAAGAGGAGAGAACAAGAGGCCCCAGAAGAGATCTCCTTATGGTAGTGATGGACAGATCAACTCTCCTTGTTATCTTCCACCTCTTCCTCTTCCTCTTGCTCGGCCTTCTCCCTCCTTTCCTTCTTACAGTCCTTCTTACAGTCATTTTCTCCCTTTCCTCCTTCCTCTCCTCCCTCTTTCTCTTCCTCTACCTTCCTCTCCCTCCTTCCCTCTTGGTAAACCTTGTTTAGTCGAGCCAGATTGTGGATAGCTAGCCATGGTTTAGACCACTGTCGCTGTCTGGGTGGGGGGATACAGGACTGGTCCACTGGACTCAGCTCACATGGGGAGAACCTGCTGCTGCTGCCACTCCCCCTCTTACCTGGGATGAGATCACGTTTGGAGGAAACCTGGCACCATCCCTACGGTGAAGCATGGTGGTGGCAGCATCATGCTCCGGGGAGGATTTTCAGGGACAGGGACTGGGAACACGCCCCATTCACATCGACGGGGCTGTAGTGGAGCAGGTCGAGAGTTTCAAGTTCCTTGGTGTCCACATCACCAACAAACTATCATGGTTCAAACACACCAAGACAGTCGTGAAGAGGGCACGACAACGCCTTTTCCACCTCAGGAGACTAAAAAGATTTGGCATTGGTCCCAAGATCCTCAAAAAGTTCTACAGCTGCACCATCGAGAGCTTCCTGACCAGTTGCATCACCGCCTGGTATGGCAACTGCTCGGCATCCGACCGTAAGGCGCTACAGAGGGTAGTGCGTACGGCCCAGTACATCACTGGAGCCAAGCTTCCTGCCATCCAGGACCTATATACTTGGAGGTGTAAGAGGGAGGCCCAAAAAATTGACAAAGACTCCAGTCACCCAAGTCATAGACTGTTCTCTCTGCTACCGCACAGCAAGCGGTACCAGAGTGCCAAGTCTAGGTCCAAAAGGCTCCTTAACAGCTTCTATCCCCAATTCATAAGACTGCTGAACAATTAATCAAATGGCCACCCGGACTATTTACATTGACACCTCCCCCCTTTGTTTTTACACTGGTAATAGGAATCTGTATCGGTTTCCTTTTCTTTTTACCTTGCTTTTGTTATTATTATTATTTTTTAAACTTTTCTTTTTACATTTCGTAAAATGTTATAATTACAAAAACATTTCATTTTAATTTCAATTTAGTAACATACTGTATCATTCAAATAAATATTATTATTTGTCTAATCATATTTTGCCAGCTAACTGGGTGGCAGGCTGCAATCAGTAGCTGTAATTAAGTACAGCAGCCACCAACCATCTAACGTTAATGCCTCGGATAATGAGGTTAGAAGAACAGCTGAATGGTCGGTAGCTAGCTGGCTCAATTACAGGTACTCTTAAGCGTGAAATAACATTGGAAACAACTAACCAGCCACTGTCAAGGGAGAGAATCGATGGGCAGCTAGAAGTCTTCCTTCAGTGCTGCCTACATGCCTGCCAACAGTCTTTGACGATGACTTCATGCCATCAGAGCAGACAGTAGAGGATACCTATGAGGTCTCAGTTGCTACAGAGACCACTGCAGGCACAGCTACTGTTGATTTTGGAGTGTACAGATCAGCAGCTAAATGCCCTGTCCCAATGCTGCCTCCAAGTCTGCCACTTGTCTTTGAAGTTGACTACAAACTGCCAGGGGAGGCAGTAGAGGACACCACCAAGTGTCCAGTTATCAGTGAAACAAACAATGATGTGTCCACTCACCTCAAAGAGGACATGGCAGCTGATCAAAGCCCTCCTGACCCTGCAGCACTGCCTCCAAGCTCGCCATGTATCCATGACTCTGACCACAAACTGACAGAGGAGACAAAAGAGGATGCCACCGAGTCCTCCGTTACCACAGCGATCACTGCAGGCACATCCATTGTCCAGGGAGAGAACCTGTTGGGTGATAAAAGCCCGGCTCCAATGCTGCCTTCAAAGTTGCCACACATTCTAGACAATGGCCACAGGCAGCCAGAGGAGGCAGTAGAGGACACCACCAAGAGTCAAGTGTCCAGGGAAGCGGCCGTTTCCGTCTCCACTGTCCACACTCTGCCAGGGGAGGCAGTAGAGGACACCAACAAGTATCCAGTTGCCAGGGAAGCAGCCGTTTCTGTGTCCACTGTCCACACGGAGGAGTGTTTGGCTGATAAAAGTCCTCCTGCACCTGCAACACTGCCTCTAATCCTGACCTGCACCCACAACAATGACCACAAACCGCTATGGAAGACAGTTGAGTGCACTACAAAGTGCTCAGTCGACACAGAGGCAACTGTTGCTATTTACACCTGGGATGATAAAAGTCCTCCAGGTCTGCAATGCATTCACAACAACAATGACCACAAGCAGCCAGAGGAGACAGTTGAGGACACCACATAGTGCTCAGTTAACACAGAGGCAAGTGCAGTTGCATCCACTGTCAAGAGAGAGGAACTGATGAGTGATAAAAGCCCTGTCCTAGCACTTCCTCCAAGCCTGGCATGCATCCATGACAAGGACCACAAGCAGCCAGAGCAGAAAGGGAAGGGCACTAGTGAAGAGGTGGATCGCTGCCCTCATGCTCACCAGCTGGTCCCAGATGCTAACTTAACTCTGGCAACCCCTCTGCTCTGCATGGCCACTAAGACGCCTGTTAGAGTGAGAGCCTCCATATGCAGGTCAGAGGATGAGGAACCCAGGCCCTGGACGCTGAAAAAGGCAAAGGTAGGTGTCCTATTTTACACTTCTACTCTACAGGGTTGGGGGTCTGTTCCATTTCAATTCAAAGCATTGAATTAAGTACTTCCTGAATTGACTGGAATTGAAATTGAATTGACCCCAACCCTGCTAATCTATGCTCATAGTATAAAACATCACCCCTTACTAGGGTTAACATTTGTATTACGTTTGGTGTGGACCCAGGAAGAACATCTATGGCTATTACAAAATCGGTTTGGGATACAAATAAACAAGTTACCTCAATTACTGTCCTCTAAATTGTGTGCCCCATGAGGCCATCAATGTATGTTGATTTGAAGAGTGAGGCGGACCGTGCCCATTCCAAGAGCTCCAATGGGACGGTTTCATCAGAGAGAGCAGAGACCATCCTGGGAAGAGTGGGCTTTCTGGCCATGAACCTCAAGCAGAAAGTCACATTTTTAAAGATGGAGGAAAAAGAGAAAAATAAGGAACTGAATAAGAAGTTGAAAGTTGACGAGAAAGAGAGAAAGGTCTCTTGCCTCGAGGTTGTCGGGAGAGGTTGTGTTTTCTCTAGCTGGAGATAAGCTGGCTTCTTATATGTTGTTGAGTAAAGCTTAAACCATGTATTTAGATTGTATGTAGGTATTGTAGTCAGGTATTATAGGTAGTTTACTTAGGTAGTTATTGTAGGTTATTGTAGGTAATTATTGTAGGTAAGTATTCTATTCGGTGGACCCCGGCGAAGCACGAGTGCTAGCTAACCCACCACTTGGACCAACAAAGCTAGCTAGCTAGTGGGTAGCTACTGGTAACTTTTAGCAACTGTGGCTAGTTGTTTCCAATGTTATTTCACGCTTAAGAGCACCTGTAATTGAGCCAGCTAGCTACCGACCATTCAGCTGTTCTTCTAACCTCATTATCCGAGGCATTAACGTTAGATGGTTGGTGGCTGCTGTACTTAATTACAGCTACTGATTGCAGCCTGCCACCCAGTTAGCTGGCAAAATATGATTAGACAAATAATAATATTTATTTGAATGATACAGTATGTTACTAAATTGAAATTAAAATGAAATGTTTTTGTAATTATAACATTTTACGAAATGTAAAAATAAAAGTTTAAAAAATAATAATAATAACAAAAGCAAGGTAAAAAGAAAAGGAAACCGATCCAGATTCCTATTCCCAGTGTAAAAACAAAGGGAGGAGGTGTCAATGTAAATAGTCCGGGTGGCCATTTGATTAATTGTTCAGCAGTCTTATGAATTGGGGATAAAAGCTGTTAAGGAGCCTTTTGGACCTAGACTTGGCACTCTGGTACCGCTTGCTGTGCGGTAGCAGAGAGAACAGTCTATGACTTGGGTGACTGGAGTCTTTGTCAATTTTTTGGGCCTCCCTCTTACACCTCCAAGTATATAGGTCCTGGATGGCAGGAAGCTTGGCTCCAGTGATGTACTGGGCCGTACGCACTACCCTCTGTAGCGCCTTACGGTCGGATGCCGAGCAGTTGCCATGCCAGGCGGTGATGCAACTGGTCAGGAAGCTCTCGATGGTGCAGCTGTAGAACTTTTTGAGGATCTTGGGACCAATGCCAAATCTTTTCAGTCTCCTGAGGTGGAAAAGGCGTTGTCGTGCCCTCTTCACGACTGTCTTGGTGTGTTTGAACCATGATAGTTTGTTGGTGATGTGGACACCAAAGAACTTGAAACTCTCGACCTGCTCCACTACAGCCCCGTCGATGTGAATGGGGCGTGTTCCCAGTCCCTGTCCCTGAAAATCCTCCCCGGAGCATGATGCTGCCACCACCATGCTTCACCGTAGGGATGGTGCCAGGTTTCCTCCAAACGTGATCTCATCCCAGGTAAGAGGGGGAGTGGCAGCAGCAGCAGGTTCTCCCCATGTGAGCTGAGTCCAGTGGACCAGTCCTGTATCCCCCCACCCAGACAGCGACAGTGGTCTAAACCATGGCTAGCTATCCACATTCTGGCTCGACTAAACAAGGTTTACCAAGAGGGAAGGAGGGAGAGGAAGGTAGAGGAAGAGAAAGAGGGAGGAGAGGAAGGAGGAAAGGGAGAAAATGACTGTAAGAAGGACTGTAAGACTGTAAGAAGGAAAGGAGGGAGAAGGCCGAGCAAGAGGAAGAGGAAGAGGTGGAAGATAACAAGGAGAGTTGATCTGTCCATCACTACCATAAGGAGATCTCTTCTGGGGCCTCTTGTTCTCTCCTCTTTCCCACAGAGGAGCACCTTTCGCAGGCAGCCCAGAGCAGACTCTCCGCTGAGAGAAGGCTAGCCCCTGGAGGTTTCACCTTGGATTTATACAGAGAACCCCCCAGTACTCAAACTGCTTTACATTGTAGAGGGTGATCTAATCTCATTGGAGGCGACCCAATGACCCAGAAATGCTCCATGGACAGACTTCCTCCCTGCTCCCCGTCTCGCTGGCAGGGGGCTCGTAGGAACACCCTCCCTTCCTTGACTCCATCAACACCCCTTCTTCACCTGCCCCCCTTATCATGTTATGAGTCTCACCTACAGGTCCCGCCCCCTGGCCTACCTGTTGCATGTGTAAGTATGGTGTGTCGGACACAGCTGCCCTCCACCTCCTCCCCCTCCTCCCCCTCCTTCCCTCTTTCTCCCACTCCCCCCATCTCTCGCGCTCTCTCCTCCTCCCCCTCTCTTCCCTTTAAAGCAATAGTTTAAACCTACACACTTCCTTAAACCTAAAATAAGTCAAGAAGTAATTTTGTGTGGAAGTCAAACATTTGTTCAGAACGACAAAATGGAGACCTTTACATAGCCCATCTCTCATTGTCTATAGGAGTGATGTACACTGGTCAAATTGCCCAAATGTTAATTTAGACATTCACAAATTTTACAGATTTTGACTCTCACTAATGTCATGAAATGTTTGGCAAAGTAGTAAAGAAGGTTGTATTATACTTTTCTTGTGTACTAGATCATATGGTTTGGAAAGTGTTTTTTTTCTCAGACATAAATGAACAATTCCAGGTGAAAGCTAAAGGTCGTAGCTTCCTGGGGGGAGGGACACCACTACATTAATAAAATATTTCCCTCTTGCTAGATTGATGACTAAAGCCCTAGTGAAACAGTGCAAAATGGTTGTCAGCTCAACTGGTTAAATACAAGACCTGTTCATTGTGAAATGTATGTGTTCAAGTCTAATAATTTTGCTCTATATATTTTCTACTCTGTATGTAATTGTATCTGTTTAAGCTGTTTGGATTGTTAATTGATATAACACAGGGCACCATTGGAAAAGAGACACTGGTCTCAATTGGGATTCCCTGTAAAAATAAAGAGGAATATGATAGAGGGAATATGATAGCGAGTATTATGATGGAGTGGAATATGATGGAGAGAAATATAATAGAGAGAATATGATGGAGGGAATATGATAGAGGAATTTGATGGAGGGGAATATGATAGAGAATGAATGGAGGAATGTGTGACGCTCTTGAGCAACAAAGGTTGTCTGTTTGGTTATATCAACTGGAAAGACACGGATAAGAAAATGTTCAAACATAAATTTAAACAATACTTTTCTATAGTCAGCTGATATTGATTTCTTTATTTAATTATTTATTAAACTTAAATGCTAAACATCAATGACACCTACTCTTCAATTACATTTTTTGGGCCTATATAATTACACATCCAGCTAATTTTATCCCTCTATGAGCATGCGTACCGTAAAGATACCGTAAGGATCACTCGACTGCAACAGCTCTCGTTGATTTAATCGATCAATGGCTCAGATCACTTGACCAAGATAAACTTGTGGATGAGCTGCTTCTTGATTTTAGTGGTGCAGTTGACCTTGTTGATCATATGGCTAATAGCTGAGGCCATTGAAGAGAGATGTTTTCTTGAACCCTCATTTCTTTTTTGGAACTTTGTTACTGAGGTGACATAGACTATGGAAGACTTGTTTTACTGTAGTAAGGTAGCCTATGTATTTCATTGATGATGATGATGATGATGATGATGATGAAAAATATTGGCATTAGTGGTAGGCTGAGATCGAACAAACAACCTAAGTAAGCCTGGCTGCTATTTATGATATCTAAAACATATAGACTTTTAATTAGGCAAAACACATGTCGTTTGAATGGTCAACCATTTTACATGAGTTACAGCATTTTATTTTAATAAAAAATTAGGTTATATGGATTCATTGTATATATTAGGTATGACTGTGCTGCATAGGTACAAAAAATCTAAAATAAATAAACTAAATTGTGCCAGCATTTGATAACACATGAAAGCTGCTGAGGGTAACCATGGCAATGGGGACTCCATTGTGACATCACAAGATTCCGATTCTGGAAGGTTACCTGTTGCACAGACAAACTGAACAGTGCAAAGAGACTGATTCAACTAACCACTGACAAATTATTAATGTCCTATTTCATTAGTGAGAGAACACACTGCTTACTTCAGAGGTAGGTTGTAATATAACTTATTGTGAATGTGTTTCAGTAGTATAACTTATTTTCAAATTACTTGTGTATGAATGTGACATTTTAAGTAGACCTAACATGACTAGTGAAACTGTTGAAGAGAGATAGTTTGCTTGAGTCCTCTTTTTGTGAGAAAATGCTTCATCCTGACACCTGAGATGTCATGTTACAATTGTAGTGAGCCAGCCTAATGGCTAATGCATTCTATTGATGACAGAAAAAAAAACCTCTCTCTGTGTTAATCACCAACATATGTTGTAATCAATTATCTCAATAAATATGTACCAAAAGAGTAGGTTGTGTAAAAAAACAAGTACGCCTACCTAATTTGTAGCTGATTCATTTCTAATAAGAATAATATGTTCTTAATTGAATGGACATCCATTTCAAATGGTTGAATTGATAGACCTCTTTAAATTGAGGTGCACTCAAGGGCACTCAAAGAGAAGACTGGCATTTTTACCTCCTTGGTTTTTAAAATAGATGAAACTGTACAAGTTAGGTCCTGCATGGATATAGAGTCATTTTCTACCCAAAACACAGTGTTTTCAATGATATGATAGAAGTGATTAGTGTGGTTTGTGAGAACCAGGCCCAATATGGAGTAGAGCTACATGAGGGGTTGAATAAGGCTCAATAGTAAGGTACAGAAAGACCCTGAAGTTTGCTTTTTAAAGTCTGTGTTGTGCTTTTTCATCTGCCATGGCAACGCCTTGCATCACAATGATGATGTCATGAAGGATATTGTTCACGAAATGATAAGAACAGCCAAAATCGATTCATTTGAACTTGGTCGCTTTTCCAGTAGCCAACTTTTTACTAGTAATTCAGATAGGCCTATTGCCTAAACATATCTGGATCAGGATTCTCACTTGATTAATTGTAAGTAGCTGGGAAGAAAACGTGTGCACATTGTAAAGAGATGCATTATTATTTGGTTAGCAACACCCACTTACTACAACGTTGTGTATTTTCCAGAGTTATTGTTAGCTAAGAGGAAGACATGGAGGGTTCAACGCTGACACAGAGGAGGGGTGAGTGTCGGTTGGAGGAAAGGGCGATCTAGACAGACTACGTGATGGAGCTGGGAGCCAGGTTGGCTCTGGTTTTGCAGATCCAGAAGGATCAGGAGAAGAAGATGAAGAGGATTTGGTTCAAGACGAGGAAAATGCCAAGACTGATTGAGGAGGTAACAAGACCAACTTTGACAAAGTCGACAAGAGTTCTGTTTAACAATATTAATTAAAGCAAATATAAGTTATTGTAAGGGCAAAATGTTCCATATGCCATGGAATGTAAGCTAACAATGTTTTGTCCTTATTTCTTTTTGTATTAGGCTACACCATGGCAATGCTTATAACTGTTCTTGTCTAAATGTGTTGTATCGTGTCTGTCTGTTTCAGTGAATTTATGTCCTCAGTTCTTATGGTTGTCTGGTCATAAAAAATAAACAACCGTTCTATCATAGACGCTCATATCAGGATTATGTGGTTGTCTCACCTAGCTACCTTAAGTTGAATGCACAAACTAACTATAAGTCGTTCTGGATAAAAGCGTCTGATAAATGGCTAAAATGTCAAATGTTATGCTGGGTGTGGGGCATGTATTTTTACACTTAGCTGGCCCATTGGCTAGGGGACCAAGGGTTGGGACAGACTGGTGCAGAGCATCTTAGAGGACACTATATATATATATATATATATATATATATATATATATATATATATATATATATATATATATATATTAGGGCTGTCAAATGATTAAAACTTTTAATCAAATTAATCAGAATTTTCAGTGGATTAATCATGATTAATCACTATTTGCAATTACACCTGAATCCTAACCATTTTTTTTCTGAAATGCATACCAAAAGATAAATAACAGGACACAGATACATAATTTTCATATTATGTCTGTTTATTAACACAGCCAAATAATGGTGTTTTAAATCAAGCTGAAACATACTACACACCATAATATTTGTCTTTGTAATGTTCCATCACTTCCTCTTTGGCATTCCTCTTAACCAGGATGTACAATTTACAGTATTCAATTGAACAGAAAGCAATAAATGTAGTCAAATCATAACAGTGACCTACCACATTTTTGCACAATTTGAGTCATCTGTGGAAAAAAACATTTTCAATAAAACTTTTAAATCAAACCAAAGAACAATCTTTTACCTTTTCCTCCATTCTTTAATCCAGTTGCTCAAAAATCCAGTTGCTAACTACTATAACATGTTGCACTGAAACTGGTCTTTTTGTTTGAACATCACCTTTCAAATCTACTGAGCTTCATCATCTTTCAGCCAGTTGCTGAGGCAAACTAACTTGTTCACATTTTCTGAAAGTAAAGCTGACCTTTTCTTGTTCACAATGTGACCTGCAACTGAGAAAAGTCGTTCACAGGGAACAGTGGTTGCAGGAGTGGCTAGATATTTGTGAGCTAGTGAGGCCAGCTTCTCATGGGCTCCTGAATGAGATGCCCACCACCTCAAGGGGCAGTCCTCCAATTTAATGGTGGGCTCTGCTCTGTACCTCTGTATGGCAGGTTGGACCTCTTCATCTTCTGATTCTGAATCTGAGCCCATTTGCAGAAGGCTGATTTTCTTCCTGGGTGGCCCATCATCATGTGTCTGTGAAGACCTTCTGGGTGATTCTTTTTGCAGCATCCCTTCAAGTGTGGTCCACACCTCTTCCCTGTCTGTCTTGGGCAGGCATTTCAAGTCTTTGAAACGAGGATCCAAAACTGTAGCAATCTGGAGCCATGCATTGTTGAGCTGTTCTTGACGGGATGCTAGGTCCTCCTTGAACTTGGTCTTGAATCTCACCACATATGCAGGGTCCTCATCACAGGCTTCCATCTTGAGACGCAAGTGGCAGAGAGAAGGTAGTACCACAGAACAGGAGACATAGGCCTCTCCACCCAGGAGCTCAGTTACATACCTACGCACACAAACACACACATGCACACAGAGACAGTGTATTATTAGAACAGTGGTTATCAACATATTATTATTATTATTATTATTATTATTATTATTATCATCATCATTATTTTTTACATAGATACATGTTATTGATATTTGACTTGGTTTAATTCATTCCAGAAAATAATCAAAGCGATGTTATTTGATAAGTTACAGACTGATTTACCTGCATGGCTCTAGAAGTGTCTCCAGCCTCTGCAGTTTATCCCACTCTGCTGCGGTCGGCAAAACGAGTTTGTGCTCCTGATTGTCCAGGGCTGCGATGACAGCCTCTTTATTTCTGCTCACGCGCTTGACCATTTCCAGCGTCGAATTCCAACGTGTTGGAACATCCTGGATCAATGGCTCTTGCTTCTTTCCCAGGCTGACTTGTTGTGCTTGAAGCTCCGCAGCATTTGCTGGGCTGTGCTTAAAATGACCGACAACTTTGCGAGCCTTGGCCAAAGCATTTACAAAGCCGCTGTCAGCAAGACTCACTGTGACACTTCTCTGCACCATGTGAGCGACACAGTTCATGTGTTCATAGCGTGTAAGTCGAATTGCGGCAACCATGTTGCGTGCACTGTCAGTCCCAATGGTTGTAGTCTTGCCCTCGATGTCCCACTCACGTGCAACAGACAGGAACTGTTCTTTACAAGCCTCCGCAAAATGACGCTCCTCAGTTTTTAATATAGTCAGCGCAAAAGACTTCAGTTCCCACGTGTCACTGATTAAATGTGCAGTTACTCCGAGGTAATTGTTGTTACTCACTGATGTCCAATGGTCTCCTGTCAGGGCGATATGATTTACTTGAGCCAAGACCTCTTTCCTTTTTTCTTTTTCGTTTTCATAGAGCTCGTGGATTTTCTTCATAACTGTGGCTCTTGACGGTGGCTTATAGAATGAGTCTTGAGACGCCACTTGCAAAACATCAAGGAAACCTGAGTCTTCTACAATGCTAATGGGTCTACAATCCTTTGCAATCCATTTTGCTATTGTGTTGGTCAAATTATCTGAGGTTGATTTTGTTAATTGCCTGCAAACATTCAGCGTGGTCTGGCGCAAACCACTTGCTGAATCTGACGGCCCAGCAAATGCATGTTTGGCGTTGACATGGTACTTCAAGCTTGAACAGCTCCGGTGAAATTGAAACTCCTCCTTACAAATCTTGCAAATAACCTTGTACTTGTTAACTGTACCATCATCATTCTTTTTATATTTGAATCCGTCAATAGGCCCACTTTGCTCACCTTGCTCCATCTCGCCTCTAGCTCCCAACCACTTTCCTGACCTGAATAATTTGTCACACTGCGCATGCGTGAAATGCGTTAAAAAAATTGACGTAATTAACAGCAAACAACTAATTAACGTCGTTAACGCGCTATTTTTGACAGCCCTAATATATATATATATATATATATATATATATATATATGTGTGTGTGATGTATAAGTAAGTAGTGCTGACTCATACAGTATGTATGTATGTACTGAATGTGATCACTTTCATCATGTCTGTTTCTTTTCTCACGCAGAATGTGTGAGATGTGAGCAACTGTCCTCTCACTGAGTTCATGGCTCCCTGTATTGACTCCCTCCCACCACTGGCTTTCACCAATCAGAGGCCTATACCTACCATGTTGCATCCCCCCTCTCCATTTGCCATACGCGCTCAGGATGCACAGCGGTTCATTGTATTTTCATACTTTGTCCCTGAAACCTGCCAGTCTGCTGAATGCCCAGTTGCCACAGAGGCCACTGCAGATGTATCTACAGGTATACGAGAGGACCTATGGACAGATATACATCTTTCCTCAATGCTGCATCGATACCTGCCACACTTCTTTGACGAAGACTCCATGCAGCCACATCAGGCAGTAGAGGGCACCACTGAGGTCTCAGTTGCTCCAGTGGCAATATCTAATGTTGAGGAAGAGGACAGATTCTATCATTACTCCCTCCCACCCCTGGCTCAGCGGTTCATTGGCAATTCATTCAATTTCCTCGAAACCTCTAAGCCTGCTGTTTCAGCCACAGAGTGCCCAGTTGCCACAGAGACCACTGCTACCACAGCCACTGTCAAGGGAGAGAATCGATGGGCAGCTAGAAGTCTTCCTTCAGTGCTGCCTACATGCCTGCCAACAGTCTTTGACGATGACTTCATGCCATCAGAGCAGACAGTAGAGGATACCTATGAGGTCTCAGTTGCTACAGAGACCACTGCAGGCACAGCTACTGTTGATTTTGGTGTACAGATCAGCAGCTAAATGCCCTGTCCCAATGCTGCCTCCAAGTCTGCCACTTGTCTTTGAAGTTGACTACAAACTGCCAGGGGAGGCAGTAGAGGACACCACCAAGTGTCCAGTTATCAGTGAAACAAACAATGATGTGTCCACTCACCTCAAAGAGGACATGGCAGCTGATCAAAGCCCTCCTGACCCTGCAGCACTGCCTCCAAGCTCGCCATGTATCCGAGACTCTGACCACAAACTGACAGAGGAGACAAAAGAGGATGCCACCGAGTCCTCCGTTACCACAGCGATCACTGCAGGCACATCCATTGTCCAGGGAGAGAACCTGTTGGGTGATAAAAGCCCGGCTCCAATGCTGCCTTCAAAGTTGCCACACATTCTAGACAATGGCCACAAGCAGCCAGAGGAGGCAGTAGAGGACACCACCAAGAGTCAAGTGTCCAGGGAAGCGGCCGTTTCCGTCTCCACTGTCCACACTCTGCCAGGGGAGGCAGTAGAGGACACCAACAAGTATCCAATTGCCAGGGAAGCAGCCGTTTCTGTGTCCACTGTCCACACGGAGGAGTGTTTGGCTTATAAAAGTCCTCCTGCACCTGCAACACTGCCTCTAATCCTGACCTGCACCCACAACAATGACCACAAACCGCTATGGAAGACAGTTGAGTGCACTACAAAGTGCTCAGTCGACACAGAGGCAACTGTTGCTATTTACACCTGGGATGATAAAAGTCCTCCAGGTCTGCAATGCATTCACAACAACAATGACCACAAGCAGCCAGAGGAGACAGTTGAGGACACCACATAGTGCTCAGTTAACACAGAGGCAAGTGCAGTTGCATCCACTGTCAAGAGAGAGGAACTGATGAGTGATAAAAGCCCTGTCCTAGCACTTCCTCCAAGCCTGGCATGCATCCATGACAAGGACCACAAGCAGCCAGAGCAGAAAGGGAAGGGCACTAGTGAAGAGGTGGATCGCTGCCCTCATGCTCACCAGCTGGTCCCAGATGCTAACTTAACTCTGGCAACCCCTCTGCTCTGCATGGCCACTAAGACGCCTGTTAGAGTGAGAGCCTCCATATGCAGGTCAGAGGATGAGGAACCCAGGCCCTGGACGCTGAAAAAGGCAAAGGTAGGTGTCCTATTTTACACTTCTACTCTACAGGGTTGGGGGTCTGTTCCATTTCAATTCAAAGCATTGAATTAAGTACTTCCTGAATTGACTGGAATTGAAATTGAATTGACCCCAACCCTGCTAATCTATGCTCATAGTATAAAACATCACCCCTTACTAGGGTTAACATTTGTATTACGTTTGGTGTGGACCCAGGAAGAACATCTATGGCTATTACAAAATCGGTTTGGGATACAAATAAACAAGTTACCTCAATTACTGTCCTCTAAATTGTGTGCCCCATGAGGCCATCAATGTATGTTGATCACTCAAATGTGTATTGAATGTGCCACATTGGAACAATATTACATCTAGAGTCAATGTCTTCCTGTTAGGATTATTGGACAGGCATTGACATTGAGAGTGAAGAGAGGAGCGTCAAGGAGGAGGTGAGCCCGAGGGAGGGTTTGAAGAGTGAGGCGGACCGTGCCCATTCCAAGAGCTCCAATGGGACGGTTTCATCAGAGAGAGCAGAGACCATCCTGGGAAGAGTGGGCTTTCTGGCCATGAACCTCAAGCAGAAAGTCACATTTTTAAAGATGGAGGAAAAAGAGAAAAATAAGGAACTGAATAAGAAGTTGAAAGATGACGAGAAAGAGAGAAAGGTCTCTTGCCTCGAGGTTGTCGGGAGAGGTTGTGTTTTCTCTAGCAGGAGATAAGCTGGCTTCTTATATGTTGTTGAGTAAAGCTTAAACCATGTATTTAGATTGTATGTAGGTATTGTAGTCAGGTATTATAGGTAGTTTACTTAGGTAGTTATTGTAGGTTATTGTAGGTAATTATTGTAGGTAAGTATTCTATTCGGTGGACCCCGGCGAAGCACGAGTGCTAGCTAACCCACCACTTGGACCAACAAAGCTAGCTAGCTAGTGGGTAGCTACTGGTAACTTTTAGCAACTGTGGTTAGTTGTTTCCAATGTTATTTCACGCTTAAGAGTACCTGTAATTGAGCCAGCTAGCTACCGACCATTCAGCTGTTCTTCTAACCTCATTATCCGAGGCATTAACGTTAGATGGTTGGTGGCTGCTGTACTTAATTACAGCTACTGATTGCAGCCTGCCACCCAGTTAGCTGGCAAAATATGATTAGACAAATAATAATATTTATTTGAATGATACAGTATGTTACTAAATTGAAATTAAAATGAAATGTTTTTGTAATTATAACATTTTACGAAATGTAAAAAGAAAACTTAAAAAATAATAATAATAACAAAAGCAAGGTAAAAAGAAAAGGAAACCGATCCAGATTCCTATTACCAGTGTAAAAACAAAGGGGGGAGGTGTCAATGTAAATAGTCCGGGTGGCCATTTGATTAATTGTTCAGCAGTCTTATGAATTGGGGATAGAAGCTGTTAAGGAGCCTTTTGGACCTAGACTTGGCACTCTGGTACCGCTTGCTGTGCGGTAGCAGAGAGAACAGTCTATGACTTGGGTGACTGGAGTCTTTGTCAATTTTTTGGGCCTCCCTCTTACACCTCCAAGTATATAGGTCCTGGATGGCAGGAAGCTTGGCTCCAGTGATGTACTGGGCCGTACGCACTACCCTCTGTAGCGCCTTACGGTCGGATGCCGAGCAGTTGCCATACCAGGCGGTGATGCAACTGGTCAGGAAGCTCTCGATGGTGCAGCTGTAGAACTTTTTGAGGATCTTGGGACCAATGCCAAATCTTTTCAGTCTCCTGAGGTGGAAAAGGCGTTGTCGTGCCCTCTTCACGACTGTCTTGGTGTGTTTGAACCATGATAGTTTGTTGGTGATGTGGACACCAAGGAACTTGAAACTCTCGACCTGCTCCACTACAGCCCCGTCGATGTGAATGGGGCGTGTTCCCAGTCCCTGTCCCTGAAAATCCTCCCCGGAGCATGATGCTGCCACCACCATGCTTCACCTTAGGGATGGTGCCAGGTTTCCTCCAAACGTGATCTCATCCCAGGTAAGAGGGGGAGTGGCAGCAGCAGCAGGTTCTCCCCATGTGAGCTGAGTCCAGTGGACCAGTCCTGTATCCCCCCACCCAGACAGCGACAGTGGTCTAAACCATGGCTAGCTATCCACAATCTGGCTCGACTAAACAAGGTTTACCAAGAGGGAAGGAGGGAGAGGAAGGTAGAGGAAGAGAAAGAGGGAGGAGAGGAAGGAGGAAAGGGAGAAAATGACTGTAAGACTGTAAGAAGGAAAGGAGGGAGAAGGCCGAGCAAGAGGAAGAGGAAGAGGTGGAAGATAACAAGGAGAGTTGATCTGTCCATCACTACCATAAGGAGATCTCTTCTGGGGCCTCTTGTTCTCTCCTCTTTCCCACAGAGGAGCACCTTTCGCAGGCAGCCCAGAGCAGACTCTCCGCTGAGAGAAGGCTAGCCCCTGGAGGTTTCACCTTGGATTTATACAGAGAACCCCCCAGTACTCAAACTGCTTTACATTGTAGAGGGTGATCTAATCTCATTGGAGGCGACCCAATGACCCAGAAATGCTCCATGGACAGACTTCCTCCCTGCTCCCCGTCTCG
This sequence comes from Coregonus lavaretus, assembly GCF_964263955.1. Lineage (NCBI taxonomy): Eukaryota > Metazoa > Chordata > Actinopteri > Salmoniformes > Salmonidae > Coregonus > Coregonus lavaretus. Next base: position 12,344,873 of record NC_140025.1, read on the forward strand.
CTGGCAGGGGGCTCGTAGGAACACCCTCCCTTCCTTGACTCCAGCAACACCCCTTCTTCACCTGCCCCCCTTATCATGTTATGAGTCTCACCTACAGGTCCCGCCCCCTGGCCTACCTGTTGCAGGTGTAAGTATGGTGTGTCGGACACAGCTGCCCTCCACCTCCTCCCCCTCCTCCCCCTCCTCCCCCTCCTCCCCCTCCTTCCCTCTTTCTCCCACTCCCCCCATCTCTCGCGCTCTCTCCTCCTCCCCCTCTCTTCCCTTTAAAGCAATAGTTTAAACCTACACACTTCCTTAAACCTAAAATAAGTCAAGAAGTAATTTTGTGTGGAAGTCAAACATTTGTTCAGAACGACAAAATCGAGACCTTTACATAGCCCATCTCTCATTGTCTATAGGAGTGATGTACACTGGTCAAATTGCCCAAATGTTAATTTAGACATTCACAAATTTTACAGATTTTGACTCTCACTAATGTCATGAAATGTTTGGCAAAGTAGTAAAGAAGGTTGTATTATACTTTTCTTGTGTACTAGATCATATGGTTTGGAAAGTGTTTTTTTTCTCAGACATAAATGAACAATTCCAGGTGAAAGCTAAAGGTCGTAGCTTCCTGGGGGGAGGGACACCACTACATTAATAAAATATTTCCCTCTTGCTAGATTGATGACTAAAGCCCTAGTGAAACAGTGCAAAATGGTTGTCAGCTCAACAGGTTAAATACAAGACCTGTTCATTGTGAAATGTATGTGTTCAAGTCTAATAATTTTGCTCTATATATTTTCTACTCTGTATGTAATTGTATCTGTTGAAGCTGTTTGGATTGTTAATTGATATAACACAGGGCACCATTGAAAAAGAGACACTGGTCTCAATTGGGATTCCCTGTAAAAATAAAGAGGAATATGATAGAGGGAATATGATAGCGAGTATTATGATGGAGTGGAATATGATGGAGAGAAATATAATAGAGAGAATATGATGGAGGGAATATGATAGAGGAATTTGATGGAGGGGAATATGATAGAGAATGAATGGAGGAATGTGTGACGCTCTTGAGCAACAAAGGTTGTCTGTTTGGTTATATCAACTGGAAAGACACGGATAAGAAAATGTTCAAACATAATTTTAAACAATACTTTTCTATAGTCAGCTGATATTGATTTCTTTATTTAATTATTTATTAAACTTAAATGCTAAACATCAATGACACCTACTCTTCAATTACATTTTTTGGGCCTATATAATTACACATCCAGCTAATTTTATCCCTCTATGAGCATGCGTACCGTAAAGATACCGTAAGGATCACTCGACTGCAACAGCTCTCGTTGATTTAATCGATCAATGGCTCAGATCACTTGACCAAGATAAACTTGTGGATGAGCTGCTTCTTGATTTTAGTGCTGCAGTTGACCTTGTTGATCATATGGCTAATAGCTGAGGCCATTGAAGAGAGATGTTTTCTTGAACCCTCATTTCTTTTTTGGAACTTTGTTACTGAGGTGACATAGACTATGGAAGACTTGTTTTACTGTAGTAAGGTAGCCTATGTATTTCATTGATGATGATGATGATGATGATGATGAAAAATATTGGCATTAGTGGTAGGCTGAGATCGAACAAACAACCTAAGTAAGCCTGGCTGCTATTTATGATATCTAAAACATATAGACTTTTAATTAGGCAAAACACATGTCGTTTGAATGGTCAACCATTTTACATGAGTTACAACATTTTATTTTAATAAAAAATTAGGTTATATGGATTCATTGTATATATTAGGTATGACTGTGCTGCATAGGTACAAAAAATCTAAAATAAATAAACTAAATTGTGCCAGCATTTGATAACACATGAAAGCTGCTGTGGGTAACCATGGCAATGGGGACTCCATTGTGACATCACAAGATTCCGATTCTGGAAGGTTACCTGTTGCACAGACAAACTGAACAGTGCAAAGAGACTGATTCAACTAACCACTGACAAATTATTAATGTCCTATTTCATTAGTGAGAGAACACACTGCTTACTTCAGAGGTAGGTTGTAATATAACTTATTGTGAATGTGTTTCAGTAGTATAACTTATTTTCAAATTACTTGTGTATGAATGTGACATTTTAAGTAGACCTAACATGACTAGTGAAACTGTTGAAGAGAGATAGTTTGCTTGAGTCCTCTTTTTGTGAGAAAATGCTTCATCCTGACACCTGAGATGTCATGTTACAATTGTAGTGAGCCAGCCTAATGGCTAATGCATTCTATTGATGACAGAAAAAAAAACCTCTCTCTGTGTTAATCACCAACATATGTTGTAATCAATTATCTCAATAAATATGTACCAAAAGAGTAGGTTGTGTAAAAAAACAAGTACGCCTACCTAATTTGTAGCTGATTCATTTCTAATAAGAATAATATGTTCTTAATTGAATGGACATCCATTTCAAATGGTTGAATTGATAGACCTCTTTAAATTGAGGTGCACTCAAGGGCACTCAAAGAGAAGACTGGCATTTTTACCTCCTTGGTTTTTAAAATAGATGAAACTGTACAAGTTAGGTCCTGCATGGATATAGAGTCATTTTCTACCCAAAACACAGTGTTTTCAATGATATGATGGAAGTGATTAGTGTGGTTTGTGAGAACCAGGCCCAATATGGAGTAGAGCTACATGAGGGGTTGAATAAGGCTCAATAGTAAGGTACAGAAAGACCCTGAAGTTTGCTTTTTAAAGTCTGTGTTGTGCTTTTTCATCTGCCATGGCAACGCCTTGCATCACAATGATGATGTCATGAAGGATATTGTTCACGAAATGATAAGAACAGCCAAAATCGATTCATTTGAACTTGGTCGCTTTTCCAGTAGCCAACTTTTTACTAGTAATTCAGATAGGCCTATTGCCTAAACATATCTGGATCAGGATTCTCACTTGATTAATTGTAAGTAGCTGGGAAGAAAACGTGTGCACATTGTAAAGAGATGCATTATTATTTGGTTAGCAACACCCACTTACTACAACGTTGTGTATTTTCCAGAGTTATTGTTAGCTAAGAGGAAGACATGGAGGGTTCAACGCTGACACAGAGGAGGGGTGAGTGTCGGTTGGAGGAAAGGGCGATCTAGACAGACTACGTGATGGAGCTGGGAGCCAGGTTGGCTCTGGTTTTGCAGATCCAGAAGGATCAGGAGAAGAAGATGAAGAGGATTTGGTTCAAGACGAGGAAAATGCCAAGACTGATTGAGGAGGTAACAAGACCAACTTTGACAAAGTCGACAAGAGTTCTGTTTAACAATATTAATTAAAGCAAATATAAGTTATTGTAAGGGCAAAATGTTCCATATGCCATGGAATGTAAGCTAACAATGTTTTGTCCTTATTTCTTTTTGTATTAGGCTACACCATGGTAATGCTTATAACTGTTCTTGTCTAAATGTGTTGTATCGTGTCTGTCTGTTTCAGTGAATTTATGTCCTCAGTTCTTATGGTTGTCTGGTCATAAAAAATAAACAACCGTTCTATCATAGACGCTCATATCAGGATTATGTGGTTGTCTCACCTAGCTACCTTAAGTTGAATGCACTAACTAACTATAAGTCGTTCTGGATAAAAGCGTCTGATAAATGGCTAAAATGTCAAATGTTATGCTGGGTGTGGGGCATGTATTTTTACACTTAGCTGGCCCATTGGCTAGGGGACCAAGGGTTGGGACAGACTGGTGCAGAGCATCTTAGAGGACACTATATATATATATATATATGATGTATAAGTAAGTAGTGCTGACTCATACAGTATGTATGTATGTACTGAATGTGATCACTTTCATCATGTCTGTTTCTTTTCTCACGCAGAATGTGTGAGATGTGAGCAACTGTCCTCTCACTGAGATCATGGCTCCCTGTATTGACTCCCTCCCACCACTGGCTTTCACCAATCAGAGGCCTATACCTACCATGTTGCATCCCCCCTCTCCATTTGCCATACGCGCTCAGGATGCACAGCGGTTCATTGTATTTTCATACTTTGTCCCTGAAACCTGCCAGTCTGCTGAATGCCCAGTTGCCACAGAGGCCACTGCAGATGTATCTACAGGTATACGAGAGGACCTATGGACAGATATACATCTTTCCTCAATGCTGCATCGATACCTGCCACACTTCTTTGACGAAGACTCCATGCAGCCACATCAGGCAGTAGAGGGCACCACTGAGGTCTCAGTTGCTCCAGTGGCAATATCTAATGTTGAGGAAGAGGACAGATTCTACCATTACTCCCTCCCACCCCTGGCTCAGCAGTTCATTGGCAATTCATTCAATTTCCTCGAAACCTCTAAGCCTGCTGTTTCAGCCACAGAGTGCCCAGTTGCCACAGAGACCACTGCTACCACAGCCACTGTCAAGGGAGAGAATCGATGGGCAGCTAGAAGTCTCCCTTCAGTGCTGCCTCCATGCCTGCCAACAGTCTTTGACGATGACTTCATGCCATCAGAGCAGACAGTAGAGGATACCTATGAGGTCTCAGTTGCTACAGAGACCACTGCAGGCACAGCTACTGTTGATTTTGGAGTGTACAGATCAGCAGCTAAATGCCCTGTCCCAATGCTGCCTCCAAGTCTGCCACTTGTCTTTGAAGTTGACTACAAACTGCCAGGGGAGGCAGTACAGGACACCACCAAGTGTCCAGTTTTCAATGAAACAAACAATGATGTGTCCACTCACCTCAAAGAGGACATGGCAGCTGATCAAAGCCCTCCTGACCCTGCAGCACTGCCTCCAAGCTCGCCATGTATCCGAGACTCTGACCACAAACTGACAGAGGAGACAAAAGAGGATGCCACCGAGTCCTCCGTTACCACAGCGATCACTGCAGGCACATCCATTGTCCAGGGAGAGGACCTGTTGGGTGATAAAAGCCCGGCTCCAATGCTGCCTTCAAAGTTGCCACACATTCTAGACAATGGCCACAAGCAGCCAGAGGAGGCAGTAGAGGACACCACCAAGAGTCAAGTGTCCAGGGAAGCGGCCGTTTCCGTCTCCACTGTCCACAATCTGCCAGGGGAGGCAGTTGAGGACACCAACAAGTGTCCAGTTGCCAGGGAAGCAGCCGTTTCTGTGTCCACTGTCCACACAGAGGAGTGTTTGGCTGATAAAAGTCCTCCTGCACCTACAACACTGCCTCTAATCCTGACCTGCACCCACAACAATGACCACAAACCGCTATGGAAGACAGTTGAGTGCACTACAAAGTGCTCAGTCGACACAGAGGCAACTGTTGCTATTTACACCTGGGATGATAAAAGTCCTCCAGGTCTGCAATGCATTCACAACAACAATGACCACAAGCAGCCAGAGGAGACAGTTGAGGACACCACATAGTGCTCAGTTAACACAGAGGCAAGTGCAGTTACATCCACTGTCAAGAGAGAGGAACTGATGAGTGATAAAAGCCCTGTCCTAGCACTTCCTCCAAGCCTGGCATGCATCCATGAAAAGGACCACAAGCAGCCAGAGCAGAAAGGGAAGGGCACTAGTGAAGAGGTGGATCGCTGCCATCATGCTCACCAGCTGGTCCCAGATGCTAACTTAACTCTGGCAACCCCTCTGCTCTGCATGGCCACTAAGACGCCTGTTAGAGTGAGAGCCTCCATATGCAGGTCAGAGGATGAGGAACCCAGGCCCTGGACGCTGAAAAAGGCAAAGGTAGGTGTCCTATTTTACACTTCTACTCTACAGGGTTGGGGGTCTGTTCCATTTCAATTCAAAGCATTGAATTAAGTACTTCCTGAATTGACTGGAATTGAAATTGAATTGACCCCAACCCTGCTAATCTATGCTCATAGTATAAAACATCACCCCTTACTAGGGTTAACATTTGTATTACGTTTGGTGTGGACCCAGGAAGAACATCTATGGCTATTACAAAATCGGTTTGGGATACAAATAAACAAGTTACCTCAATTACTGTCCTCTAAATTGTGTGCCCTATAAGGCCATCAATGTATGTTGATCACTCAAATGTGTATTGAATGTGCCACATTGGAACACTATTACATCTAGAGTCAATGTCTTCCTGTTAGGATTATTGGACAGGCATTGACATTGAGAGTGAAGAGAGGAGCGTCAAGGAGGAGGTGAGCCCGAGGGAGGGTTTGAAGAGTGAGGCGGACCGTGCCCATTCCAAGAGCTCCAATGGGACGGTTTCATCAGAGAGAGCAGAGACCATCCTGGGAAGAGTGGGCTTTCTGGCCATGAACCTCAAGCAGAAAGTCACATTTTTAAAGATGGAGGAAAAAGAGAAAAATAAGGAACTGAATAAGAAGTTGAAAGATGACGAGAAAGAGAGAAAGGTCTCTTGCCTCGAGGTTGTCGGGAGAGGTTGTGTTTTCTCTAGCAGGAGATAAGCTGGCTTCTTATATGTTGTTGAGTAAAGCTTAAACCATGTATTTAGATTGTATGTAGGTATTGTAGGCAGGTATTATAGGTAGTTTACTTAGGTAGTTATTGTAGGTTATTGTAGGTAATTATTGTAGGTAAGTATTCTATTCGGTGGACCCCGGCGAAGCACGAGTGCTAGCTAACCCACCACTTGGACCAACAAAGCTAGCTAGCTAGCGGGTAGCTACTGGTAAATTTTAGCAACTGTGGTTAGTTGTTTCCAATGTTATTTCACGCTTAAGAGTACCTGTAATTGAGCCAGCTAGCTACCGACCATTCAGCTGTTCTTCTAACCTCATTATCCGAGGCATTAACGTTAGATGGTTGGTGGCTGCTTTACTTAATTACAGCTACTGATTGCAGCCTGCCACCCAGTTAGCTGGCGTTGGGTAAGTTTGGCTTTATACATAGCTTGGGCTTTGTCGAGTAAGGCTTAAACTATGTATTTAGATTGTAGTTAGGTAAAAAAAAAATAATAATAATAATAATAATAATAATAGTATTATAGGTAGGCATCGTGGGCTGTATATTATTAGGTATTATAGGTAGGCATCGTGGGCTGTTGTGGGTAGTTGTTGTTTGTAGTTATTGTAGGTTACTTTTGTATTCGGTGGTGCCGGGTCTAGCATGAAGCTAGCTAGCTAACTCACCTCCTGGACTAGCTGGCTAGTAGCTATTAGCAACGGTAGCAACTAAATATAATATCCTTTTAGCCAGCTACATTCGTTCGCAGCGACGCCGTTTTTCAAACAAAGTCAACACAGCAGCCATTGCTAGCTAGCCAACACTATCAGCTGGCTGTACTGTGGTAGCTAAATACAATATCTTTGTGCTAGCTAGCCAACGTTTAATCATTGCTGCGTTATGCGTTATGGTAAGTTTGGCTTCATACATAGCTTGGGCTCTGTCGAGTAAGGCTTAAACTATGTATTTAGATTGTAGTTAGGTATTATAGGTAGGCATCGTGGGCTGTATATTATTAGGTATTATAGGTAGGCATCGTGGGCTGTTGTGGGTAGTTGTTTTATGTAGTTACTGTAGGTTACTTTTGTATTCGGCGGTGCCGGGTGTAGCACGAAGCTAGCTAGCTAACTCACCTCCTGGACTAGCTGGCTAGTAGCTAGCTAGCCAACACTACCAGCTGGCTGTACTGTGGTAGCTAAATACAATATCTCTGTGCTAGCTAGCCAACGTTTAATCATTGCTGCGTTATGAAAGAACTAGACACGGACACAAATTATCTGTTTAGTGTGTTAACACACTATTGGAAGTCCGTGTAACCAAGTATTGGTGCTAAACTGTGTGTTGTTGGATGCTAGCATGCTAGTTAGCTATGGCGTCATAGTTAGCTAGCTGAATAAAGTAAGTTGAGTCTAGTCCTTGAAACATTGAACCATTGTAGTTTACAATAATTCTAACTTCTAAAGTGGAAGTTGGGAGAGTTTTATTCGGGTGGTTCAGTGAAACAATTATAGTTTCCGAGGTGGAAGTTGGGAGAGTTATATTTTTTTGGTGAGGGAGGCCTTGCTCTCTCCTTTCCCAGATGTTTAGTTCATTTCATTCCGATCTCCTCTGCATTATTGTAGCCATCTGCTACAGCCTGTCAACTATGCCTCTGCCTATCCCTGTTCTCTGCTCTCCGCACAGGCTACACAAACGCCTCACACCGCGTGGCTGCTGCCTCTCTAACCTGGTGGTCCCTGCACGCACCACACACCTGGAGTTCCAGGTCTCAGGCAGCCTCTGGAACTGCCGTTCTGCTGCCAACAAGGCTGACTTCATCCCAGACTATGCTACCCTCCAGTCCCTCGACTTTCTGGCGCTGACGGAAACATGGATTACCACCGAAAACACTGCTACTCCTACTGCTCTCTCCTAGTCTGACCATGTGTTCTCGCATACCCCGAGAGCATCTGGTCAGAGGGGTGGTGGCACAGGAATCCTCATCTCTTCCAAGTGGTCATTCTCAATTTTTCCCCTAACCCATCTGTCTATCTCCTCATTTGAATTCCATGCTGTCACAGTCACTAGCCCATTTAGGCTTAATATCCTTGTCATCTATCGCCCTCCAGGTTCCCTTGGAGAGTTCATCAATGAGCTTGACGCCTTGATAAGTTCCTTTCCTGAGGATGGCTCACCCTTCACAGTTTTGGGGGATTTCAACCTCCCTACGTCTACATTTGACTCATTTCTCTCTGCCTCCTTCTTTCCACTCCTCTCCTCTTTTGACCTCACCCTTTCACCGTCCCCCCCTACTCACAAGGCAGGCAATACGCTTGACTTCATCTTTACTAGATGTTGCTATTCTACTAATCTCACTGCAACTCCCCTCCATGTCTCCGACCACTACTTTGTATCCTTTTCTCTCTCGCTCTCCTCCAACAATACTCACTCTGCCCCTACACAGATGGTAACGCGCCGCCGCAACCTTTGCTCTCTCTCTCCCACTACTCTCTCCTCTTCCATCCTATCATCTCTTCCCTCTGATCAATCCTTCTCCCTCCAATCTCCTGATTCTGCCTCCTCAACCCTCCTCTCCTCCCTTTCTGCATCCTTTGACTCCCTGTGTCCCCTATCCTCCCGGCCGGCTCGGTCCTCCCCTCCAGCTCCGTGGCTTGACGACTCATTGCGAGCTCACAGAACAGAGCTCCGGGCAGCTGAGCGGAAATGGAAGAAAACTAAACTCCCTGCTGACCTGGCATCTTTTCACTCCCTCCTCTCTACATTTTCTTCATCTGTTTCTGCTGCTAAGGCCACTTTCTACCACTCTAAATTCCAAGCATCTGCCTCTAACCCTAGGAAGCTCTTTGCCACATTCTTCTCACTGCTGAATCCTCTCCCCCACCCCTCCCACCCCCCCACCCCCCATCCCCCTCCCCCCCACCCCCCACCCCCCTCCTCCCTCTCTGTGGATGACTTCGTCAACCACTTTGAAAAGAAGGTTGACGACATCCGATCCTCGTTTGTTAAGTCTAATGTCACTGCTGGTCCTGCTCACACTGCCCTACCCTATGCTTTGACTTCTTTCTCCCCTCTCTCTCCAGATAAAATCTTGCGACTAGTGACTGCAGGCCGCCCAACAACCTGCCCGCTTGACCCCATCCCCTCCTCTCTTCTCCAGACCATCTCCGGTGACCTTCTCCCCTACCTCACCTCGCTGATCAACTCATCCTTGACCGCTGGCTATGTCCCTTCCGTCTTCAAGGCTATGCACCCCTTCTCAAAAAACCAACACTCGATCCCACTGATGTCAACAACTACAGACCAGTATCCCTTCTTTCTTTTCTTTCCAAAACTATTGAGCGTGCCGTCTTTAGCCAACTCTCTTGCTATCTCTCTCAGAATGACCTTCTTGATCCAAACCAGTCAGGTTTCAGGACTGGTCATTCAACTGAGACTGCTCTTCTCTGTGTCACGGAGGCTCTCCGCACTGCTAAAGCTAACTCTCTCTCCTCTGCTCTTGTCCTTCTAGACCTGTCTGCTGCCTTTGATACTGTGAACCATCAGATCCTCCTCTCCACCCTCTCCGAGCTGGGCATCTCCGGCGCGGCTCACTCCTGGATTGCGTCCTACCTGACCGGTCGCTCCTACCAAGTGGCGTGGCGAGAAGCTGTCTCCGCACCATGTACTCTCACCACTGGTGTCCCCCAGGGCTCAGTTCTAGGCCCTCTCCTTTTCTCCCTATACACCAAGTCACTTGGCTCTGTCATATCCGTTTGGCCTCTCCTATCATTGCTACGCTGACGATACACAACTAATCTTCTCCTTTCCCCCTTCTGATAACCAGGTGGCGAATCGCATCTCTGCATGTCTGGCAGACATATCAGTATGGATGACGGATCACCACCTCAAGCTGAACCCTGGCAAGACGGAGCTGCTCTTTCTCCCGGGGAAGGACTGCCCGTTCCATGATCTCGCCATCACGGTTGACAACTCCGTTGTGTCCTCCTCCCAGAGTGCGAAGAGCCTTTGCGTGACCCTGGACAACACCCTGTCGTTCTCTGCTAACATCAAGGCGGTGACCCGATCCTGCAGGTTCATGCTCAACAACATTCGGAGAGTACGACCCTGCCTTACACAGGAAGCGGCACAGGTCCTAATCCAGGCACCTGTCATCTCCCGTCTGGATTACTGCAACTCGCTGTTGGCTGGGCTCCCTGCCTGTGCCATTACACCCCTACAACTCATCCAGAATGCCGCAGCCCGTCTGGTGTTCAACCTTCCCAAGTTCTCTCACGTCACCACGCTCCTCCGCACACTCCACTGGCTTCCAGTTAAAGCTCGCATCCGTTACAAGACCATGGTGCTTGCCTATGGAGCAGTGAGGGGAACGGCACCTCCGTACCTTCAGGCTCTGATCAGTCCCTACACCCAAACGAGGGCATTGCGTTCATCCACCTCTGGCCTGCTGGCTCCCCTTCCTCTGCGGAAGCATAGTTCCCGCTCAGCCCAGTCAAAACTGTTCGCTGCTCTGGCACACCAATGGTGGAACAAGCTCCCTCACGACGCCAGGACAGTGGAGTCACTCACCACCTTCCGGAGACATTTGAAACCCCAACTCTTTAAGGAATACCTGGGATAGGATAAAGTAATCCTTCTAACCCCAACCCCCCCCCCCAAAAAAAATAAAATAAAATAATAATAATAATGGAAAGTGGTTATCCCACTGGCTAAAGGGTGAATGCACCAATTTGTAAGTCGCTCAGGATAAGAGCGTCTGCTAAATGACGTAAATGTGCCCTTGAGCAAGGCACTTAAACCTAATTGCTCCTGTAAGTCGCTCTGGATAAGAGCGTCTGCTAAATGACTAAAATGTAAATGTAAATGTAAAGGAGATTAAGGCGAGAGAGAAAGAGCAAAAGAAAGCCATGAAAGCTGAGAAAAAGAGGGACAAGTTAGAACAGAAAAAGAGAGAAAAGGAAAGAAAAGAGTAGGAAAAGGCAAAGAAAAAGAGGTTAGAGGGGCTGATTAAGATACACAATGCCATGATGAAAGACAGGATTAAGAAAGAGAAGAAGTGGTCTGAGGAGCTGAAAAAGAGAGAGAAAGCTCAAGCTGAGCTCCTGGAGATGGAGCGAAAGATTCAAAAAAAGGAGGAGAATAAGAAAGGAGGAGGAAACAGGAGAGGAAGAGACTGGAGAAGAGGAAAAAGAGGGCGCCAAGTGGAGGTGGAACTGAGAGGGTGATAGAAGAGCAGGGAAGGGATGAAAGCTTGAAGATGAATGAGTAGACTGGGTAAGAGAGAGAGAGAGAGAAAAGAGAGATACTGTATTTTTGCATGCAATGAAAAACAAAGAATAAAAAATAAAAAAAATTACTCTGTTTGTTTTTTGTCAGAGAAGAATGGGAGAAACTCCTCAAATACAGGTGTGCCAAGCTTGTAGCGTCATACACCAAGAAGACTCGAGGCTGTAATCGCTGCCAAAAGGTGCTTCAACAAAGTACTGAGTAAAGGGTCTGAATACTTATGTAAATGTAATATTTCCATTTTTTATTTTTAATACATTTATAAAAAAGTCTAAAAACCTGTTCTCACTTTGTCATTATGGGGTATTGTGTGTAGATTGATGAGGGAAAAAAAACAATTTAATCAATTTTAGAATAAGACAAAGTGTGGAAAAAGTCAAGGGGTCTGAATACTTTACAAATGCACTCAATTAGATTTTGTTCAAAATAATTTATAGGGCAGCCAATAATTGTGACACGCATGTTTTTGAATAAAATAATGATTTGTTGATGACGATTATTTTTTTATTTGAACAATTTTTACTCAATTAAAGGGTAGATTCATATGATCTTTTGAGTGTAAGATCAAGCTGATAGACCACAATGACATGTTTTCACAGCCTTTTTTGTTCATATCTGTTTCATATCGTACAAAACATTATAAACACAAAATGTTTACTTTTCGCAAATTTGGGGAGTGTTGCACAGTTTAAAAGTTGAATCCTAAATCAACACTAAGCACTCCTACATGTTGAAAGGATTGGATAGGTGTACATATACTTTAGGTGTAATATGGCAAACAAAGCCTATCAGAGGGAAAGGTAGAGCCATTACCAGTGTTTATACCTATGGGATAGGTAGAGAAAATTCTAAAACAAATCTCACAAGCTCTCATCCATAGTCAAATGAACTACTGTTGTCTGGAGTAATGCAGGTGTTGGTGACCTAAAGAGTCTGCAAATAGCACAAAATTGTTAGGCCTACTGCTGCTAGGTAGCTCTCTCTCTGCTCTCCCCCTCCCCTCTGTATGTTCTTGATTGCAGGAGTGAAGTCTGGTGTGCGGGAGTCAGGGTTCCAGCTACAGCTCATTCACCATAATCACCTCAGCCTTAAAGACCCGGTCAAACTTGCCACTCATCGTCAGATCATAGTCAAGACAACCATGTTAGTCTCGCTGCTGATTCAACCTGCTTGTTTTCGCTCTTTGTGTTTTTGGCCTATTCTATTTACATTTTTCCTGTGTCACAGATTATTGGAACCTGACTCCTGCCTCCACTTCACTCCTGCCACCACCATCCCGTTTACCACTAATGGACTTCCCTTTTGGACTCAACCCAGACACTAGGACGTTACGGTACCACTCCTGCTCAGAACCTGGATATGTTACCCTCCCTGTAGACCTGGACTTGCTCTTCCCCCTTTTTGGAAACCTGGACAATTTTACTTTGCAATAAACTTGTTAAACTTTCTCTGGCTCGGTGTAGTTGTCTACATTTGGGTTCATATCCAGTTAAATCATGACAAAAATAAGGCAGCAAGAAAGGGTCTGCAATGTGGTTATGAGATGTTCTCCATAGAATTACATAATGCACTCGAATGGCCGACTGTCAAGGAAATGATAAAAAAAAACACACAAAAAATTTTTTTTTCATAAATGTACTGAAAGACCAACCGCTATATGTGATTAACTGGATATGATCAAAGACGACTCGTAAAGGTAATAGGAATCTGGATCTGTTTCCTTTTCTTTTTACCTTGCTTTTGTTATTATTATTTTTTTTTAAAGTTTTCTTTTTACATTTCGTAAAATGTTATAATTACAAAAATATTTCATTTTAATTTCAATTTAGTAACATACTGTATCATTCAAATAAATACTATGATTTGTCTAATCATATTTTTTGCCTTTGAAGCTTAATATTTTGTGATATAATGTATGACTGACATGAGGGTTATCAAAGGGAGAGAGATAAGGGTAACAATGAAGACACTCTTCCATTACTAAGTGATGAGTGGAAGTGTACAGTGCCCTCCTGAATTATTGGCACCAGAAAGAAATATGAACAAAAAAGGCTGTGAAAACATGTCATTGTGGTCTATCAGCTTGATCTTACACTCAAAAGATCATATGAATCTACCCTTTAATTGAGTAAAAATTGTTCAAATAAAAAAATAATCGTCATCAATTACCTGGCGGCGGCAACTACCTGGCGGCAGGTAGCTTAGTGGTTAAGAGCGTTGTACCAGTAACCGAAAGGTCGCTGGTTCTAATCCCCAAGCCGACTAGGTGAAAAATCTGTCGATGTGCCCTGAGCAAGGCACTTAACCCTAATTGCTCCTGTAAGTCGCTCTGGATAAGAGCGTCTGCTAAATGACCAATTTATTTAACAAATCATTATTTTATTCAAAAACATGCGTCTCACAATTATTGGCTGCCCTATAAATTATTTTGAACAAAATCTAATTGAGTGCATTTGTAAAGTATTCAGACCCCTTGACTTTTTCCACACTTTGTCTTATTCTAAAATTGATTAAATTGTTTTTTTTCCCTCATCAATCTACACACAATACCCCATATTGACAAAGTGAGAACAGGTTTTAAGACTTTTTTATAAATGTATTAAAAATAAAAAATGGAAATATTACATTTACATAAGTATTCAGACCCTTTACTCAGTACTTTGTTGAAGCACCTTTTGGCAGCGATTACAGCCTCGAGTCTTCTTGGTGTATGACGCTACAAGCTTGGCACACTTGTATTTGAGGAGTTTCTCCCATTCTTCTCTGCAGATCCTCTCAAGATCTGTCAGGTTGGATAGGGCGTGTCGCTGCACAGCTATTTTCCGGTCTCTCCAGAGATGTTAGATCGGGTTCAAGTCCGGTTTCTGGCTGGGCCACTCAAGGACATTCAGAGACTTGTCCCGAAGCCACTCCTGCGTTGTCTTGGCTGTGTGCTTAGGGTCGTTGTCCTGTTGAAAGGTGAACCTTAGCCCCAGTCGGAGGTCCTGAGCGCTCTGGAGCAGGTTTTCATCAAGGATTTCTCTGTACATTGCTCTGTTCATCTTTCCCTTGATCCTGACTAGTCTACAAATCAAATCAAATCAAATTGTATTTGTTATGTGCCGAATACAACAGGTGAAGACCTTACCGTGAAATGCTTACTTACAAGCCCTTAACCAACAATGCAGTCCAAGAAATAGAGTTAAGAAAATATTTACTAAATACACTAAAGTAAAAAATAAAATAAAAGTAACACAAGAAAATAATAATGAGGCTATATACAAGGGGTACCGGTACCGAGTCAATGTGTGGGGGTACAGGTTAGTTGAGGTAATTTGTACTTGTGGTTAGGGGTAAAGTAACTATGCATAGTTAATAAACAGTGAGTAGCAGCAGTGTAAAAACAAAGGGTGGAGGTGTCATTGTAAATAGTCCGGGTGGCCATTTGATTAATTGTTCAGCAGTCTTATGAATTGGGGATAGAAGCTGTTAAGGAGCCTTTTGGACCTAGACTTGGCACTCTGGTACCGCTTGCTGTGCGGTAGCAGAGAGAACAGTCTATGACTTGGGTGACTGGAGTCTTTGTCAATTTTTTGGGCCTCCCTCTTACACTTCCTAGTATATAGGTCCTGGATAGCTGGAAGCTTGGCTCCAGTGATGTACTGGGCCGTACGCACTACCCTCTGTAGCGCCTTACGGTTGGATGCTGAGCAGTTGCCATACCAGGCGGTGATGCAACTGGTCAGGAAGCTCTCGATGGTGCAGCTGTAGAACTTTTTGAGGATCTTGGGACCAATGCCAAATCTTTTCAGTCTCCTGAGGTGGAAAAGGCGTTGTCGTGCCCTCTTCACGACTGTCTTGGTGTGTTTGAACCATGATAGTTTGTTGGTGATGTGGACACCAAGGAACTTGAAACTCTCGACCTGCTCCACTACAGCCCCGTCGATGTGAATGGGGCGTGTTCCCAGTCCCTGTCCCTGAAAATCCTCCCCGGAGCATGATTCTGCCACCACCATGCTTCACCGTAGGGATGGTGCCAGGTTTCCTCCAAACGTGATCTCATCCCAGGTAAGAGGGGGAGTGGCAGCAGCAGCAGGTTCTCCCCATGTGAGCTGAGTCCAGTGGACCAGTCCTGTATCCCCCCACCCAGACAGCGACAGTGGTCTAAACGATGGCTAGCTATCCACAATCTGGCTCAACTAAACAAGGTTTACCAAGAGGGAAGGAGGGAGAGGAAGGTAGAGGAAGAGAAAGAGGGAGGAGAGGAAGGAGGAAAGGGAGAAAAGGGTTCTCTCCATCATGACTGTAAGAAGGAAAGGAGGGAGAAGGCCGAGCAAGAGGAAGAGGAAGAGGTGGAAGATGACAAGGAGAGTTGATCTGTCCATCACTACCATAAGGAGATCTCTTCTGGTGGCTCTTGTTCTCTCCTCTTTCCCACAGAGGAGCACCTTTTGCAGGCAGCCCAGAGCAGACTCTCCGCTGAGAAAAGGCTAGCCCCTGGAGGTTCCACCTTGGATTTATACAGAGAACCCCCCAGTACTCAAACTGCTTTACATTGTAGAGAGGGATCTAATCTCATTGGATTTGCTGGTCTCGCTGGCAGGGGGCTCGTAGGAACACCCTCCCCTCCTTGACTCCAGCTCCACCCCTTCTTCACCTGCCCCCCTTATCATGTTATGAGTCTCACCTACAGGTCCCGCCCCCTGGCCTACCTGTTGCAGATGTAAGTATGGTGTGTCGGACACAGCTGCCCTCCACCTCCTCCCCCTCCTCCCCCTCCTCCCCCACCTTCCCTCTTTCTCCCACTCCCCCATCTCTCGCGCTCTCTCCTCCTCCCCCTCTCTTCCCTTTAAAGCAATACTTAGACCAGGCTTTCTGCCTCCTCTACCCCTCTCCACCTCCTCTTCCATTCCTACTCTCTGTCTCTCCACCTCCTCCTCCTCCTCTTTGTTCCCCCTCTCCCGCCCTCCAGTGAGAGAGGCAGGTCACCTCGCCGTCACTCTATCCAGCTGGAGCCACTCCACTGAGAGGGCGAGGAGGAGAGGATAGGTATAGAGGAAGACCAGAGGAGACAAGAGTGAGAGGAGGAGAGGAGGAGAGGGAGTGAGACACTATGTTAGCTGTTGTTGTGTGATATATGTAGTTACTTGTAATAACCACTAGAGCAGGGGTGTCAAACTCATTTTGTTTCAGGGGCCACATACAGCTCAATCTGATCTCAAGTGGGCCGGGCCAGTCAAAAATAATAGCAAAATAACCTATAAATAACGTCAACAAATCTTTACCTTTGTTTTTCAATATTATGCCTTAATTTATCATTTAGCCTACATATGTGCATTATAACTCACAGATCACAGTGGATCTACAAAGGCACAAAACATTTATTCACAGATAGGCCTATGGAACTGAAAAAATTGCATTTCACTTTGATTAAAACAACTTGTTTTATTAACTTATTAACTTAACTTATTTTAATGTACAGTATACATTCTGACCACCTGAACTGACTCACCACACTATGTACAAACTAAAGTCGGAGCAATGAAGAACGTTATCACAATGTTCATGGTCTTTAAATATTACATTACCACAGTAAATGTTATTTTTTCACAGAACTGTATTCTTCAGAGTGGAAAAAGTATCTTAAAGAGCATTACAAGTCTTACAATTAGACTTGACCTACTCGCTGTTTAACCCCCTCCCCTCTCTTTCTCTCACTGCGGCCTACCGGCTGCTCCTGAAACTTGGCATCTTTTAGCCTTCACGATAGCATCAATATCAGGTGTCAAATCCTGAGTAGCAGCCAATTTCATAATGTCATTTAAGTGCTTGTGTGTTAGCCATGAGCGCAGCTTTGTTTTATTAATGTTCATTACAGAGAAAACCTGTTCACAAAGATAGGTAGTCCCAAACAGGCATAAAACCTTTGCAGCCAGGGCTGTTAATTTGGGGCACCCTGGCAAGAGATACTGATAAAATGTGTCCAAGCCCACAGAGGCAAATTTGTCCTTCATACCTGAATCACACTGCAAGTCAATTATTTCGAGTTGGATGTCAGCGGGCAGATCAGAAGCCTTGACTGTGAATGGCGAGCATAAAACGGCAAATTCTGTCTCAAGTTCACCGAAGACCTGAAACCGTTGCTCAAACTCCCGCAGCAATCCTGTAATCTTGTCTTTGTATTGAGCCATATCAGCATTAAGTCCGGTTGCACGCACATCTCTTAGACAAGGGAAATGAGCGGTGTCACCGCTAGATAGTTGTGTCTCCCAGAGTGACAGTTTCAACTTGAATGCGCGTATGCTGTCATAATACTGAGTGACAACTTTTTTGCGGCCCTGCAACATTTTGTTAAGATTATTCAGGTGCTCTGTAATATCCACCAGAAAGGCAAGATCCTGCACCCATTCTGGGCATTTAAGTTCCTTCACTGGTATGCCTTTTTTCTCCATGAACTGTTCAATTTGCTTTCGTAGCTCAAAGAAACGCTTCAGCACGGCACCTCGGCTTAACCACCGTACTTCAGTGTGGTATGGCAAGCCATGCGTAATGTCTTTATCACTGAGAAGACTATCAAACTGATGGTGATTCAAACCACTTGCTCGGATGAAATTAACAGTGCGGACAACCACCTCCATGACATGATCCATTTTTAATGATTTGCAACACAATGCTTCCTGGTGCAAAATACAGTGAAATGTCCAAAACTCTTGTCCTCCATTTGCGGCCTGTACTTAATCTCTGAATTTTGTCACAACGCCTGCTTTTCTCCCAATCATTGATGGCGCACCATCTGTAGGCTGACGGCACGGGACCAGTCCACTCCGACTCTGTCCAGCGCTCCAACGAGAGAGGTCATAATTTCATCCGCTGTTGTAGTATCCGTCATAGGTACCAACCCAAGGAACTCCTCGGTGACTGTCAAAGTCGCATCAACACCACGAATGAATATGGCCAGTTGAGCAACATCTGTAATATCAGTGCTCTCATCAATTGCAACCGAAAATGCAACAAATAACTTGACTTTGTGATTCATTTGGCTCTTCAAGTCTGCCGAGAGATCTGAAATTCTATCTGCGACAGTGTTTCTCGTTAGGCTAATGTTGGCAAAGGCCTGTCGCTTTTCGGGGCACACGATTTCTGCAGCCTTTAGCATGCATGTTTTCACGAACTCACCCTCAGAAAATGGCTTGGATCCTAACGCTATCTCATTAGCAATAAGGTAGCTAGCTTTCACCGCTGCATCAATGACCTCTCGGCTACGGGTAAAAACAGACTGCTGTTTCTTCAGACCCACTAACAATTAAATTATCTTCTCTATTCTCAGTTGTCCTCGCAAATGGTTGTATTTTTCACCATGATGAGTCTCATTGTGGCGCCGAATATTATATTCCTTGAGCAATGAAACTTGCTGATTACACACCAAGCACACAGATTTCCCATTCACTTCTGTGAATAAATATGAATCAGTCCCTTTTTCTTGGAAAACTCTGCACTCTGTGTCAACTTTTCTCCTTTTTGATAAAGACATTTTGGTAATGTGGGTAATTTTGACAACAAGAGCTTAATAAAGATAAGGCAAGATCGGCAGATGGCGCATTCTGGGCGCGTTGCTGTCACGTGCTGTTTATTTCAGGATCTCTCGTTATTTCAGTGACACCTCTGCTGGACAAATTTGGAATATCTGTTCCTTTAAAAAAAAAAAAGTGGACGTCGTCTCACGGGCCGGATTGAACCATCTGGCGGGCCGGTTCTGGCCCGCGGGCCGTATAATTGACATCCCTGCACTAGAGCATGCTGGACACTTATTTGGTGCTTGCTGACCTCAATGTGTGCATGCATATCAACAGTCTAAAGCAGTCATCTCCAATCCAAAGAATTAGTTGGAATCATTTGTTTATTAGAC
This sequence comes from Coregonus lavaretus, assembly GCF_964263955.1. Lineage (NCBI taxonomy): Eukaryota > Metazoa > Chordata > Actinopteri > Salmoniformes > Salmonidae > Coregonus > Coregonus lavaretus. The sequence goes on from NC_140025.1 coordinate 12,364,438, forward strand.
ATTTCCTATTTATACTGTATGGATAATAAAACCCATCCTTTATTCACTTGTGTTTTAGCTTTTTCCCCACACCCACACTGAAAGATGTTACTATTACTTTAGTCTGTCTTGCTTTATGATAGTCACATGCCTCTACCTTTACAAGATGTCTGCAAGTATTCTTCATGAGGGCTTTAAAGCTAATGTTAATTTGACTGTGTACTTCAAGAACATACATGTATTTTCCAAGACAGACCTGTTACTGGCTGTGTCTAAATATCCATTCTAGCGTAATACATACTTAAACTGCATACTAATTTCGCCTTTGATCTAGTAGAATTCACTCTTCTTTTCTGACTCACTTGTTTGGCAACAGCTGATAGTCAGATAAATTGACGCGCTGTACCGAAATGAACGAATGACGGGAGTCAATGCAATCGCGCATTAGATGACAAATTCTGAGTACTATTGCCGCATTCACATGCTAGTCGGAACTTTGAACCCCGGAAATGTCAGACTTGCTTACTGTTTGTAGTTATACACGTGTCGCATTCTAAGAACAGCAAGTCGGACATTTCAGAGTTTCATAGGTCCGACTAGAATGTGAACGCGGCATAGTTTCTAAATTTCACATACTATAAAGCTAAATGTTTTTACATTCTATTTATTACTCTAATATGGGTATTTGGACACTGCCTCTTTGTCTCTCACACACTGAGCACGAGCACAGTCATTATGGCCACAGCTTCCTCTGACCTGGCAGACCACCTGTGCTGTTCCATCTGCACAGACATCTACACTGAGCCTGTGTCTCTAAGCTATCAGCACACCTTCTGCAAGAGATGCCTCCAAGACAGCCTGAATGCTGGACACCAACTCTGTCAAGTGGGAAGGGCTCTCTGGTCAGACACAGAATCTTCCATGTCAACAGACTGATCAGGAACGTGGCCTACCAGCTGAAACTGGAGGAAAATGCTAAAAGACAGAGAGCTACAGCCGAGAGAGGAAACAGTAGAGAGATGAATGTCGTGAACATGGAGAGCCTCTGAAGCTGTTCTGTGAGACGGACAGTAAGCTGATCTCTGTGATCTGCAGAGATGGGTGAGACGACAGAGGACACATATTCAAACCTATAAGAGAAGCACATGAGGATCTGAAAAAAGAGGTAGCCTCAGATTTATGCTACTTCAAGAAGGATATTCGTGTGCTGGAATACTCAAGAGATGAGCAGCAAAGAGAAATGTCTCAAGCAAACGAGACGTCAGATCATCTCAAAGTCCAGATCAGGTTGCTTGGTTGACAAGGAGATAGTACTTGCCAGGCTGGAAGAACAGCTAAAGGAGAAGACAGTTAAAACGGCCTCTCTTCAGTCTGAGCTGGACCTCACTGAGCCCAGAGACTTCCTGCTCTAATGGATGGAGAGGGGCTGCACTGAGATTAGGGAGAGGAGGAAGGAGGAGGAGTGGGTGGAGAGGAATATGATAGAGGGATTAGGATAGAGGGGAATATGATAGAGGGAATATATTGAGAGGAATGTGACAGAGAGGATTTGTTTCATTAGATCACTTTAAGACTTAAAATCTCTTAGGCTGACAGTCCCCGGAATCGGGCGCTAGAATTTCTTTAAAAAATATGTAAATGTTTACATTACTTATTTGATTGATTTCCCACCGTTTTATATTTCAGAAGACATCCATCCAGACATTCCTAGAACCACGTAAACGTTCTCTGTCGAATAAACTTGTATTTGTCTCCCTCTGGTGTTCGGATGCATCAATACATCCATTTATCACTTAACTGCAACGTTAAGTCAAAGGGGCGTTCCAGGAAAAACATTTATCCATCCTTGACTGCTTCACGGCACAGACATGGCAAAGCAATCACTGAATTTGTCTCGAGCAGGCAGAGCTAAATACATAACTTTCATAGCTCTACTATAAAGAATGCGACCTACACACTTCCTTAAACCTAAAATAAGTCTAGAAGTAATTTTGTGTGGAAGTCAAACATTTGTTCAGAACGACAAAATCGAGACCTTTACATAGCCCATCTCTCATTGTCTATAGGAGTGATGTACACTGGTCAAATTGCCCCAATGTTAATTTAGACTTTCACAAATTTTACAGATTTTGACTCTCACTAATGTCATGACATGTTTGGCAAAGTAGTAAAGAATGTTGTATTATACTTTTCTTGTGTACTAGATCATATGGTTTGAAAAGTGTTTTTTTTCTCAGACATAAATGAACAATTCCAGGTGAAAGCTAAAGGTCATAGCTTCCTGAGGGGAGGGACACCACTACATTAATAAAATATTTCCCTCTTGCTAGATTGATGACTAAAGCCCTAGAGAAACAGTGCAAAATGGTTGTCAGCTCAACTGATTAAATACAAGACCTGTTCATTGTGAAATGTATGTGTTCAAGTCTAATAATTTTGCTCTATATATTTTCTGCTCTGTATGTAATTTTATCTGTTTAAGCTGTTTGGATTGTTAATTGATATAACACAGGGCACCATTGAAAAAGAGACACTGGTCTCAATTGGGATTCCCTGTAAAAATAAAGAGGAATATGATAGAGGGAATATGATAGCGAGTATTATGATGGAGTGGAATATGATAGAGGAATATGATGGAGGGAATATAATAGAGGAAATATGATAGAGGGAATATGATGGATGGAATATGAGAGAGGAATATGATGGAGGGGAATATGATAGAGAATGAATGGAGGAATGTGTGACGCTCTTGAGCAACAAAGGTTGTCTGTTTGGTTATATCAACTGGAAAGACATGGATAAGAAAATGTTCAAACATAATTTTAAACAATACTGTTCTATAGTCAGCTGATATTGATTTCTTTATTTAATTATTTATTAAACTTAAATGCTAAACATCAATGACACCTACTCTTCAATTAAATTTTTTGGGCCTATATAATTACACATCCAGCTAATTTTATCCCTCTATGAGCATGCGTACCGTAAAGATACCGTAAGGATCACTCAACTGCAACAGCTCTGGTTGATTTAATCGATCAATGGCTCAGGTCACTTGACCAAGATAAACTTGTGGATGAGCTGCTTCTTGATTTTAGTGCTGCATTTGACCTTGTTGATCATATGGCTAATAGCTGAGGCCATTGAAGAGAGATGTTTTCTTGAACCCTCATTTCTTTTTTGGAACTTTGTTACTGAGGTGACATAGACTATGGAAGACTTGTTTTACTGTAGTAAGGTCGCCTATGTATTTCATTGATGATGATGATGATGATGATGATGATGAATATTGACATTATTGGTAGGCTGAGATCGAACAAACAACCTAAGTAAGCCTGGCTGCTATTTATGATATCTAAAACATATTGACTTTTAATTAGGCAAAACACATGTAGTTTGAATGGTCAACCATTTTATATGAGTTACAGCATTTTATTTTAATAAAAAATTAGGTTATATGGATTCATTGTATATATTAGGTATGACTGTGCTGCATAGGTACAAAAAATCTCAAATAAATAAACGAAATTGTGCCAGCATTTGATAACACATGAAAGCTGCTGTGGGTAACCATGGCAATGGGGACTCCATTGTGACATCACAAGATTCCGATTCTGGAAGGTTACCTGTTGCACAGACAAACTGAACAGTGCAAAGAGACTGATTCAACTAACCACTGACAAATTATTAATGTCCTATTTCATTAGTGAGAGAACACACTGCTTACTTCAGAGGTAGGTTTTAATATAACTTATTGTGAATGTGTTTCAGTAGTATAACTTATTTTCAAATTACTTGTGTATGAATGTGACATTTTAAGTAGACCTAACATGACTAGTGAAACTGTTGAAGATAGATAGTTTGCTTGAGTCCTCTTTTTGTGAGAAAATGCTTCATCCTGACATCTGAGATGTCATGTTACAATTGTAGTGAGCCAGCCTAATGGCTAATGCATTCTATTGATGACTGAAAAAAAACCTCTCTCTGTGTTAATCACCAACATATGTTGTAATCAATTATCTCAATAAATATGTACCAAAAGAGTAGGTTGTGTAAAAAAACAAGTATGCCTACCTAATTTGTAGCTGATTCATTTCTAATAAGAATAATATGTTCTTAATTGAATGGACATCCATTTCAAATGGTTGAATTGATAGACCTCTTTAAATTGAGGTGCACTCAAGGGCACTCAAAGAGAAGACTGGCGTTTTTACCTCCTTGGTTTTTAAAATAGATGAAACTGTACAAGTTAGGTCCTGCATGGATATAGAGTCATTTTCTACCCAAAACACAGTGTTTTCAATGATATGATGGAAGTGATTAGTGTGGTTTGTGAGAACCAGGCCCAATATGGAATAGAGCTACATGAGGGGTTGAATAAGGCTCAATAGTAAGGTACAGAAAGAGCCTGAAGTTTGCTTTTTAAAGTCTGTGTTGTGCTTTTTCATCTGCCATGGCAACGCCTTCGATCACAATGATGATGTCATGAAGGATATTGTTCACGAAATGATAAGAACAGCCAAAATCGATTCATTTGAACTTGGTCGCTTTTCCAGTAGCCAACTTTTTACTAGTAATTCAGATGGGCCTATTGCCTAAACATATCTGGATCAGGATTCTCACTTGCTTAATTGTAAGTAGCTGGGAAGAAAACGTGTGCACATTGTAAAGAGATGCATTATTATTTGGTTAGCAACACCCACTTACTACAACGTTGTGTATTTTCCAGAGTTATTGTTAGCTAAGAGGAAGACATGGAGGGTTCAACGCTGACACACAGGAGGGGTGAGTGTCGGTTGGAGGAAAGGGCGATCTAGACAGACTACGTGATGGAGCTGAGAGCCAGGTTGGCTCTGGTTTTGCAGATCCAGAAGGATCAGGAGAAGAAGATGAAGAGGATTTGGTTCAAGACGAGGAAAATGCCAAGACTGATTGAGGAGGTAACAAGACCAACTTTGACAAAGTCGACTAAAGTTCTGTTTAACAATATTAATTAAAGCAAGTATAAGTTATTGTAAGGGCAAAATGTTCCATATGCCATGGAATGTAAGCTAACAATATTTTGTCCTTATTTCTTTTTGTATTAGGCTACACCATGGCAATGCTTATAACTGTTCTTGTCTAAATGTGTTGTATCGTGTCTGTCTGTTTCAGTGAATTTATGTCCTCAGTTCTTATGGTTGTCTTGTCATAAAAAATAAACAACCGTTCTATCATAGACGCTCATATCAGGATTATGTGGTTGTCTCACCTAGCTACCTTAAGTTGAATGCACTAACTAACTATAAGTCGTTCTGGATAAAAGCGTCTGATAAATGGCTAAAATGTCAAATGTTATGCTGGGTGTGGGGCATGTATTTTTACACTTAGCTGGCCCATTGGCTAGGGGACCGAGGGTTGGGACAGACTGGTGCAGAGCATCTTAGAGGACACTATATATATATATATATATATATATATATATATATATATATGTGATGTACAGTGGGGAGAACAAGTATTTGATACACTGCCGATTTTGCAGGTTTTCCTACTTACAAAGCATGTTGAGGTCTGTAATTTTTATCATAGGTACACTTCAACTGTGAGAGACGGAATCTAAAACAAAAATCCAGAAAATCACATTGTATGAATTGTAAGTAATTAATTTGCATTTTATTGCATGACATAAGTATTTGATCACCTACCAACCAGTAAGAATTCCGGCTCTCACAGACCTGTTAGTTTTTCTTTAAGAAGCCCCCCTGTTCTCCACTCATTACCTTTATTAACTGCACCTATTTGAACTCGTTACCTGTATAAAAGATACCTGTCCACACACTCAATCAAACAGACTCCAACCTCTCCACAATGGCCAAGACCAGAGAGCTGTGTAAGGACATCAGGGATACAATTGTAGACCTGCACAAGGCTGGGATGGGCTACAGGACAATAGGCAAGCAGCTTGGTGAGAAGGCAACAACTGTTGGCGCAATTATTAGAAAATGGAAGAAGTTCAAGATGAAGGTCAATCACCCTCGGTCTGGGGCTCCATGCAAGATCTCACCTCGTGGGGCATCAATGATCATGAGGAAGGTGAGGGATCAGCCCAGAACTACACGGCAGGAACTTGTTCAATGACCTGAAGAGAGCTGGGACCACAATCTCAAAGAAAACCATTAGTAACACACTACGACGTCATGGATTAAAATCCTGCAGCGCACGCAAGGTCCCCCTGCTCAAGCCAGCGCATGTCCAGGCCCGTCTGAAGTTTGCCAATGACCATCTGGATGATCCAGAGGAGGAATGGGAGAAGGTCATGTGGTCTGATGAGACAAAAATAGAGCTTTTTGCTCTAAACTCCACTCGCCATGTTTGGAGGAAGAAGAAGGATGAGTACAACCGCAAGAACACCATCCCAGCCGTGAATCATGGAGGTGGAAACATCATTCTCTGGGGATGCTTTTCTGCAAAGGGGACAGGACGACTGCACCGTATTGAAGGATGGATGGGGCCATGTATCGCGAGATCTTGGCCAACAACCTCCTTCCCTCAGTAAGAGCATTGAAGATGGGTCGTGGCTGGGTCTTCCAGCATGACAACGACCCGAAACACACAGCCAGCGCAACTAAGGAGTGGCTCCGTAAGAAGCATCTCAAGGTCCTGGAGTGGCCTAGCCAGTCTCCAGACCTGAACCCAATAGAAAATCTTTGGAGGGAGCTGAAAGTCCGTATTGCCCAGCGACAGCCCCGAAACCTGAAGAATCTGGAGAAGGTCTGTATGGAGGAGTGGACCAAAATATCTGCTGCAGTGTGTGCAAACCTGGTCAAGACCTACAGGAAATGTATTATCTCTGTAATTGCAAACAAAGGTTTCTGTACCAAATATTAAGTTATGCTTTTCTGATGTATCAAATACTTATGTCATGCAATAAAATGCAAATTAATTACTTAAAAATCATACGATGTGATTTTCTGGATTTTTGTTTTAGATTCCGTCTCTCGCAGTTGAAGTGTACCTATGATAAAAATTACAGACCTCTACATGCTTTGTAAGTAGGAAAACCTGCAAAATCGGCAGTGTGTCAAATACTTGTTCTCCCCACTGTATAAGTAAATAGTGCTGACTCATACAGTATGTATGTATGTACTGAATGTGATCACTTTCATCATGTCTGTTTCTTTTCTCACGCAGAATGTGAGAGATGTGAGCAACTGTCCTCTCACTGAGTTCATGGCTCCCTGTATTGACTCCCTCCCACCACTGGCTTTCACCAATCAGAGGCCTATACCAACCATGTTGCATCCCCCCTCTCCATTGGCCATACGCGCTCAGGATGCACAGCGGTTCATTGTACTTTCATACTTTGTCCCTGAAACCTGCCAGTCTGCTGAATGCCCAGTTGCCACAGAGGCCACTGCAGATGTATCTACAGGTATACGAGAGGACCTATGGACAGATATACATCTTTCCTCAATGCTGCATCGATACCTGCCACACTTCTTTGATGAAGACTCCATGCAGCCACATCAGGCAGTAGAGGGCTCCACTGAGGTCTCAGTTGCTCCAGTGGTAATATCTAATGTCGAGGAAGAGGACAGATTCTATCCTTACTCCCTCCCACCCCTGGCTCAGCGGTTCATTGGCAATTCATTCAATTTCCTCGAAACCTCCCAGCCTGCTGTTTCAGCCACAGAGTGCCCAGTTGCCACAGAGGCCACTGCTACCACAGCCACTTTCAAGGGAGAGAATCGATGGGCAGCTAGAAGTCTTCCTTCAGTGCTGCCTCCTTGCCTGCCAACAGTCTTTGACGATGACTTCATGCCACCAGAGCAGACATTAGAGGATACCTATGAGGTCTCAGTTGCTACAGAGACCACTGCAGGCACAGCTACTGTTGATTTTGGAGTGTACAGATCAGCAGCTAAATGCCCTGTCCCAATGCTGCCTCCAAGTCTGCCACTTGTCTTTGAAGTTGACTACAAACTGCCAGAGGAGGCAGTAGAGGACACCAGTTGTCCAGTGAAACAAAGTGTCCAGTTATCAGTGAAACAAACAATGATGTGTCCACTCACCTAAAAGAGGACATGGCAGCTGATCAAAGCCCTCCTGACCCTGCAGCACTGCCTCCAAGCTCGCCATGTATCCGAGACTCTGACCACAAACTGACAGAGGAGACAAAAGAGGATGACACCGAGTCCTCCGTTACCACAGCGATCACTTAAGGCACATCCATTGTCCAGGGAGAGTACCTGTTGGGTGATAAAAGCCCGGCTCCAATGCTGCCTTCAAAGTTGCCACACATTCTAGACAATGACCACAAGCAGCCAGAGGAGGCAGTAGAGGACACCACCAAGAGTCAAGTGTCCAGGGAAGCGGCCGTTTCCGTCTCCACTGTCCACACTCTGCCTAGGAAAGGCAGTAGAGGACACCAACAAGTGTCCAGTTGCCAGGGAAGCAGCCGTTTCTGTGTCCACTGTCCACACAGAGGAGTGTTTGGCTGATAAAAGTCCTCCTGCACCTGCAACACTGCCTCTAATCCTGACCTGCACCCACAACATTGACCACAAACAGCTATGGAAGACCGTTGAGTGCACTACAAAGTGCTCAGTCGACACAGAGGCAACTGTTGCCATTTACACCTGGGATGATAAAAGTCCTCCAGGTCTGCAATGCATTCACAACAACAATGACCACAAGCAGCCAGAGGAGACAGTTGAGGACACCACAGAGTGCTTAGTTAACACAGAGGCAAGTGCAGTTGCATCCACTGTCAAGAGAAGGGAACTGATGAGTGATAAAAGCCCTGTCCTAGCACTTCCTCCAAGCCTGGCATGAATCCATGACAAGGACCACAAGCAGCCAGAGCAGAAAGGGAAGGGCACTAGTGAAGAGGTGGATCGCTGCCCTCATGCTCACCAGCTGGTCCCAGATGCTAACTTAACTCTGGCAACCCCTCTGCTCTGCATGGCCACTAAGACGCCTGTTAGAGTGAGAGCCTCCATATGCAGGTCAGAGGATGAAGAACCCAGGCCCTGGACGCTGAAAGAGGCAAAGGTAGGTGTCCTATTTTACACTTCTACTCTACAGGGTTGGGGGTCTGTTCCATTTCAATTCAAAGCATTGAATTAAGTACTTCCTGAATTGACTGGAATTGAAATTGAATTGACCCCAACCCTGCTACTCTATGCTCATAGTATAAAACATCACCCCTTACTAGGGTTAACATTTGTATTACGTTTGGTGTGGACCCAGGAAGAACATCTATGGTTATTACAAAATCGGTTTGGGATACAAATAAACAAGTTACCTCAATTACTGTCCTCTAAATTGTGTGCCCCATGAGGCCTTCAATGTATGTTGATCACTCAAATGTGTATTGAATGTGCCACATTGGAACAATATTACATCTAGAGTCAATGTCTTCCTGTTAGGATTATTGGACAGGCATTGACATTGAGAGTGAAGAGAGGAGCGTCAAGGAGGAGGTGAGCCCTAGGGAGGGTTTGAAGCGTGAGGCGGACCGTGCCCATTCCAAGAGCTCCAATGGGACGGTTTCATCAGAGAGAGCAGAGACCATCCTGGGAAGAGTGGGCTTTCTGGCCATGAACCTCAAGCAGAAAGTCACATTTTTAAAGATGGAGGAAAAAGAGAAAAATAAGGAACTGAATAAGAAGTTGAAAGATGACGAGAAAGAGAGAAAGGTCTCTTGCCTCGAGGTTGTCGGGAGAGGTTGTGTTTTCTCTAGCAGGAGATAAGCTGGCTTCTTATATGTTGTTGAGTAAAGCTTAAACCATGTATTTAGATTGTATGTAGGTATTGTAGTCAGGTATTATAGTTAGTTTACTTAGGTAGTTATTGTAGGTTATTGTAGGTAATTATTGTAGGTAAGTATTCTATTCGGTGGACCCCGGCGAAGCACGAGTGCTAGCTAACCCACCACTTGGACCAACAAAGCTAGCTAGCTAGCGGGTAGCTACTGGTAACTTTTAGCAACTGTGGTTAGTTGTTTCCAATGTTATTTCACGCTTAAGAGTACCTGTAATTGAGCCAGCTTGCTACCGACCATTCAGCTGTTCTTCTAACCTCATTATCCGAGGCATTAACGTTAGATGGTTGGTGGCTGCTGTACTTAATTACAGCTACTGATTGCAGCCTGCCACCCAGTTAGCTGGCAAAATATGATTAGACAAATAATAATATTTATTTGAATGATACAGTATGTTACTAAATTGAAATTAAAATGAAATGTTTTTGTAATTATAACATTTTACGAAATGTAAAAAGAAAACTTTAAAAAATAATAATAATAACAAAAGTAAGGTAAAAAGAAAAGGAAACCGATCCAGATTCCTATTACCAGTGTAAAAACAAAGGGGGGAGGTGTCAATGTAAATAGTCCGGGTGGCCATTTGATTAATTGTTCAGCAGTCTTATGAATTGGGGATAGAAGCTGTTAAGGAGCCTTTTGGACCTAGACTTGGCACTCTGGTACCGCTTGCTGTGCGGTAGCAGAGAGAACAGTCTATGACTTGGGTGACTGAAGTCTTTGTCAATTTTTTGGGCCTCCCTCTTACACCTCCAAGTATATAGGTCCTGGATGGCAGGAAGCTTGGCTCCAGTGATGTACTGGGCCGTACGCACTACCCTCTGTAGCGCCTTACGGTCGGATGCCGAGCAGTTGCCATACCAGGCGGTGATGCAACTGGTCAGGAAGCTCTCGATGGTGCAGCTGTAGAACTTTTTGAGGATCTTGGGACCAATGCCAAATCTTTTCAGTCTCCTGAGGTGGAAAATGCGTTGTCGTGCCCTCTTCACGACTGTCTTGGTGTGTTTGAACCATGATAGTTTGTTGGTGATGTGGACACCAAGGAACTTGAAACTCTCGACCTGCTCCACTACAGCCCCGTCGATGTGAATGGGGCGTGTTCCCAGTCCCTGTCCCTGAAAATCCTCCCCGGAGCATGATGCTGCCACCACCATGCTTCACCGTAGGGATGGTGCCAGGTTTCCTCCAAACGTGATCTCATCCCAGGTAAGAGGGGGAGTGGCAGCAGCAGCAGGTTCTCCCCATGTGAGCTGAGTCCAGTGGACCAGTCCTGTATCCCCCCACCCAGACAGCGACAGTGGTCTAAACCATGGCTAGCTATCCACAATCTGGCTCGACTAAACAAGGTTTACCAAGAGGGAAGGAGGGAGAGGAAGGTAGAGGAAGAGAAAGAGGGAGGAGAGGAAGGAGGAAAGGAAGAAAAGGGTTCTCTCCATCATGACTGTAAGAAGGAAAGGAGGGAGAAGGCCGAGCAAGAGGAAGAGGAAGAGGTGGAAGATAACAAGGAGAGTTGATCTGTCCATCACTACCATAAGGAGATCTCTTCTGGGGCCTCTTGTTCTCTCCTCTTTCCCACAGAGGAGCACCTTTCGCAGGCAGCCCAGAGCAGACTCTCCGCTGAGAGAAGGCTAGCCCCTGGAGGTTTCACCTTGGATTTATACAGAGAACCCCCCAGTACTCAAACTGCTTTACATTGTAGAGGGGGATCTAATCTCATTGGAGGCGACCCAATGACCCAGAAATGCTCCATGGACAGACTTCCTCCCTGCTCCCCGTCTCGCTGGCAGGGGGCTCGTAGGAACACCCTCCCTTCCTTGACTCCAGCTCCACCCCTTCTTCACCTGCCCCCCTTATCATGTTATGAGTCTCACCTACAGGTCCCGCCCCCTGGCCTACCTGTTGCAGGTGTAAGTATGGTGTGTCGGACACAGCTGCCCTCCACCTCCTCCCCCTCCTCCCCCTCCTCCCCCTCCTTCCCTCTTTCTCCCACTCCCCCCCATCTCTCGCGCTCTCTCCTCCTCCCCCTCTATTCCCTTTAAAGCAATAGTTTAAACCTACACACTTCCTTAAACCTAAAATAAGTCAAGAAGTAATTTTGTGTGGAAGTCAAACATTTGTTCAGAACGACAAAATCGAGACCTTTACATAGCCCATCTCCCATTGTCTATAGGAGTGATGTACACTGGTCAAATTGCCCAAATGTTAATTTAGACATTCACAAATTTTACAGATTTTGACTCTCACTAATGTCATGAAATGTTTGGCAAAGTAGTAAAGAAGGTTGTATTATACTTTTCTTGTGTACTAGATCATATGGTTTGAAAAGTGTTTTTTTTCTCAGACATAAATGAACAATTCCAGGTGAAAGCTAAAGGTCGTAGCTTCCTGGGGGGAGGGACACCACTACATTAATAAAATATTTCCCTCTTGCTAGATTGATGACTAAAGCCCTAGTGAAACAGTGCAAAATGGTTGTCAGCTCAACTGGTTAAATACAAGACCTGTTCATTGTGAAATGTATGTGTTCAAGTCTAATAATTTTTGCTCTATATATTTTCTGCTCTGTATGTAATTTTATCTGTTTAAGCTGTTTGGATTGTTAATTGATATAACACAGGGCACCATTGAAAAAGAGACACTGGTCTCAATTGGGATTCCCTGTAAAAATAAAGAGGAATATGATAGAGGGAATATGATAGCGAGTATTATGATGGAGTGGAATATGATGGAGAGGAATATAATAGAGAGAATATGATGGAGGGAATATGATAGAGGAATTTGATGTAGGGGAATATGATAGAGAATGAATGGAGGAATGTGTGACGCTCTTGAGCAACAAAGGTTGTCTGTTTGGTTATATCAACTGGAAAGACACGGATAAGAAAATGTTCAAACATAATTTTAAACAATACTGTTCTATAGTCAGCTGATATTGATTTCTTTATTTAATTATTTATTAAACTTAAATGCTAAACATCAATGACACCTACTCTTCAATTAAATTTTTTGGGCCTATATAATTACACATCCAGCTAATTTTATCCCTCTATGAGCATGCGTACCGTAAAGATACCGTAAGGATCACTCGACTGCAACAGCTCTCGTTGATTTAATCGATCAATGGCTCAGATCACTTGACCAAGACAAACTTGTGGATGAGCTGCTTCGTGATTTTAGTGCTGCAGTTGACCTTGTTGATCATATGGCTAATAGCTGAGGCCATTGAAGAGAGATGTTTTCTTGAACCCTCATTTCTTTTTTGGAACTTTGTTACTGAGGTGACATAGACTATGGAAGACTTGTTTTACTGTAGTAAGGTAGCCTATGTATTTCATTGATGATGATGATGATGATGATGATGAAAAATATTGGCATTAGTGGTAGGCTGAGATCTAACAAACAACCTAAGTAAGCCTGGCTGCTCTTTATGATATCTAAAACATATAGACTTTTAATTAGGCAAAACACATGTCGTTTGAATGGTCAACCATTTTACATGAGTTACAGCATTTTATTTTAATAAAAAATTAGGTTATATGGATTCATTGTATATATTAGGTATGACTGTGCTGCATAAGTACAAAAAATCTAAAATAAATAAACTAAATTGTGCCAGCATTTGATAACACATGAAAGCTGCTGTGGGTAACCATGGCAATGGGGACTCCATTGTGACATCACAAGATTCCGATTCTGGAAGGTTACCTGTTGCACAGACAAACTGAACAGTGCAAAGAGACTGATTCAACTAACCACTGACAGATGATTAATGTCCTATTTCATTAGTGAGAGAACACACTGCTTACTTCAGAGGTAGGTTGTAATATAACTTATTGTGAATGTGTTTCAGTAGTATAACTTATTTTCAAATTACTTGTGTATGAATGTGACATTTTAAGTAGACCTAACATGACTAGTGAAACTGTTGAAGAGATCCTCTTTTTGTGAGAAAATGCTTCATCCTGACAAATGAGATGTCATGTTACAATTGTAGTGAGCCAGCCTAATGGCTAATGCATTCTATTGATGACTGAAAAAAAACCTCTCTCTGTGTTAATCACCAACATATGTTGTAATCAATTATCTCAATAAATATGTACCAAAAGAGTAGGTTGTGTAAAAAAACAAGTACGCCTACCTAATTTGTAGCTGATTCATTTCTAATAAGAATAATATGTTCTTAATTGAATGGACATCCATTTCAAATGGTTGAATTGATAGACCTCTTTAAATTGAGGTGCACTCAAGGGCACTCAAAGAGAAGACTGGCATTTTTACCTCCTTGGTTTTTAAAATAGATGAAAGTGTACAAGTTAGGTCCTGCATGGATATAGAGTCATTTTCTACCCAAAACACAGTGTTTTCAATGATATGATGGATGTGATTAGTGTGGTTTGTGAGAACCAGGCCCAATATGGAGTAGAGCTACATGAGGGGTTGAATAAGGCTCAATAGTAAGGTACAGAAAGACCCTGAAGTTTGCTTTTTAAAGTCTGTGTTGTGCTTTTTCATCTGCCATGGCAACGCCTTGCATCACAATGATGATGTCATGAAGGATATTGTTCACGAAATGATAAGAAGTGCCAAAATCGATTCATTTGAACTTGGTCGCTTTTCCAGTAGCCAACTTTTTACTAGTAATTCAGATAGGCCTATTGCCTAAACATATCTGGATTAGGATTCTCACTTGATTAATTGTAAGTAGCTTGGAAGAAAACGTGTGCACATTGTAAAGAGATGCATTATTATTTGGTTAGCAACACCCACTTACTACAACGTTGTGTATTTTCCAGAGTTATTGTTAGCTAAGAGGAAGACATGGAGGGTTCAACGCTGACACAGAGGAGGGGTGAGTGTCGGTTGGAGGAAAGGGCGATCTAGACAGACTACGTGATGGAGCTGGGAGCCAGGTTGGCTCTGGTGTTGCAGATCCAGAAGGATCAGGAGAAGAAGATGAAGAGGATTTGGTTCAAGACGAGGAAAATGCCAAGACTGATTGAGGAGGTAACAAGACCAACTTTGACAAAGTCGACAAGAGTTCTGTTTAACAATATTAATTAAAGCAAATATAAGTTATTGTAAGGGCAAAATGTTCCATATGCCATGGAATGTAAGCTAACAATATTTTGTCCTTATTTCTTTTTGTATTAGGCTACACCATGGCAATGCTTATAACTGTTCTTGTCTAAATGTGTTGTATCATGTCTGTCTGTTTCAGTGAATTTATGTCCTCAGTTCTTATGGTTGTCTGGTCATAAAAAATAAACAACCGTTCTATCATAGACGCTCATATCAGGATTATGTGGTTGTCTCACCTAGCTACCTTAAGTTGAATGCACTAACTAACTATAAGTCGTTCTGGATAAAAGCGTCTGATAAATGGCTAAAATGTCAAATGTTATGCTGGGTGTGGGGCATGTATTTTTACACTTAGCTGGCCCATTGGCTAGGGGACCAAGGGTTGGGACAGACTGGTGCAGAGCATCTTAGAGGACACTATATATATATATATATATATATATATATATATATATATGTGATGTATAAGTAAGTAGTGCTGACTCATACAGTATGTATGTATGTACTGAATGTGATCACTTTCATCATGTCTGCTTCTTTTCTCACGCAGAATGTGTGAGATGTGAGCAACTGTCCTCTCACTGAGTTCATGGCTCCCTGTATTGACTCCCTCCCACCACTGGCTTTCACCAATCAGAGGCCTATACCTACCATGTTGCATCCCCCCTCTCCATTTGCCATACGCGCTCAGGATGCACAGCGGTTCATTGTATTTTCATACTTTGTCCCTGAAACCTGCCAGTCTGCTGAATGCCCAGTTGCCACAGAGGCCACTGCAGATGTATCTACAGGTATACGAGAGGACCTATGGACAGATATACATCTTTCCTCAATGCTGCATCGATACCTGCCACACTTCTTTGACGAAGACTCCATGCAGCCACATCAGGCAATAGAGGGCACCACTGAGGTCTCAGTTGCTCCAGTGGCAATATCTAATGTTGAGGAAGAGGACAGATTCTATCATTACTCCCTCCCACCCCTGGCTCAGCGGTTCATTGGCAATTCATTCAATTTCCTCGAAACCTCTAAGCCTGCTGTTTCAGCCACAGAGTGCCCAGTTGCCACAGAGACCACTGCTACCACAGCCACTGTCAAGGGAGAGAATCGGTAGGCAGCTAGAAGTCTTCCTTCAGTGCTGCCTCCATGCCTGCCAACAGTCTTTGACGATGACTTCATGCCATCAGAGCAGACAGTAGAGGATACCTATGAGGTCTCAGTTGCTACAGAGACGACTGCAGGCACAGCTACTGTTGATTTTGGAGTGTACAGATCAGCAGCTAAATGCCCTGTCCCAATGCTGCCTCCAAGTCTGCCACTTGTCTTTGAAGTTGACTACAAACTGCCAGGGGAGGCAGTAGAGGACACCACCAAGTGTCCAGTTATCAGTGAAACAAACAATGATGTGTCCACTCACCTCAAAGAGGACATGGCAGCTGATCAAAGCCCTCCTGACCCTGCAGCACTGCCTCCAAGCTCGCCATGTATCCGAGACTCTGACCACAAACTGACAGAGGAGAAAAAAGAGGATGCCACTGAATCCTCCGTTACCACAGCGATCACTGCAGGCACATCCATTGTCCAGGGAGTGTGTCCAGGGAGTGTCACCTGTTGGGTGATAAAAGCCCGGCTCCAATGCTGCCTTCAAAGTTGCCACACATTCTAGACAATGACCACAAGCAGCCAGAGGAGGCAGTAGAGGACACCACCAAGAGTCAAGTGTCCAGGGAAGCGGCCGTTTCCGTATCCACTGTCCACAATCTGCCAGGGGAGGCAGTAGAGGACACCAACAAGTGTCCAGTTGCCAGGTAAGCAGCCGTTTCCGTGTCCACTGTCCACACAGAGGAGTGTTTGGCTGATAAAAGTCCTCCTGCACCTGCAACACTGCCTCTAATCCTGACCTGCACCCACAATAATGACCACAAACAGCTATGGAAGACAGTTGAGTGCACTACAAAGTGCTCAGTCGACACAGAGGCAACTGTTGCCATTTACACCTGGGATGATAAAAGTCCTCCAGGTCTGCAATGCATTCACAACAACAATGACCACAATCAGCCAGAGGAGACAGTTGAGGACACCACAGAGTGCTTAGTTAACACAGAGGCAAGTGCAGTTGCAACCACTGTCAAGAGAGAGGAACTGATGAGTAATAAAAGCCCTGTCCTAGCACTTCCTCCAAGCCTGGCATGCATTCCATGACAAGGACAACAAGCAGCCAGAGCAGAAAGGGAAGGGCACTAGTGAAGAGGTGGATCGCTGCCCTCATGCTCACCAGCTGGTCCCAGATGCTAACTTAACTCTGGCAACCCCTCTGCTCTGCATGGCCACTAAGACGCCTGTTAGAGTGAGAGCCTCCATATACAAGTCAGATGAGGAACCCAGGCCCTGGACGCTGAAAGAGGCAAAGGTAGGTGTCCTATTTTACACTTCTACTCTACAGGGTTGGGGGTCTGTTCCATTTCAATTCAAAGCATTGAATTAAGTACTTCCTGAATTGACTGGAATTGAAATTGAATTGACCCCAACCCTGCTAATCTATGCTCATAGTATAAAACATCACCCCTTACTAGGGTTAACATTTGTATTACGTTTGGTGTGGACCCAGGAAGAACATCTATGGCTATTACAAAATAGGTTTGTGTCAGAGTGTTGAGTGTGGATGTAGTGCAGGAATCAAGCGCAGGGACAAGGAGGTTCTTCAACGGACTTTAGTATATATATGTATCCCAACACGGGAAATGAGTCGCCAACCCAACCGGGCGGCACGAACAATTACGCACAACACACAGTGCGGAAAAACAAGAAAAGGCGCACGCAGTGCGAACTCTCGAAAATACTAAATAAACGAGAGAGAGAACTACTCGGAGGCAAACTGACAATAACAATCACGCATAACACCTGCCCCAAACAAACCAACTAAATAAGGAGAATAATCAAGACACAAATAAGGGACAGGTGTTATGCACAGACAAAACCAAAAGAACAAAAAACATCGAACGGTGGCAGCTAGTACTCCGGAGACGACGACCGCCGAAGTCCGCCCGAACAAGGAAGAGGAGCAGCCTCGGCCGAAACCGTGACAGTACCCCCCCCTTGACGCGCGGCTCCAGCCGTGCGCCGACCCGGAGCTCGAGGACGACCCGGACGACGCGGAGCAGGGCGCGCAGGATGACCCCGATGGAAATCGGTCAGTAGGGACTGGTCTAGCACGTCCCTCCTTGGCACCCAGCACCGCTCCTCCGGACCGTACCCCTCCCACTCCACGAGATATTGAAGACCCCCCATCCGGCGTCTAGAATCCAGAATGGACCTCACGGTGTACGCCGGAGCCCCCTCGATGTCCAACGGGGGCGGAGGAGTCTCCTCAATCTCAAAGTCCTGGAGTGGACCAGCTACCACCGGCCTGAGGAGAGACACATGGAACGAGGGGTTAATATTTTTGTAGTCAACAGGTAGTTCTAACCTATAACTCACCTCGTTCAATCTCCTCAGGACTTTAAACGGCCCCACAAACCGCCGACCCAGCTTCCGGCAGGGCAGGCGGAGGGGCAGGTTTCTGGTTGAGAGCCAGACTCGATCTCCAGGTGCGTACACTGGCCCCTCACTGCGGTGTAGGTCGGCGCTCGCCTTCTGTCGACGTATGGCACGCTGCAGATGGACGTGTGCAGCGTCCCACGTCTCCTCCGAGCGCCTTACCCACTCATCCACAGCGGGGGCCTCGATCTGGCTCTCATGCCATGGTGCCAGCACCGGCTGGTACCCCAACACACACTGAAACGGGGTTAGTTGGGTGGAGGAGTGGCGAAGAGAGTTCTGTGCCATCTCCGCCCAGGGCACATATCTCGCCCACTCCTCCGGCCGGCCCTGACAGTATGACCTCAGAAACCTACCCACATCCTGGTTGACACGTTCAACCTGCCCATTACTTTCCGGGTGGTAACCCGAGGTAAGGCTTACCGACACCCCCAACCGTTCCATAAATGCCCTCCACACTCTCGAGGTGAACTGGGGGCCTCGGTCAGACACTATATCCTCGGGTACCCCGTAATGCCGGAAGACATGGGTGAACAGAGCCTCCGCGGTCTGCAGGGCAGTGGGTAGACCCGGCATGGGAAGGAGACGACAGGCCTTCGAGAACCTATCCACAACGACCAGGATGGTAGTGTTTCCCTGTGAGGGGGGAAGGTCGGTAACAAAATCCACCGAGAGGTGGGACCAGGGTCGTTGTGGAATAGGCAGGGGTTGTAACTTACCCCTGGGCAAATGTCTGGGCGCCTTACACTGGGCACACACCGAACAGGAGGAAACATAAATCCTCACATCCCTAGCTAACGTTGGCCACCAGTACTTCGTGCTAAGGCAGTGCACTGTCCGGCCGATACCCGGATGACCAGAGGAGGGAGACGTGTGAGCCCAACAAATGAGGCGATCGCGTATCTCGAGCGGAACGTACGTCCGACCCACAGGACACTGAGGAGGACTCGGGTCGGTGCGTAACGCCCGCTCGATCTCACCATCAACCTCCCACACCACCGGAGCAACCAGACAAGACTCCGGTAGTATGGGCGTGGACTCAACTGACCTCTCCTCCGCGTCATACCGCCGGGACAGAGCATCTGCCTTCCCGTTCTGGGACCCAGGGATGTATGTGATCTTAAACACAAACCGGGCCAGGAACATAGTCCACCGAGCCTGGCGAGGATTCAGTCTCCTAGCTGCCCGGATGTACTCCAGGTTACGATGGTCAGTTTGAATGAGGAAAGGGTGTTGAGCCCCCTCGAGCCAATGCCGCCACACCTTTAGGGCCTGTACCACGGCTAACAGCTCCCTGTCCCCTACGTCATAATTCCGCTCCGCCGGACTGAGCTTCTTAGAGTAGAACGCACAGGGACGGAGTTTAGGTGGAGTACCAGAACGCTGGGAAAGAACGGCCCCTATTCCGGCCTCTGACGCGTCCACCTCTACTTGGAACGGTAAAGAGGGATCCGGATGCGCCAACACCGGCGCCGAGGTAAACAGGTCCTTCAGTCTCCCAAATGCCCTGTCCGCCTCAGCTGACCACCGCAAGCGCACCGGACCCCCCTTTAACAGAGACGTTATGGGAGCTGCCACCTGTCCAAAACCCCGGATAAACCTCCGGTAGTAATTCGCAAAACCCAAGAACCGTTGCACCTCCTTCACCGTGGTTGGGGTTTGCCAATTACGCACAGCTGACACCCGGTCTACCTCCATCTTCACCCCTGACGCAGATAACTGGTAACCCAGAAAGGAGACCGACTTCTGAAAAAACAGACATTTCTCTGCCTTGACATATAGGTCATGCTCCAACAGCCTCCGCAATACTCGGCGCACCAGGGCTACATGCTCAGCACGGGTAGGACTATACACCAGAATGTCGTCGATGTACACAACCACTCCCTGTCCCTGCATGTCCCGGAAAATCTCATCAACGAAGGATTGGAAGACTGAGGGAGCATTCATCAACCCATATGGCATGACTAGATACTCGTAGTGCCCGGAAGTCGTGCTAAACGCTGTCTTCCATTCATCGCCCTTACGGATGCGCACCAAGTTATATGCGCTCCTAAGATCCAATTTTGTAAAGAACCGCGCGCCGTGCAGTGACTCCGTCATAGTCGCAATCAGAGGAAGCGGATAGCTGTACTTCACTGTGATCTGATTGAGACCGCGGTAATCAATACACGGCCGCAGACCTCCATCCTTCTTCTTCACAAAAAAGAAACTTGAGGAAACGGGTGAAACGGAGGGCCGTATGTACCCCTGTCTAAGAGACTCAGAGATGTACGTCTCCATCGATTTTTTCTCCTCTTGAGACAAGGGATACACATGGCTCCGCGGGAGAGCTGCGCCTGACTGGAGATCTATCGCACAATCCCCCCGTCTATGAGGCGGCAGCTGCGCAGCCCTAGTCTTACTGAACGCCAGTGCCAAATCCTCATACTCGGGGGGAATCTGCAGTGCTGGCATTAGATTCGGACTCTCCACCGAGGTCGCCCCTATGGAAACACCCAGACACCGCCCCTCACATTGAGCAGACCACCCTTTAAGAGCTTTCTCTCGCCACCCAATAATAGGGTCATGAGTCATCAACCAGGGAAGACCCAGCACCACCGGATACGCAGGAGAGTCAATCAGATAAAGCTGAATTCTCTCCTCATGACCCTCCTGCGCCATCATCTGAAGTGGTGCTGTGACCTCCCTAATCAACCCAGACCCTAACGGACGGCTATCTAGGGCATGGACGGGGAAAGGCTTATCAACAGGAAGGAGGGGAATCCCTAACTCTAAACAGAACTGGCGATCTATAAAATTCCCAGCTGCGCCTGAATCTACCAGCGCCTTATGCTGGGAACGAGGTGCAACCTGTGGGAAACAAACAGGCAAGGTTAGGTGCACGACAGAAAGCTCTGGGTAAGCAGGGCGCCTACTCACCTGGGGGGACCCCCCAATGCTAGACCTGCCATCTCCTCCCCTGGAGGACCCGCCCCAGCACCTAGCCGCAGTGTGCCCTCCACGACCACAGTTGGTGCAAGGGCCGGGTCCCCTCGGGCTCCTCCTCCTGCGTTCCCTAGCGCCAGCACCTCCGAGCTCCATAGGGCTAGGCTCAGAGGTGCTGGAGAGTGGAATGGGCAGACCCCCCCCTCCGGGACGCCCACGGGTGGCGAGCAGGGTATCCAGCCGGATGGCCATGTCGACCAGCTGGTCGAACGTCAACGACGTGTCCCTGCACGCCAACTCTCGCTGGACGTCCTCCCGGAGGCTGCAGCGGAAATGGTCGATATGGG
The DNA here is from genome assembly GCF_964263955.1 of Coregonus lavaretus. NCBI lineage: Eukaryota > Metazoa > Chordata > Actinopteri > Salmoniformes > Salmonidae > Coregonus > Coregonus lavaretus. The sequence continues at coordinate 12,386,113 of NC_140025.1, forward strand.
CCCGCTCATTCCACCCTGCGTCAGCCGCTAGGGTCCGGAACTCCAAGGCAAAGTCCTGTGCGCTCCTCATCCCCTGTCGGAGGTAGAACAGACGCTCCCCCGCCGCCTTCCCCTCTGGTGGATGGTCGAATACAGCACGGAAGCGGCGGGAGAACTCCGCATAGTTCGTGGTTGCGGCGTCCATTCTCCTCCACTCGGCGTTGGCCCACTCCAACGCCTTGCCGGTGAGACAGGAGATGAGGGCTGAGACGCTCTCGTGTCCCGAGGGCGCCGGGTGGACGGTGGCGAGGTAGAGCTCCACCTGCAGCAGGAACCCTTGACACCCGGCGGTGGAGCCGTCGTACGCCCTCGGGAGCGAGAGCCGAATCCCACTGGGTTCCGGAGATGTACCCTGAGGGCTGACCGCTGGAGCTGGGTCGGTGGTGGGAGGTGTGGGCACCCCGCTGGTCTCCCATCGGTGTAGGGTGGTCATCACCCTATCCAGGGCGTGACACACCTGGTTCATACGGTCCTCCTGACCACGAAGCCGTTCGTCCAGATCGGCGGTCGGCGCGGTCGCTCCTGCTGATTCCATGAGGATGCGTGATTCTGTCAGAGTGTTGAGTGTGGATGTAGTGCAGGAATCAAGCGCAGGGACAAGGAGGTTCTTCAACGGACTTTAGTATATATATGTATCCCAACACGGGAAATGAGTCGCCAACCCAACCGGGCGGCACGAACAATTACGCACAACACACAGTGCGGAAAAACAAGAAAAGGCGCACGCAGTGCGAACTCTCGAAAATACTAAATAAACGAGAGAGAGAACTACTCGGAGGCAAACTGACAATAACAATCACGCATAACACCTGCCCCAAACAAACCAACTAAATAAGGAGAATAATCAAGACACAAATAAGGGACAGGTGTTATGCACAGACAAAACCAAAAGAACAAAAAACATCGAACGGTGGCAGCTAGTACTCCGGAGACGACGACCGCCGAAGTCCGCCCGAACAAGGAAGAGGAGCAGCCTCGGCCGAAACCGTGACAGTTTGGGATAAAAATAAACAAGCTACCTCAATTACTGTCCTCTAAATTGTGTGCCCCATGAGGCCATCAATGTATGTTGATCACTCAAATGTGTATTGAATGTGCCACATTGGAACAATATTACATCTAGAGTCAATGTCTTCCTGTTAGGATTATTGGACAGGCATTGACATTGAGAGTGAAGAGAGGAGCGTCAAGGAGGAGGTTAGCCCGAGGGAGGGTTTGAAGAGTGAGGCGGACCGTGCCCATTCCAAGAGCTCCAATGGGACGGTTTCATCAGAGAGAGCAGAGACCATCCTGGGAAGAGTGGGCTTTCTGGCCATGAACCTCAAGCAGAAAGTCACATTTTTAAAGATGGAGGAAAAAGAGAAAAATAAGAAACTGAATAAGAAGTTGAAAGATGACGAGAAAGAGAGAAAGGTCTCTTGCCTCGAGGTTGTCGGGAGAGGTTGTGTTTTCTCTAGCAGGAGATAAGCTGGCTTCTTATATGTTGTTGAGTAAAGCTTAAACCATGTATTTAGATTGTATGTAGGTATTGTAGTCAGGTATTATAGGTAGTTTACTTTGGTAGTTATTGTAGGTTATTGTAGGTAATTATTGTAGGTAAGTATTCTATTCGGTGGACCCCGGCGAAGCACGAGTGCTAGCTAACCCACCACTTGGACCAACAAAGCTAGCTAGCTAGCGGGTAGCTACTGGTAACTTTTAGCAACTGTGGTTAGTTGTTTCCAATGTTATTTCACGCTTAAGAGTACCTGTAATTGAGCCAGCTAGCTACCGACCATTCAGCTGTTCTTCTAACCTCATTATCCGAGGCATTAACGTTAGATGGTTGGTGGCTGCTGTACTTAATTACAGCTACTGATTGCAGCCTGCCACCCAGTTAGCTGGCGTTGGGTAAGTTTGGCTTTATACATAGCTTGGGCTTTGTCGAGTAAGGCTTAAACTATGTATTTAGATTGTAGTTAGGTATTATAGGTAGGCATCGTGGGCTGTATATTATTAGGTATTATAGGTAGGCATCGTGGGCTGTTGTGGGTAGTTGTTGTTTGTAGTTATTGTAGGTTACTTTTGTATCGGCGGTGCCGGGTCTAGCACGAAGCTAGCTAGCTAACTCATCTCCTGAACTAGCTGGCTAGTAGCTATTAGCAACGGTAGCAACTAAATATAATATCCTTTTAGCCAGCTACATTCGTTCGCAGCGACGCTGTTTTTCAAACAAAGTCAACACAGCAGCCATTGCTAGCTAGCCAAAACTATCAGCTGGCTGTACTGTGGTAGCTAAATACAATATCTTTGTGCTAGCTAGCCAACGTTTAATCATTGCTGCGTTATGCGTTATGGTAAGTTTGGCTTCATACATAGCTTGGGCTCTGTCGAGTAAGGCTTAAACTATGTATTTAGATTGTAGTTAGGTATTATAGGTAGGCATCGTGGGCTGTATATTATTAGGTATTATAGGTAGGCATCGTGGGCTGTTGTGGGTAGTTGTTTTATGTAGTTACTGTAGGTTACTTTTGTATTCGGCGGTGCCGGGTGTAGCACGAAGCAAGCTAGCTAACTCACCTCCTGGACTAGCTGGCTAGTAGCTAGCTAGCCAACACTACCAGCTGGCTGTACTGTGGTAGCTAAATACAATATCTCTGTGCTAGCTAGCCAACGTTTAATCATTGCTGCGTTATGAAAGAACTAGACACGGACACAAATTATCTGTTTAGTGTGTTAACACACTATTGGTAGTCCGTGTAACCAAGTATTTTTGCTAAACTGTGTGTTGTTGGATGCTAGCATGCTAGTTAGCTATGGCGTCATAGTTAGCTAGCTGAATAAAGTAAGTTGAGTCTAGTCCTTGAAACATTGAACCATTGTAGTTTACAACAATTCTAACTTCTAAAGTGGAAGTTGGGAGAGTTTTATTCGGGTGGTTCAGTGAAACAATTATAGTTTCCGAGGTGGAAGTTGGGAGAGTTATATTTTTTTGGTGAGGGAGGCCTTGCTCTCTCCTTTCCCAGATGTTTAGTTCATTTCATTCCGATCTCCTCTGCATTATTGTAGCCATCTGCTACAGCCTGTCAACTATGCCTCTGCCTATCCCTGTTCTCTGCTCTCCGCACAGGCTACACAAACGCCTCACACCACGTGGCTGCTGCCTCTCTAACCTGGTGGTCCCTGCACGCACCACACACCTGGAGTTCCAGGTCTCAGGCAGCCTCTGGAACTGCCGTTCTGCTGCCAACAAGGCTGACTTCATCCCAGCCTATGCTACCCTCCAGTCCCTCGACTTTCTGGCGCTGACGGAAACATGGATTACCACCGAAAACACTGCTACTCCTACTGCTCTCTCCTAGTCTGACCATGTGTTCTCGCATACCCCGAGAGCATCTGGTCAGAGGGGTGGTGGCACAGGAATCCTCATCTCTCCCAAGTGGTCATTCTCAATTTTTCCCCTAACCCATCTGTCTATCTCCTCATTTGAATTCCATGCTGTCACAGTCACTAGCCCATTTAAGCTTAATATCCTTGTCATCTATCGCCCTCCAGGTTCCCTTGGGGAGTTCATCAATGAGCTTGACGCCTTGATAAGTTCCTTTCCTGAGGATGGCTCAACCTTCACAGTTTTGGGGGATTTCAACCTCCCTACGTCTACATTTGACTCATTTCTCTCTGCCTCCTTCTTTCCACTCCTCTCCTCGTTTGACCTCACCCTCTCACCGTCCCCCCCTACTCACAAGGCAGGCAATACGCTTGACTTCATCTTTACTAGATGTTGCTCTTCTACTAATCTCACTGCAACTCCCCTCCATGTCTCCGACCACTACTTTGTATCCTTTTCTCTCTCGCTCTCCTCCAACACTACTCACTCTGCCCCTACACAGATGGTAACGCGCCGCCGCAACCTTTGCTCTCTCTCTCCCACTACTCTCTCCTCTTCCATCCTATCATCTCTTCCCTCTGCTCAATCCTTCTCCCTCAAATCTCCTGATTCTGCCTCCTCAACCCTCCTCTCCTCCCTTTCTGCATCCTTTGACTCCCTGTGTCCCCTATCCTCCCGGCCGGCTCGGTCCTCCCCTCCAGCTCCGTGGCTTGACGACTCATTGCGAGCTCACAGAACAGAGCTCCGGGTAGCTGAGCGGAAATGGAAGAAAACTAAACTCCCTGCTGACCTGGCATCTTTTCACTCCCTCCTCTCTACATTTTCTTCATCTGTTTCTGCTGCTAAGGCCACTTTCTACCACTCTAAATTCCAAGCATCTGCCTCTAACCCTAGGAAGCTCTTTGCCACATTCTTCTCACTGCTGAATCCTCCCCCCCCCACCCCCCCCACCCCCCCACCCCCCATCCCCCTCCCCCCCACCCCCCACCCCCCTCCTCCCTCTCTGTGGATGACTTCGTCAACCACTTTGAAAAGAAGGTTGACGACATCCGATCCTCGTTTGTTAAGTCTAATGTCACTGCTGGTCCTGCTCACACTGCCCTACCCTATGCTTTGACTTCTTTCTCCCCTCTCTCTCCAGATAAAATCTTGCGACTAGTGACTGCAGGCCGCCCAACAACCTGCCCGCTTGACCCCATCCCCTCCTCTCTTCTCCAGACCATCTCCGGTGACCTTCTCCCCTACCTCACCTCGCTGATCAACTCATCCTTGACCGCTGGCTATGTCCCTTCCGTCTTCAAGGCTATGCACCCCTTCTCAAAAAACCAACACTCGATCCCACTGATGTCAACAACTACAGACCAGTATCCCTTCTTTCTTTTCTTTCCAAAACTATTGAGCGCGCCGTCTTTAGCCAACTCTCTTGCTATCTCTCTCAGAATGACCTTCTTGATCCAAACCAGTCAGGTTTCAGGACTGGTCATTCAACTGAGACTGCTCTTCTCTGTGTCACGGAGGCTCTCCGCACTGCTAAAGCTAACTCTCTCTCCTCTGCTCTTGTCCTTCTAGACCTGTCTGCTGCCTTTGATACTGTGAACCATCAGATCCTCCTCTCCACCCTCTCCGAGCTGGGCATCTCCGGCGCGGCTCACTCCTGGATTGCGTCCTACCTGACCGGTCGCTCCTACCAAGTGGCGTGGCGAGAAGCTGTCTCCGCACCATGTGCTCTCACCACTGGTGTCCCCCAGGGCTCAGTTCTAGGCCCTCTCCTTTTCTCCCTATACACCAAGTCACTTGGCTCTGTCATATCCGTTTGGCCTCTCCTATCATTGCTACGCTGACGATACACAACCAATCTTCTCCTTTCCCCCTTCTGATAACCAGGTGGCGAATCGCATCTCTGCATGTCTGGCAGACATATCAGTATGGATGACGGATCACCACCTCAAGCTGAACCCTGGCAAGACGGAGCTGCTCTTTCTCCCGGGGAAGGACTGCCCGTTCCATGATCTCGCCATCACGGTTGACAACTCCGTTGTGTCCTCCTCCCAGAGTGCGAAGAGCCTTGGCGTGACCCTGGACAACACCCTGTCGTTCTCTGCTAACATCAAGGCGGTGACCCGATCCTGCAGGTTCATGCTCAACAACATTTGGAGAGTACGACCCTGCCTTACACAGGAAGCGGCACAGGTCCTAATCCAGGCACCTGTCATCTCCCGTCTGGATTACTGCAACTCGCTGTTGGCTGGGCTCCCTGCCTGTGCCATTACACCCCTACAACTCATCCAGAATGCCGCAGCCCGTCTGGTGTTCAACCTTCCCAAGTTCTCTCACGTCACCACGCTCCTCCGCACACTCCACTGGCTTCCAGTTGAAGCTCGCATCCGTTACAAGACCATGGTGCTTGCCTATGGAGCAGTGAGGGGAACGGCACCGCCGTACCTTCAGGCTCTGATCAGTCCCTACACCCAAACGAGGGCATTGCGTTCATCCACCTCTGGCCTGCTGGCTCCCCTTCCTCTGCGGAAGCATAGCTCCCGCTCAGCCCAGTCAAAACTGTTCGCTGCTCTGGCACACCAATGGTGGAACAAGCTCCCTCACGACGCCAGGACAGTGGAGTCACTCAACTCTTTAAGGAATTCCTGGGATAGGATAAAGTAATCCTTCTAACCCCCCCCCCCCCCCCCAAAAAAAATACAAAAAATTATAATAATGGAAAGTGGTTATCCCACTGGCTATAGGGTGAATGCACCAATTTGTAAGTCGCTCTGGATAAGAGCGTCTGCTAAATGACGTAAATGTGCCCTTGAGCAAGGCACTTAAACCTAATTGCTCCTGTAAGTCGCTCTGGATAAGAGCGTCTGCTAAATGACTAAAATGTAAATGTAAATGTAAAGGAGATTAAGGCGAGAGAGAAAGAGCAAAAGAAAGCCATGAAAGCTGAGAAAAAGAGGGACAAGTTAGAACAGAAAAAGAGAGAAAAGGAAAGAAAAGAGTAGGAAAAGGCAAAGAAAAAGAGGTTAGAGGGGCTGATTAAGATACACAATGCCATGATGAAAGACAGGATTAAGAAAGAGAAGAAGTGGTCTGAGGAGCTGAAAAAGAGAGAGAAAGCTCAAGCTGAGCTCCTGGAGATGGAGCGAAAGATTCAAAAAAAGGAGGAGAATAAGAGAGAAAGGAGGAGGAAAGAGGAGAGGAAGAGACTGGAGAAGAGGAAAAAGAGGGCGCCAAGTGGAGTTGGAACTGAGAGGGTGATAGAAGAGCAGGGAAGGGATGAAAGCTTGAAGATGAATGAGTAGACTGGGTAAGAGAGAGAGAGAGAGAAAAGAGAGATACTGTATTTTTGCATGCAATGAAAAACAAAGAATAAAATAAAATAAAATTTACTCTGTTTGTTTTTTGTCAGAGAAGAATGGGAGAAACTCCTCAAATACAGGTGTGCCAAGCTTGTAGCGTCATACACCAAGAAGACTCGAGGCTGTAATCCCTGCCAAAAGGTGCTTCAACAAAGTACTGAGTAAAGGGTCTGAATACTTATGTAAATGTAATATTTCCATTTTTTATTTTTAATACATTTATAAAAAAGTCTAAAAACCTGTTCTCACTTTGTCATTATGGGGTATTGTGTGTATATTGATGAGGGAAAAAAAACAATTTAATCAATTTTAGAATAAGACAAAGTTTGGAAAAAGTCAAGGGGTCTGAATACTTTACAAATGCACTCAATTAGATTTTGTTCAAAATAATTTATAGGGCAGCCAATAATTGTGACACGCATGTTTTTGAATAAAATAATGATTTGTTGATGACGATTATTTTTTTATTTGAACAATTTTTACTCAATTAAAGGGTAGATTCATATGATCTTTTGAGTGTAAGATCAAGCTGATAGACCACAATGACATGTTTTCACAGCCTTCTTTGTTCATATCTGTTTCATATCGTACAAAACATTATAAACACAAAATGTTTACTTTTCGCAAATTTGGGGAGTGTTGCACAGTTTCAAAGTTGAATCCTAAATCAACACTAAGCACTCCTACATGTTGAAAGGATTGGATAGGTGTACATATACTTTAGGTGTAATATGGCAAACAAAGCCTATCAGAGGGAAAGGTAGAGCCATTACCAGTGTTTATACCTATGGGATAGGTAGAGAAAATTCTAAAACAAATCTCACAAGCTCTCATCCATAGTCAAATGAACTACTGTTGTCTGGAGTAATGCAGGTGTTGGTGACCTAAAGAGACTGCAAATAGCACAAAATTGTTAGGCCTACTGCTGCTAGGTAGCTCTCTCTCTGCTCTCCCCCTCCCCTCTGTATGTTCTTGATTGCAGGAGTGAAGTCTGGTGTGCGGGAGTCAGGGTTCCAGCTACAGCTCATTCACCATAATCACCTCAGCCTTAAAGACCCGGTCAAACTTGCCACTCATCGTCAGATCATAGTCAAGACAACCATGTTAGTCTCGCTGCTGATTCAACCTGCTTGTTTTTGTTCTTTGTGTTTTTGGCCTATTCTATTTACATTTTTCCTGTGTCACAGATTATTGGAACCTGACTCCTGCCTCCACTTCACTCCTGCCACCACCATCCCGTTTACCACTACTGGACTTCCCTTTTGGACTCACCCCGGACACTAGGACGTTACGGTACCACTCCTGCTCAGAACCTGGATCTGTTACCCTCCCTGTAGACCTGGACTTGCTCTTCCCCCTTTTTGGAAACCTGGACAATTTTACTTTGCAATAAACTTGTTAAACTTTCTCTGGCTCGGTGTAGTTGTCTACATTTGGGTTCATATCCAGTTAAATCATGACAAAAATAAGGCAGCAAGAAAGGGTCTGCAATGTGGTTATGAGATGTTCTCCATAGAATTACATAATGCACTTGAATGGCCGACTGTCAAGGAAATGATAAAAAAAACACACAAAAAAACATTTTTTCATAAATGTACTGAAAGACCAACCGCTATATGTGATTAACTGGATATGATCAAAGACGACTCGTAAAGGTAATAGGAATCTGGATCTGTTTCCTTTTCTCTTTACCTTGCTTTTGTTATTATTATTATTTTTTAAAGTTTTCTTTTTACATTTCGTGAAATGTTATAATTACAAAAATATTTCATTTTAATTTCAATTTAGTAACATACTGTATCATTCAAATAAATATTATTATTGGTCTAATCATAATTTTTGCCTTTGAAGCTTAATATTTTGTGATATAATGTATGACTGACATGAGGGTAATCAAAGGGAGAGAGATAAGGGTAACAATGAAGACACTATTCCATTACTAAGTGTTGAGTGGAAGTGTACAGTGCCCTCCTGAATTATTGGCACCAGAAAGAAATATGAACAAAAAAGGCTGTGAAAACATGTCATTGTGGTCTATCAGCTTGATCTTACACTCAAAAGATCATATGAATCTACCCTTTAATTGAGTAAAAATTGTTCAAATAAAAAAATAATCGTCATCAACAAATCATTATTTTATTCAAAAACATGCGTGTCACAATTATTGGCTGCCCTATAAATTATTTTGAACAAAATCTAATTGAGTGCATTTGTAAAGTATTCAGACCCCTTGACTTTTTCCAAACTTTGTCTTATTCTAAAATTGATTAAATTGTTTTTTTTCCCTCATCAATCTAAACACAATACCCCATAATGACAAAGTGAGAACAGGTTTTTAGACTTTTTTATAAATGTATTAAAAATAAAAAATGGAAATATTACATTTACATAAGTATTCAGACCCTTTACTCAGTACTTTGTTGAAGCACCTTTTGGCAGCGATTACAGCCTCAAGTCTTCTTGGTGTTTGAAGCTACAAGCTTGGCACACCTGTATTTGAGGAGTTTCTCCCATTCTTCTCTGCAGATCCTCTCAAGCTCTGTCAGGTTGGATAGGGCGTGTCGCTGCACAGCTATTTTCCGGTCTCTCCAGAGATGTTAGATCGAGTTCAAGTCCGGTTTCTGGCTGGGCCACTCAAGGACATTCAGAGACTTGTCCCGAAGCCACTCCTGGGTTGTCTTGGCTGTGTGCTTAGGGTCGTTGTCCTGTTGAAAGGTGAACCTTAGCCCCAGTCTGAGGTCCTGAGCGCTCTGGAGCAGGTTTTCATCAAGGATTTCTCTGTACATTGCTCTGTTCATCTTTCCCTTGATCCTGACTAGTCTACAAATCAAATCAAATCAAATTGTATTTGTTATGTGCCGAATACAACAGGTGTAGTCCTTACCGTGAAATGCTTACTTACAAGCCCTTAACCAACAATGCAGTCCAAGAAATAGAGTTAAGAAAATATTTACTAAATACACTAAAGTAAAAAATAAAATAAAAATTAACACAATAAAATAATAATGAGGCTATATACAAGGGGTACCGTTACCGAGTCAATGTGTGGGGGTACAGGTTAGTTGAGATAATTTGTACATGTAGGTAGGGGTAAAGTAACTATGCATAGTTAATAAACAGTGAGTAGCAGCAGTGTAAAAACAAAGGGTGGAGGTGTCATTGTAAATAATCCGGGTGGCCATTTGATTAATTGTTCAGCAGTCTTATGAATTGGGGATAGAAGCTGTTAAGGAGCCTTTTGGACCTAGACTTGGCACTCTGGTACCGCATGCTGTGCGGTAGCAGAGAGAACAGTCTATGACTTGGGTGACTGGAGTCTTTGTCAATTTTTTGGGCCTCCCACTTACACCTCCTAGTATATAGGTCCTGGATGGCAGGAAGCTTGGCTCCAGTGATGTACTGGGCCGTACGCACTACCCTCTGTAGCGCCTTATGGTTGGATGCAGAGCAGTTGCCATACCAGGCGGTGATGCAACTGGTCAGGAAGCTCTCGATGGTGCAGCTGTAGAACTTTTTGAGGATCTTGGGACCAATGCCAAATCTTTTCAGTCTCCTGAGGTGGAAAAGGCGTTGTCGTGCCCTCTTCACGACTGTCTTGGTGTGTTTGAACCATGATAGTTTGTTGGTGATGTGGACACCGAGGAACTTGAAACTCTCGACCTGCTCCACTACAGCCCCGTCGATGTGAATGGGGCGTGTTCCCAGTCCCTGTCCCTGAAAATCCTCCCCGGAGCATGATGCTGCCACCACCATGCTTCACCGTAGGGATGGTGCCAGGTTTCCTCCAAACGTGATCTCATCCCAGGTAAGAGGGGGAGTGGCAGCAGCAGCAGGTTCTCCCCATGTGAGCTGAGTCCAGTGGACCAGTCCTGTATCCCCCCACCCAGACAGCGACAGTGGTCTAAACCATGGCTAGCTATCCACAATCTGGCTCGACTAAACAAGGTTTACCAAGAGTGAAGGAGGGAGAGGAAGGTAGAGGAAGAGAAAGAGGGAGGAGAGGAAGGAGGAAAGGGAGAAAAGGGTTCTCTCCATCATGACTGTAAGAAGGAAAGGAGAGAGAAGGCCGAGCAAGAGGAAGAGAAAGAGGTGGAAGATGACAAGGAGAGTTGATCAGTCCATCACTACCATAAGGAGATCTCTTCTGGGGGCTCTTGTTCTCTCCTCTTTCCCACAGAGGAGCACCTTTTGCAGGCAGCCCAGAGCAGACTCTCCGCTGAGAGAAGGCTAGCCCCTGGAGGTTTCACCTTGGATTTATACAGAGAACCCCCCAGTACTCAAACTGCTTTACATTGTAGAGGGGGATCTAATCTCATTGGAGGCGACCCAATGACCCAGAAATGCTCCGTGGACAGACTTCCTCCCTGCTCCCCGTCTCGCTGGCAGGGGGCTCGTAGGAACACCCTCCCCTCCTTGACTCCAGCTCCACCCCTTCTTCACCTGCCCCCCTTATCATGTTATGAGTCTCACCTACAGGTCCCGCCCCCTGGCCTACCTGTTGCAGGTGTAAGTATGGTGTGTCGGACACAGCTGCCCTCCCCCTCCTCCCCCTCCTTCCCTCTTTCTCCCACTCCCCCCATCTCTCGCGCTCTCTCCTCCTCCCCCTCTCTTCCCTTTAAAGCAATACTTAGACCAGGCTTTCTGCCTCCTCTACCCCTCTCCACCTCCTCTTCCATTCCTACTCTCTTTCTCTCCACCTCCTCCTCCTCCTCTTTGTTCCCCCTCTCCCGCCCTCCAGTGAGAGAGGCAGGTCACCTCGCCGTCACTCTATCCAGCTGGAGCCACTCCACTGAGAGGGCGAGGAGGAGAGGATAGGTATAGAGGAAGACCAGAGGAGACAAGAGGGAGAGGAGGAGAGGAGGAGAGGGAGTGAGACACTATGTTAGCTGTTGTGGTGTGATATATGTAGTTACTTGTAATAACCACTAGAGCAGGGGTGTTAAACTCATTTTGGTTCAGGGGCCACATACAGCGCAATCTGATCTCAAGTGGGCCGGGCCAGTAAAATAATAGCAAAATTACCTATAAATAACGTCAACAAATCTTTACCTTTGTTTTTCAAGATTATGCCTTAATTTATCATTTAGCCTACATATGTGCATTATAACTCACAGATCACAGTGGATCTACAAAGGCACAAAACATTTATTCACAGATAGGCCTATGGAACTGAAAAAATTGCATTTCACTTTGATTAAAACAACTTGTTTTATTAACTTATTAACTTAACTTATTTTAATGTACAGTATACATTCTGACCACCTGAAATGACTCACCATACTATGCGCAAACTAAAGTCGGAGCAATGAAGAACGTTATCACAATGTTCATGGTCTTTAAATATTACATTACCACAGTAAATATTATTTTTTCACAGAACTGTATTCTTCAGAGTGCAAAATGTCTCTTAAAGAGCATTACAAGTCTTACATTTAGACTTGACCTACTCGCTGTTTAACCCCCTCCCCTCTCTTTCTCTCACTGCGGCCTACCGGCTGCTCCTGAAACTTGGCATCTTTTAGCCTTCACGATTGCATCAATATCAGGTGTCAAATCCTGAGTAGCAGCCAATTTCATAATGTCATTTAAGTGCTTGTGTGTTAGCCTTGAGCGCAGCTTTGTTTTATTAATGTTCATTACAGGGAAAACCTGTTCACAAAGATAGGTAGTCCCAAACAGGCATAAAACCTTTGCAGCCAGGGCTGTTAATTTGGGGCACCCTGGCAAGAGATACTGATAAAATGTGTCCAAGCCCACAGAGGCAAATTTGTCCTTCATACCTGAATCACACTGCAAGTCAATTATTTCGAGTTGGATGTCAGCGGGCAGATCAGAAGCCTTGACTGTGAATGGCGAGCAAAAAACAGCAAATTCTGTCTCAAGTTCACCGTAGACCTGAAACCGTCACTCAAACTCCCGCAGCAATCCTGTAATCTTGTCTTTGTATTGAGCCATGTCAGCATTAAGTCCGGTCGCACGCACATCTCTTAGACAAGGGAAATGAGCGGTGTCTTATACTTTTCTTGTGTACTAGATCATATGGTTTGAAAAGTGTTTTTTTTCTCAGACATAAATGAACAATTCCAGGTGAAAGCTAAAGGTCATAGCTTCCTGGGGGGAGGGACACCACTACATTAATAAAATATTTCCCTCTTGCTAGATTGATGACTAAAGCCCTAGTGAAACAGTGCAAAATGGTTTTCAGCTCAACTGGTTAAATACAAGACCTGTTCATTGTGAAATGTATGTGTTCAAGTCTAATAATTATGCTCTATTTATTTTGTGCGCTGTATGTAATTTTATCTGTTTAAGCTGTTTGGATTGTTAATTGATATAACACAGGGCACCTTTGAAAAAGAGACACTGGTCTCAATTGGGATTCCCTGTAAAAATAAAGAGGAATATGTTAGAGGGAATATGATAGCGAGTATTATGATGGAGTGGAATATGATGGAGAGGAATATAATAGAGGGAATATGATGGAGGGAATATGATAGAGATTGAATGGAGGAATGTGTTACGCTCTTGAGCAACAAAGGTTGTCTGTTTGGTTATATCAACTGGAAAGACATGGATAAGAAAATGTTCAAACATCATTTTAAACAATACTGTTCTATAGTCAGCTGATATTGATTTCTTTATTTAATTATTTATTAAACTTAAATGCTAAACATCAATGACACCTACTCTTCAATTACATTTTTTGGGCCTATATAATTACACATCCAGCTAATTTTATCCCTCTATGAGCATGGGTACCGTAAAGATACCGTAAGGATCACTCGACTGCAACAGCTCTCGTTGATTTAATCGATCAATGGCTCAGGTCACTTGACCAAGATAAACTTGTGGATGAGCTGCTTCTTGATTTTAGTGCTGTATTTGACCTTGTTGATCATATGGCTAATAGCTGAGGCCATTGAAGAGAGATGTTTTCTTGAACCCTCATTTCTTTTTTGGAACTTTGTTACTGAGGTGACATAGACTATGGAAGACTTGTTTTACTGTAGTAAGGTAGCCTATGTATTTCATTGATGATGATGATGATGATGATGATGATGATGATGAAAAATATTGACATTAGTGGTAGGCTGAGATCGAACAAACAACCTAAGTAAGCCTGGCTGCTAGTTATGATATCTAAAACAAATTGACTTTTAATTAGGCAAAACACATGTCGTTTGAATGGTCAACCATTTAATATGAGTTACAGCATTATATTTTAATAAAAAATTAGGTTATATGGATTCATTGTATATATTAGGTATGACTGTGCTGCATAGGTACAAAAAAATAGAAAATAAATAAACTAAATTGTGCCAGCATTTGATTACACATGAAAGCTGCGGTGGGTAACCATGGCAATGGGGACTCCATTGTGACATCACAAGATTCCGATTCTGGAAGGTTACCTGTTGCACAGACAAACTGAACAGTGCAAAGAGACTGATTCAACTAACCACTGACAGATTATTAATGTCCTATTTCATTAGTGAGAGAACACACTGCTTACTTCAGAGGTAGGTTGTAATATAACTTATTGTGAATGTGTTTCAGTAGTATAACTTATTTTCAAATTACTTGTGTATGAATGTGACATTTTAAGTAGACCTAACATGACTAGTAAAACTGTTGAAGAGAGATAGTTTGCTTGAGTCCTCTTTTTGTGAGAAAATGCTTCATCCTGACACCTGAGATGTCATGTTACAATTGTATTGAGCCAGCCTAATGGCTAATGCATTCTATTGATGACAGAAAAAAAAAAACCTCTCTCTGTGTTCATCACCAACATATGTTGTAATCAATTATCTCAATAAATATGTACCAAAAGAGTATGTTGTGTAAAAAAACAAGTACGCCTACCTAATTTGTAGCTGATTCATTTCTAATAAGAATAATATGTTCTTAATTGAATGGACATCCATTTCAAATGGTTGAATTGATAGACCTCTTTAAATTGAGGTGCACTCAGGGTCACTCAAAGAGAAGACTGGCGTTTTTACCTCCTTGGTTTTTTTAAATAGATGAAACTGTACAAGTTAGGTCCTGCATGGATATAGAGTCATTTTCTACCCAAAACACAGTGTTTTCAATTATATGATGGAACTGATTAGTGTGGTTTGTGAGAACCAAGCCCAATATGGAGTAGAGCTACATGAGGGGTTGAATAAGGCTCAATAGTAAGGTACAGAAAGAGCAAGAAGTTTACTTTTTAAAGTCTGTGTTGTGCTTTTTCATCTGCCATGGCAACGCCTTGCATCACAATGATGATGCCAAAGAACAGCCAAAATCGATTCATTTGAACTTGGTCGCTTTTCCAGTAGCCAACTTTTTACTAGTAATTCAGATAGGCCTATTGCGTAAACATATCTGTAGCAGAATTCTCACTTGCTTAATTGTAAGTAGCTGGGAAGAAAACGTGTGCACATTGTAAAGAGATGCATTATTATTTGGTTAGCAACACCCACTTACTACAACGTTATGTATTTTCCAGAGTTATTGTTAGCTAAGAGGAAGACATGGAGGGTTCAACGCTGACACAGAGGAGGGGTGAGTGTCGGTTGGAGGAAAGGGCGATCTAGACAGACTACGTGATGGAGCTGGGAGCCAGGTTGGCTCTGGTTTTGCAGATCCAGAGGATCAGGAGAAGAAGATGAAGAGGATTGGTTCAAGACGAGGAAAATGCCAAGACTGATTGAGGAGGTAACAAGACCAACTTTGACAAAGTTCTATTTAACAATTTTAATTAAAGCAAATATAAGTTATTGTAAGGGCAAAATGTTCCATATGCCATGGAATGTAAGCTAACAATGTTTTGTCCTTATTTCTTTTTGTATTAGGCCACACCAAGGCAATGCTTATATCTGTTCTTGTCTAAATGTGTTGTATCATGTCTGTCTGTTTCAGTGTATTTATGTCCTCAGTTCTTATGGTTGTCTTGTCATAAAAAATAAACAACCGTTCTATCATAGACGCTCATATCAGGATTATGTGGTTGTCTCACCTAGCTACCTTAAGTTGAATGCACTAACTAACTATAAGTCGTTCTGGATAAAAGCGTCTAATAAATGGCTAAAATGTCAAATGTTATGATGGGTGTGGGACATGAATTTTTACACTTAGCTGGCCCATTGGCTAGGGGACCCAGGGTTGGGACAGACTGGTGCAGAGCATCTGAGAGGACACTATATATATATATATATATATATATATATATATATATATATATATATATATATATATATATATATATATGTGATGTATAAGTAAATAGTGCTGACTCATACAGTATGTATGTATGTACTGAATGTGATCACTTTCATCATGTCTGTTTCTTTTCTCACGCAGAATGTGAGAGATGTGAGCAACTGTCCTCTCACTGAGTTTATGGCTCCCTGTATTGACTCCCTCCCACCACTGGCTTTCACCAATCAGAGGCCTATACCAACCATGTTGCATCCCCACTCTCCATTTGCCATACGCGCTCAGGATGCACAGCAGTTCATTATATTTTCATACTTTGTCCCTGAAACCTGCCAGTCTGCTGAATGCCCAGTTGCCACAGAGGCCACTGCAGATGTATCTACAGGTATACGAGAGGACCTATGGACAGATACACATCTTTCCTCAATGCTGCATCGATACCTGCCACACTTCTTTGACGAAGACTCCATGCAGCTACATCAGGCAGTAGAGGGCACCACTGAGGTCTCAGTTGCTCCAGTGGCAATATCTAATGTCGAGAAAGAGGACAGATTCTATCCTTACTCCCTCCCACCACTGGCTCAGCGGTTCATTGGCAATTCATTCAATTTCCTCAAAACCTCCCAGCCTGCTGTTTCAGCCACAGAGTGCCCAGTTACCACAGAGGCCACTGCTACCACAGCCACTGTCAAGGGAGAGAATCGATGGGCAGCTAGAAGTCTTCCTTCAGAGCTGCCTCCATGCCTGCCAACAGTCTTTGACGATGACTTCATGCCACCAGAGCAGACAGTAGAGGATACCTATGAGGTCTCAGTTGCTAGAGAGACCACTGCAGGCACAGCTACTGTTGATTTTGGAGTGTACAGATCAGCAGCTAAATGCCCTGTCCCAATGCTGCCTCCAAGTCTGCCACTTGTCTTTGAAGTTGACTATAAACTGCCAGGGGAGGCAGTAGAGGACACCACCAAGTGTCCAGTTATCAGTGAAACAAACAATGATGTGTCCACTCACCTCAAAGAGGACATGGCAGCTGATCAAAGCCCTCCTGACCCTGCAGCACTGCCTCCAAGCTCGCCATGTATCCGAGACTCTGACCACAAACTGACAGAGGAGACAAAAGAGGATGCCACCGAGTCCTCCATTACCACATCGATCACTGCAGGCACATCCATTGTCCAGGGAGAGGACCTGTTGGGTGATAAAAGCCCGGCTCCAATGCTGCCTTCAAAGCTGCCAAACATTCTAGACAATGTCCACAAGCAGCCAGAGGAGGCAGTAGAGGACACCACCAAGAGTCAAGTGTCCAGGGAAGCGGCCGTTTCCGTCTCCACTGTCCACAATCTGCCAGGGGAGGCAGTAGAGGACACCAACAAGTGTCCAGTTGCCAGGGAAGCAGCCGTTTCCGTGTCCATTGTACACACAGAGGAGTTTTTGGCTGATAAAAGTCCTCCTGCACCTGCAACACTGTCTCTAATCCTGACCTGCACCTACAACAATGCCCACAAACAGCTATGGAAGACAGTTGAGTGCACTACAAAGTGCTCAGTCAACAGAGAGGCAACTGTTGCCATTTACAACTGGGATGATAAAAGTCCTCCAGGTCTGCAATGCATTCACAACAACAATGACCACAAGCAGCCAAAGGAGACAGTTGAGGACACCACAGAGTGCTCAGTTAACACAGAGGCAAGTGCAGTTGCATCCACTGTCAAGAGAGAGGAACTGATGAGTGATAAAAGCCCTGTCCTAGCACTTCCTCCAAGCCTGGCATGCATCCATGACAAGGACCACAAGCAGCCAAAGCAGAAAGGGAAGGGCACTAGTGAAGAGGTGGATCGCTGCCCTCATGCTCACCAGCTGGTCCCAGATGCTAACTTAACTCTGGCAACCCCTCTGCTCTGCTTGGCCACTAAGACGCCTGTTAGAGTGAGAGCCTCCATATGCAGGTCAGAGGATGAGGAACCCAGGCCCTGGACGCTGGAAGAGGCAAAGGTAGGTGTCCTATTTTACACTACTACTCTACAGGGTTGGGGGTCTGTTCCATTTCAATTCAAAGCATTGAATTAAG
Source organism: Coregonus lavaretus (assembly GCF_964263955.1). Lineage (NCBI taxonomy): Eukaryota > Metazoa > Chordata > Actinopteri > Salmoniformes > Salmonidae > Coregonus > Coregonus lavaretus. The sequence goes on from NC_140025.1 coordinate 12,404,147, forward strand.
AACTTCCTGAATTGACTGGAATTGAAATGGAATTGACCCCAACCCTGCTACTCTATGCTCATAGTATAAAACATCACCCCTTACTAGGGTTAACATTTGTATTACGTTTGGTGTGGACCCAGGAAGAACATCTATGGCTATTATGAAATCGGTTTGGGATACAAATAAACAAGGTACCTCAATTACTGTCCTCCAAATTGTGTGCCCCATGAGGCCATCAATGTATGTTGATCACTCAAATGTGTATTGAATGTGCCACATTGGAACAATATTACATCTAGAGTCAATGTCTTCCTGTTAGGATTATTGGACAGGCATTGACATTGAGAGTGAAGAGAGGAGCGTCAAGGAGGAGGTGAGCCCAAGGGAGGGTTTGAAGCGTGAGGCGGACCGTGCCCATTCCAAGAGCTCCAATGGGACGGTTTCATCAGAGAGAGCAGAGACCATCCTGGGAAGAGTGGGCTTTCTGGCCATGAAACTCAAGCAGAAAGTCACGTTTATAAAGATGGAGGAAAAAGAGAAAAATAAGAAACTGAATAAGATGTTGAACGGTGACGAGAAAGAGAGAAAGGAGATGAAGGCCAGAGAGAAAGAGCAAAAGAAAGCCATGAAGGCAGAGAAAAAGAGGGACAAGTTAGAACAGAAAAAGAGAGAGAAGGAAAGAAAAGAGAAGGAAAAGGCAGAGAAAAATAGGTTAATGGGGCTGATTAAGATACACAATGCCATGATGAAAGACAGGATTAAGAAAGAGAAGAAGTGGTCTGAGGAGCTGAAAAAGAGAGAGAAAGCTCAAGCTGAGCTCCTGGAGATGGAGCGAAGATTCAAAAAAAGGAGGAGAAGAAGAGAGAAAAGAGGAGGAAAGAAGAGAGGAAGAGACTGGAGAAGAGGAAAAAGAGGGGAGCCAGCTGGAGGTGGAATTGAGAGGGTGATAGAAGAGCAGGAAAGGGATGAAAGCTTGAAGATGGATGAGTAGACTGGGTAAGAAAGAGTGAGAAGGGAGATACTGTATTTTTGCATGCAATGAAAAGCAAAGAATAAAAAATTAAAATGTTTCCTCTGTTTGTTTTTTTGTCAAGGCATACCGTACAAAACATTATAAACACAAAACGTTTACTTTTCTACAGCACAGCAAGCGGTACCAGAGTGCCAAGTCTAGGTCCAAAAGGTTCCTTAACAGCTTCTACCCCCAAGCCATAAGACTGCTGAACAATTAATCAAATGGCCACCCAGACTATTTACATTGACACCTCCCCCCTTTGTTTTTACACTGCTGCTACTCGCTGTTTATTATCTTTACACCTACCTAAATGTACAAATTACCTCAACTGACCTGTACCCCCACACATTGACTCGGTACCGTTACCCCTTGTATATATATATATATATATTTTTTTACTTTAGTGTATTTAGTAAATATTTTCTTAACTCTATTTCTTGGACTGCATTGTTGGTTAAGGGCTTATAAGTAAGCATTTCACGGTAAGGTCTACACCTCTTGTATTCGGCACATTACAAATGAAGTTTGATTTGATTTGATTTGGAGACTAGTAAGGATCAATGGAAAGATGAACTGAGCAATTTACAGAGAAATCCTTGATGAAACCCTGCTCCAGAGCGCTCAGGACCTCAGACTGGGGCTAAGGTTCACCTTCCTACAGGACAACGACCCTAAGCACACAGCCAAGACAACGCAGGAGTGGCTTCAGGACAAGTCTCTGAATGTCCTTGAGTGGCCCAGCGGGGCCAGACCGGACTAAGGGCGCAATGGGGGGATTGTTGGAGGGTGGTGGTCAAGCCCGGAGCCGGAACCGCTTCAGAGGAGGAATGCCCACCTGGCCCTCCCCTGTTCGGTTTATGTTTGGCACGGTCGCAGTCCGCGCCTTTTGGGGGGGGGTACTGTCACGCCCTGGCTCTGGGACTCTGTTATGTTGAGCCAGGGTGTGTTGTTTCTATGTGTTTTGTGTTCTAGGTTGATTATCTAGCTCATGTGTTTCTGTGTTGGCCGGGGTGGTTCTCAATCAGAGGCAACGAATATCAGCTGTTGCTTGTTGGCTCTGATTGGGATCCATACTTAGGCAGCCTGTTTTCCACAGTGTTTTGTGGGATCTTGTTCCGTGTATGGTTAGTGTCTGTTACCAAGGATGTCACGTATCGTTTTGTTGTTTTGTTTCGTGTAAAAATAAATAAGTATGTTCGCAAATCAGCGGTTGGTCTTTCAGTACATTTTATGAAGAAAAAAAATGTTGTGTGTTTTTTTTTGTAATTTCCTTGACAGTCGGCCATTCGAGTGCATTATGTAATTCTATGG